>NC_136939.1:27907498-28153498 GCF_949987615.1 Pollachius pollachius
TGGGCTGTGGACCAGATTGTCGTCCAGATACGGTTGACACATGATATCTCTCAAATCACGCAAACAGTCTTCCATGTTCCTCTGGAATTCCGCGGGCGCCGCACTCAACCCGAACGGGATTCGGACCCACTGGTACAGGCCCCAGGGGGTTATGAAAGCGGTCAGGGGCTGGCTTTCCTTGTCCAGGAACCCCTGGTGATAAGCCTTCCCCTGGTCCAGTACGGAGAACCAGGAGCTGCCAGTGAGGGAGTCCAGCATGTCCTGGATTCTGGGTATGGGGTGACGATCAGGGACTGACTTTTTGTTCAGCTCTCTGTAGTCACAACACAGTCTTAAAGTCCTCCACATCCTTATTTCGTACGCACACGACCGGTGAGGCGTACGGAGAGCGTGAAGGAGTAATCCAGCCCCGATTCAACCGGTCCTGGATATACTCTTTCACCTCCTGGTGTAATGGCTTTGGGACTACCATGTATGTTTTTCTTACTGGAGTAGTGTCATGCAGGGTGATGTGGAGTTTCAGTGAGGGGATTGAGCCGATGTCATCATCATCGTACGCGAACGCGTGACACTCCTCTCTCAGCAGCTGCTTTGTGATCCTCCTTTGCTCCTCGTTCAGGTGACTGAGGTCGATCGGAGGGTCCCACCAGGCAGGTTTATGTTTCTTTGAGTTGTCACCGCCTGGGAGTGATGTGTTAGTTGGTGGCTTTAATCCCTCTCCTCTGTTCATCTGCTCAACACTAGCTGCATAGGCAGTTTTGACTGTTTGCAGGTGACCAAAAACAGTGCGCTGGGCCAGGGTTACACTGTGTTTGTTTGTGTTGGCGATGGGGACTGGCACGTAACCTGACCTGTTACTGGGGACACTGACTAGACCCTCCTCTATCACTACCCCCTCTGGCAATGTCGGCTCTTCACTTGGGACTAGAAGCAGGTCTTGGCCATGATACTGAGCCCCAGTGTTGACGTTAACATACACTGTGGTGACCTGTTCAGCGCCTACGTTAAGTGTTCTTTTTCCTGTGTGTATAATTCCTACATCTTCCTCGCTAACAGGGGCATGGATAAGCTGCAGCACTGCTTGTGCTGTCTTGACTGTTATCTTGAAGGCTTGACACACAGTATGGATGATCTCTGTCTTTGTTGTCTGACTACCCTCTCCCGTTATTTCTTCTATCACATTGTAGCCAATTATGGGCTCTGCTGCTACGTGTGGGTCACTTGACACTAAATAGGGACTAGAAGTGGCTTTGTCAAGGCAGCTTCTTTCCCTAGTCTAAAGTCTACCTCCACCCAGCCCATGAAGGGGATCTCAGTCTGGTTGGCTGCCACTCCCAATAAAATGTCTGAGCCTAACAGTTCACTGATAGGTCGCACCGTGCTGTGTGGTAAGTGCAGCTTTCTCCACTCTTCATTAATGATGGTCGCCTGAGCGCCTGAGTCCCATTATGCTACTACTGGAACCGTGTCCAGTGTGCAATGGACAGTGTGTCTCTTTGTAATCAACTTGATGAGTCTTTCTTTGCGTCGTGGTGGGAGGTAGTTGACTGATGAGATGTGAGGCGCCGCTGGAAGGGGAACAGGTTGCTGCAGGTTGAGACTGGATGATTCACGGGCTACCGAGGGTCCCGGCTCGGCAGCCCGGTCCCGTTTCCCTGCGGCTCTCTGGTCCGCCGACATCCTCTGGAGAGATGCCCCTCTTGCCCACACTTAAAGCAATGTCTACAGGAGTCACCTATCTGAGCTTCCTGACACGCCCTACAACCCCTGGGCCGACTACGGCTGGGTGTGAACGTTTTCTCTGTCGGTCTATCTCAGTGACAGTACGGTCACTGAGATACGGCTTTAGCTGGAACTTAACCGCATCACTGTAAAGACCAGTCTCTATGGAGCGGAGGAATTTTCTCTGAATTAGCCCTGGCCTAAACTGCTCACCTTCCTCACCTGCATCCTCATCACTAGATTTTCTCATTAATTTCTCTTTCAGTTCTATTGCTCTGAATAAGAAATTCTGTGCTGACTCTTTTGGATCTTGTGTCATGTTCATCAGACGATGCAGTAAGACGGAGGAGGAGTCCACTTTGTAGTGACCCTTGAGTATGGTCTTGAGGGTGTGCAGCGTCAGCTCTCACTTTATTTCCAACATCTCCCGCAGATGAAGACCTGGACTCACCGCACGTGTGACTGCTTCAATGATCTCCGCTTCTCCATGTCCTTTCCGCTGTCCAGACTCGATCTGGTTGATGAGGCTTGTGTAGGACAATTTTTCTTTTTGCCCAACTTCACCAATCTGCCCAATGATCCGGAACTCCCGCCTCAGCGTCACCTCGGGCAGTCTGGTTGGTGCTGTGGTGGCAGTCCTTGTGTCCTCTTCCTTTGCAGTCCCGATGGCAGGCGCAGTGTCTCCTCCTGCTGCTTGTGTCTTCCGCTGGATCTTTTCCTCCAACGCCCCGATTTCCTCTGCCATCTGCTGCCGTAACTTCTGGTACTGTATTTTTAACTTCTCTAACTCACTTGTCTCTGGAACTACAATCTCAGCCTCAGTTTCCTCAGGTGCCGGCTTCAGAGGGACCTGGTAGGACAGTATATTCTGCAGACACTGCTGATATGACTCAGACTCTTCACCCTCCTCGATTTCATCTAAAGTCGTCTCCACCAACCTGAGGAGGGTGCGTCTTGTTTTGCTGGCAAACCCCCCAACAGGTGCGTTACACTTTAGATGCTCACACAGGGTAATGAGCTCCTTCTCCTCCAGCCTCAGCAGTATCCTGCTTACTTCGTCCCTTTCTTTCTCCATGGTCCTCCTCTGCTCTGTCCGTCTATGCTCCTATGCGACTGGGCCGTGGGCTGAATCAACCATCCTCTGCTACCAAAATATGTAGCGTGGTGCAGAGTGAAGCGACCCTCCACTACACATTTAATTTGAAAGTTGTTTATTTTGTTCTGCAAAGAGCAAAAGTAGGTATTTTTTCACCACAGTTCGCCACACACACCTATTAACTTCAGACTCAAGTGTGTGTTCTCATTCACTGAACAGATTCACTGTTTTAACACAGAAAAATCATGAACATCTGTACCAACATTCAAAACAATAAATCATGTGACTGCTGTATCACTATTCTTAACCAGTTTCATCATGTATCTATTTTAACCTATTTATGTATTTATTTATGAACTACACGAGCAGTCCGGGCTGACCGGCTCATAGTTTTCCTGTTGCTCGCGGTAACTACGCTACCAGTGCTAACTACAGGCTAGCCGTTTTCCGTACGGTACATTGGCTGAGTAACGTCTATAACAACAATACATAACGTCCGAACGGGATAATAAACCAGCACATAACACATTCACCCACTCGTTACACAGTTCTAACTCTCCCTTCTTACCTGCAAAGAGCAAAAATAGGTATTTTATCACCACAGTTCGCCACACACACCTATTAACTTCAGACTCAAGTGTGTGTTCTCATTCACTGAACAGATTCACGCGTGACTTCCTTATTCCTGAACACACCGTGTAGCGAACGCGGTCGGAGTTAAGTACTGCATACTTCTAGGAAACTACATTTTTCAGACAATAAACCACTCTTTTCTCACCATAAACACACCGACAATTATTACCACACTCTGAACATGAGCTGTGCTAAATGGAAATCATATTAAACATGTAAATAATAATTATAATGTAGGTATATTAACCCACTGATGTATGCCTCTGTATGCCACACTCTCCCCCCCAATAATAAATGTCTCCAGACATTTCAGATACCCCAAGTGTACCTTTTCACAACACATTGAATTTTCTCACTGAAAACATGGTATTACTTATTTTAAAGTGGTACTTGACATTCAATTCAATTAGTACTTATTTATCAAAAGTATCTGACCCATTTAGACCTATACCATTATACATCAGTTACTGTACTCTGGACCCCACAATCAGATCAACTCTCATATGTAACAGAACTCATATCGGCCTCAGTTCTTTTAGTCTGTTACCAGTCGCTTCGTTTGTACAGTATCAGTTCAATATGTTCTCCTGGAATTGTCTCTTCTTCACAGTCCATGGAATTTCACCATTCTACTTTTCAGAGTCCATTTTCTCTGAGTTTGAGTAATGTGAGTTCAACCTGTTACCTCAATTTCTAGTGATGCCCACGGTCGCCACATGACCGGTGAGTTGCAGGCTGGGGACATACTCACGACATGCAGGCTCTCTGCACCTGCTTCCACCCACGTCGGCTCACCCAAGGCGTTGTAGGTCAGCATTCGGGGGCGGTGCCTGTCTCGCTGCGGGGAGCTGGTCGCTGGAGGAGGATCAGGATCATCTTCCTCTGATGACTCTTGTAGACCTTCCCCAGGCTCTGCGTCGTTCTCACCGTCTCCATCAGCTGCGATGCCTCTGTCGTCAGTCTCTGTCTCCTCTTGAGCAACCGTTGCATCTTCCAGATCTGGTGCTCCGTCTTGCATCGTCAGAGCTGGTGCAAATGGCTCTGCCTCTGGATTCAAGTCTGCAGCTCTCTGACTTAGTTCTTGGTCGTCTGGGAAACGGCACACCAGCTCCACTTCATCACTGCTTTCACTGTCTGAGTTCTCCTCTGATTCGTTGATTTGTCGTTGTCTTGTTCTTGTCCGTGTCCGTATTTTCCTCTCTTGTGTTGCAGGGGCAGGTTCCGGTTTCCCCAAGGGCAGACTGTCACATGGGAGTAGGAGGTTTCTGTGCAACACACGGCTCTTACCTCCTCCGTCTGGTGCTACTTCATACACCGGGCTGTCACTGCTCCTTCTCTTCACCACCACATGCACTTTAGTTTCCCAATAGGACCGCAGCTTACCAGGGCCGCCCCTCTCTGACAGGTTACGCACAAGCACCCGTCCACCAGGCTGTAGGTCGGCTCCATGTGCTCTTTTGTCATAGCCTTTCTTTCCTCGTAGAGCTTCTCGGGCCGCTGTTTTGGAGGCGATCTCATAGGCTTGTCGCATTCGGTTTTGCCAGTTCTGTACATACTCAGTGTAAGTCTCTTTTGCCTCTCTGGGCTGTAGGTTGAAAAGCAGGTCTACAGGCAAGCGAGGTGATCTTCCTCCGACCAGCTCTGCTGGTCGGAGTTAGGTACTGCATACTGCTAGGAAACTACATTTTTCAGACAATAAACCACTCTTTTCTCACCATAAACACACAGACAATTTTTACCACACTCTGAACATGAGCTGTGCTAAATGGAAATCATATTAAACATGTAAATAATAATAATAATGTAGGTATATTAACCCACTGATGGCTCTGTATGCCACAATTACACATAATATGGTGTTTTTTTAGTGACTTTTTATCGTATTATAAACAGTAGTGCGACATGATATTTTTGTCATCAGAAAATCCTAATGTTTTGGTTATTTTATTTAGCTTTTGCTAATCACATTTTTTTGTATTTCAAAAATATTCACAGGGTCAATGCTAAAATATGTTCAAGGCGCCACACTTAGCCAGGAGGAAAATTCAGATGATAAGCAACCATCCACAAGCAACCAACAACTCCAGCATACTGAACAACTCCAGCAACCGTCCACCATGTCTGAAGGCTCAAGTTCAGTACAAAGCTGTGAGGAACCATCCTCAAGTTCCGGTACACAGACACAACACACAACTGTACCCTCAGAAGGTACTGTATCCACACCCATCACAGAAAGCCTTCCAGCAGATGATGAAGAGACAAATGTGCCATCTCCAACAGACCCCCACATATTTCAGATACTGACAGGGTAGAGATTGTTAGAAGAGGACCATTTAAAGTTCCAGCAGAATTTTCTTTTCCAAGGGTGGATGGGAGGGCATTTCACCCAAACCTCCAATTGAAATCCCTTTCTAATAAAGAAAAAATCCAAAGGAGCTGGCTTGTCTACTCTCCAAAGAACAATACTGTGTTCTGTTTTGCATGCGAGCTGTTTGGGTCAAAGAGTATAAAGCTGACAGAAAAAAGCTATGGCCATGAAGGTAGTCCAGACCATACCAAGTGCATGGTGAAATGGAAGGAACTGGATATGCGACTGAAGAACAATCTAGCTATAGATCAGCAGGAGCTGGCCTTAATTGAGACAGAGAAGAAAAGATGGCGAGATGTCCTGAAACGCTTGTTCTCAATAACCCTGTCTCTAGCCACCAGAAATTTGGCTTTTAGGGGCTCTTCGCAAAGTCTATATGAACAAGATAATGGCAATTTTCTCAAAGAGGTGGAGCTGCTGGCTGAATTTGATCCAGTTACAGAGAGACATGTGGCCAAAATAAAAGACGAGGCTTCCAGAACGCACTATCTTGGACAACAGACTCAAAATGAAATAATAGAGATTGTCTCCTCCCACACAGTTCGAGCCATTGTGAAAAAAATCCAAGAAGCAAAATATTATGCCATCATCCTTGACTGCACCCCAGACATCAGCCACAAGGAACAAATGTCACTTGTTGTGCGCATTGTTGAATTAGTGCCTAAGCCAGACACAAAGAATACTTCCTTGGATATTTGAACGTGGTGGAAACGACAGGCCTCAGTCTGTCAAATGTTGTTCTGGAAAAGTTGACGGAACTCGGCATGTCCTTCGACGATTGCAGAGGACAGTCATATGATAATGGAGCAAATATGAAGGGAAAGAGACAAGGAGTGCAGACCAGACTGCTACAACTGAATTCAAGGGCAGTCTTTGTCCCTTGTGCTGCACATACGATGAATCTGGTCATATCAGATGCTGCTAGGTCATCTACGGATGCTATTGGCTATTTTGGATACCTTCAGAGCCTGTTTTGTTTTTTCTCAGCAAGCGTACAGCGGGGGGACATTTTACTCAAACATGTCACGTTGACTCTGAAATCCTGGAGTGATGTAAGATGGGAGAGTAGGCTTCAGAGTGTTATAGCTGTCAGAAGTCAAGTTAAAGAAGTCCGAGAAGCTCTCTTGGAAGCAAGACAAGCTGTCACTGAACCTGTTGCAAGGTCAGAGGCTCAAAGCCTGGCAGAAGAGGTTGGCTCGTTCAGATTTCTGATCTGCACCATTGTTTGGGCTGAAGTTCTTTCAGTCACCAACCAGGTGAACAAGCTGCTGCAGTCCTCATCAATGCAGCTTGACGTTGCAGCCGGGCTCATTGAGACTGCTAAAGCCTCCCTTACAAAATACGGGCAGTCTGGGTTTTCTGAGGCCATAGCAACTGCCAAGGAGCTGTGTGAGGCTCTAAACCTCGAACCCGAGCTCAAACAGAAGCAGTTGAGAAGCACAAAAACGCAGTTCGGCTACGAAGCTCCTGACGAGCCCTTCAGTGATGCAAAGAAGAGGCTTGAAGTTGAATTTTTCAACCGAGTTGTGGACTCCGCTCTGACGTCGCTGCAGGAGCGGTTTGAGACCCTGAGCCAGGTGAGACACACATTTGGAGTGTTACTTGACTTTCAAAAAGTACATGGGATATCCAAGGGGGACCTGCGCAAACACTGTCTCGATGTGGAGAAGGCTCTCACAGATAAAGGCGAAGCTGATGTTGATGGACTGGAGATGATGCAGGAGTTGATCAAGCTCCCTCAACTGCCATCAAATACGACTGCTATGGAGATGCTGACCATTCTTCATGACAGTAACCTGCAAGAAGTGTATCCAAACCTATGGATTGCTTTAAGGATTTCTTTGACTCTTCCAGTCACCGTTGCTTCTGCTGACCACAGTTTTTCGAAACTGAAACTTATCAAAACCTACCTACGGTCAACAATGGCACAAGAACGCTTACGTGGCCTTGCTGTCATCAGCATCAATGCAGAAGTGGCACATAGCGTGTCATACGATGACTTGATTAGTGATTTTGCTGCCAGGAAAAGTCGCCGTGCACCTTTCTGAAGCCTCCTGCAGCTGCAGGACAATATTGCACTTTCTTTTTTTTTTTGTGAAAACCAGGGACTATTTCAAAATCTTGCCTTAAAACAAGGTCTGTTTATGACTACGCAGTAGTGAAGTAAATAACTACTTCGGTTATGTTCAAATGTAGCTACTGTTTTGTCCAAATATAGCTGTTTGTCTGTAAAGATAGTGTAAAAAATAGTTTGATATTTTGTTTTGATGACATCCCTTTAAACCTTATTTGAGTTCATAATTATTTTTCAGTTATTTTTGGAGCCTGCAGTTGTTATTGTTTTATTATATTGTAATGCTGCTGTTAAGAACGTTTTTTATATAACGTATTTATTACTGATGGTGCTCCTGTTGCTGTTGTTTTGTTTTAAATATTACTTAATATATACATGTTCATAGTATATTTAATGTCAACTTATAATAAATAGCAACGGTTTGATTGCAAACTCTGGAGGTTGTGTGTGTGTGTGTTTGGGGGGGCACCCTGACCAGCCCAGCTTAGGGCACCCAAAAGCTTAGCAGCGGCCCTGGTCCGATAATTTGCTGCTAGTCTTGGAGTTACCTATTACGTCCAAAGAGGCATATACTTTGTAGAACTGGATCGGACCGAGGTGCGTTCGCTTTCACATCTCAAGGGAACCGTACAAGGATTCGTTTGGAGGCGAACCGAGACCAGCTGTTCAGGGAGGTCTCGGCCGGCTGATTTGGTTCACATCGAAGTGAGGTGGTTGCATTCACACCAACGCACCGAACCAAGAGACCAAACTCGTTTAGTGCGCACTAAATGCTGTTGGTGTGAAAGCACGAATAAACTGCTGAAACAGAAGTATCGTCATGTAATCCATTGATTTCAACAATGTAGCTATTATAAATAGCAACTATTTAAATTGTAACAAATCGTTAGCTATAATTTGTATTCTAAATACGTAACGCCGGTACATGTATTCCATTACTGTACATTGATGTGAGACCGGGTTGGTGGTTTGAACGTGTTGTAGTAGCAGAGAATGGCCTGCGGGGGCAGTATGTACATTGTTAAATACATGAATAGGCTTGAATTTAGTAGAAATATGGATGTTTTATATTTTTACAAAAAGGATTATGTGAACATTGCTGAATAACATTCATCATGTATATTAAATGTATTGCAGAATTTTAGCTTGACATTAACCAAGTTAAAGGACAATTAATGAACCGCACCAGACATGCAGAAGTCAATGTAGGATTTTTAATATACAGTATAAACAAAAACACTTGACAGAAGTTTAATACATGCTTTTGTAAAGGAAAGCAGAGGAAAACATTTTCCTAAATTAATCATTTCAAAATGTCCCCACCATTCAGAAAGCAAGTGAAGAGGTTTGTGTCAAACCAGTCCTCCCTGACCAGCTCTGTCCCTGACTCTAAACCCTGACTCTCAACCCTAACGCTGAACCCTCTGAGGGCAGGAAGACGCTCCTTCAGTGTAAAGGTTCAAGAAGACACTACTTCAGAGTAAAGGTTCGAACCACGGAGAAGGAAGAAGAAGGGGAAGGAGTAGAGTAGTGAGGTTAGTGACAGACGTGAGGGAAAGGCGTGTGGAAATGCACGGGTACATGTGGGGTCAATAAGATCACTCCCACTGGAGGTCATTGATCCATCAGCCTCAGACCGCTGAGCTCAGCAGGTCTTCTGGAGGACGAGGCTCAGATGAACTGAGGAGACGGGACCAGCAGGATGTCAGGATCAGGTGGGGTTCAGCTCAGGTGAGTCTGCCCCCGACCAAACAGGATCAGGTGGGGTTCAGCTCAGGTGTGTCTACGCGGGCCAAACAAGGAAATGGATTAGGTTCAATATTCAAAAGATGCAACATTATCTGAACCAAGAGACATCATTAAGGAGCAGGCAGGCTTTAGGGCGCCTTGCTCAAGGACGCATCACTGTATTCTGAGGACTTGAACCCGGCACCATTGGTCTGAGAGTTGATCCCCCCCAACCCCTTACCCAGTCCACTAGGTCCAGATAATGTAAACTTACGAGAAATCCTTGAAGGTAGAGTCCTGGTCGTCCTCAGGATTTGCCTTCCAGATGTATGGCTTCTCCGTCAGTCCTCCAGATTCCTGGTCTGGTTACAAACGTAATTTGTCTCTACTGTAAGGTAACAAACACAGTAGTAATTGGGCTCTAATGTAAGGTCACAAACACAGGAGTAGTTGGGCTCTAATGTAGCAGCTGTAGTTTGTCTGGTAACCAAGCTCAGTAGTATGCCTTAACTTGTACTGGACAAACTAATCCTGCGTTACAACATGTCTGTTTACTTTATGCAAACTGACGAGGATCCTTGTTGGTGGAGTGATGGTCCTCCAGATTCACGCCTCCCCTACCAGCTTGCCTCAGCTCCAGAAGCACGTTCTAGTAAGAAAACGCAGCGGTAGTTTGTTAACGCATGTCAAAGAAACAGCAGTATTTTGCCCTTTAAGTCAAACATGTTAAGTAAATACAAACTTACGAGGAATCCTTGTTGGTTGATTCCTAGTCGTCCTCCAGCGTCTCAGCTCCTCCACCAGCTCTCCTCAGACAGAGTCCTGGTCTGGAACAAACAGCAGAAGTCTTGCTTCAATGTGTGGTAAAACAGATGTAGTTGTCTGGTATATTAACCAACACCGGTAGTTTGTGGTAGCAGTATTCTACGAGAAGTGGCAGTGAGTGTGATGATCACTTCAGAGTCAGGCTCCATCTACCCCACGACAGACATCAGCTCCTCCACCAGCCTCCATCAGCTCCTCCACCAGGGAGGGCCTTCAGCACGGCTCCTCCATCAGCTCCTTCAGCCATGGATTCCTGGTCTGTTACAAACCCAGTTGGTCTCAGCAGTCAATCACCTGGGGACGCAACACACCCCACCTCCTGTATCTGAGCTTCACTTACAAATGGAAGAGGAATTTAAACATATTTAAACACTAAAATTAGACAACATCTGGCAACACGTCCTGGCACTTCTGTACGTCCTGGCACTTGTACATTGCACTTATTCAATGTACTTAAGTGTAGCATCTACAGTAGCTGCTATCGCTGCTTTACACAGGGAATGGGTTAGCCTAGCGATTGTAATACTTGCACTTGGTTCTATGAACGTCTTTACTGTACCGACAGCAATATATTGTTTCACTTATGACAAATGTACTTATTGTAAGTCGCTTTGGATAAAAGCGTCAGCTAAATGCCGTAAATGTAAACATCTGCAGATTGACACGTTCAGCAATTCATCCACTATGGTCGTAGCAGCACTAGTAACAATAATGGCTCATATGACTCCTACATAACCCCGGTATGAATTAACTCAAATCACAGCTTGGCACAGATTTAAAGTCATAAGATGATCAAAACCAGACCTAAACTACCAAGGATTTTAGTGTTTAAGATGAGCTTGGTGATGGTTACCCTCTGGTCCGGTGCTGCAGGCCCCTGGTCTCCAGCCTCAGTCTCCGGTCCATCCTGGCACCACAAGCCTCCGGTCCCCAGCCTCTCAGCCTCGCCTTTCAGCTACAGCAGCAGGTTCATATCAGAATTTGCCCAACAATAAACGTATTTGACTCATCCGAAACAGAGTTACACAATTAATTTAACTATTATTTTATAACTCAAGGCTAGACATGAGCATCCCATTTTGGGAATGAAGACCGAGCAGTCCACAAGTTTAAAGAAGTGGTTCAGCCCATGCATTGAGACTGACCTGAGAAGACTCTACTCACAGACCAGAGCACTGACCTGTTCTGGAGGACTTCTGGCAGGAGGTGGAGGTCTGGCTCTGGGTGAGGAGGCAGACACCTTGGGACAAACTACACATTACCTTTTTGACCTTGTACAGTTCTAGAGTTTCTTCTACTGTAACATGTGGGAACGACAGCCATTATTTTAGTTTTGATATTATCCGGTTGGTAACTCAGTACCAACGTCATTGTTTAACGTCATTCCATTGGGTAGGGTTTAACTTCTGTGGCAATTAATGACACCAGATATTTAGAACGTACAAAAGCTGAAGTAACAAACACTAAGCAGTATCGATATTAAATCAAATGTACTCGCCATATTCAGGTGCTGGGTTCCGTTGAAGAAATGCCAAATTGTCTTCCACCTTGAAATGATTTTTTAGCCTTCACTGATGGTGAGAAATGGGCCCGCAAGTAGAACGCTGTTTTGTACGCAGTGAGAGTCCCGTCAACGTGGTTAAAAGTACGGCGCAACGTCGGAAATTAACATATTGTACGATGTACGTGTCAGTATGTATTTAATATCAAACTTAAGTTGTTTAAGATAAGGGGTAACAATTCCTAATGGAAACCGACGGAAAAATAGTTTCCATTGGCAACGGCTCGGGGTTAAGCAAATACAATCCAGAACGTTCCACCAGATTCCCTCAGGTGACTCACGTCCAACTAACTGCCAGGTGGCTTCTTATGGTTGTCAAGACTACAACGTTCTATGCTAACCATTGAGAGTAAATCAAGTGACCGCACTCAGAACCTTCCACGGCGGGATGCTCAAACCGCCCGACTGGAATCCGAACATTCCGGCCGGAACCAACCAAAGAAAAAACAGAACCAGCGCCTCACCTTGAGCTGAACGGAGGATGATCCTGAAGTCCAGCGATGGTCTTCATTAAAATACAGCCAACAGACTTACCTTGATGTGATCTGTTTGTTGCTGTTGGTCATTACTACTATTCAGTGTACCTTTACATTATTATGCACCCAGTGTGTACAAGTTATATCACTCAAAACCATAAGAGCTACCATGTATTACCCACAAAATCTTTAAACCTCAAATCCTTGCCTAAAAACAAAAGGAATCATTCAATACAAAACTGTCTACATTTTACAATTAACAGAACAATTATCTAGATTATTCAGGGTACAAACCATACAGAGTAAATCTAAAACAGTGAGCTCACAGAGAGCCGACCATAGCCCTGCAACGTCACCCTGACCGCCTCATCACCAACAGCATATCATGCCATCCAGCAAACACATGTACAGGTCCAGTGAGAAGTGGGCATTTGAGCGAAAGGACTGCCCATAATAAAATGAAGCCCAATTCCTGATCTATCCAACTATCTTCACAGTTTAAAGATTTACAGACTTGACATGCCATTGTGTTCTAATCACCTTTGTCTGCTACCTTGTTACTTATAAAACTCTACATCTCCATCGCTAGAGTATTTCATCCTACTCATGAGGGTGTGGTCTGAGTGAGCAGAGATGCATGCTGGGATACAGTGCTGTCTGAAGTCTTCAGTTCTATAGACACTCCCCTCAGGAGAAACCAAGTGTTTGAGAATCTGTCGTGACATCAGTTACATGAGCTGGAATATCCTTCAAGATGGCGCCAGGATTCTCAGAGGACAAAGGCCAAGAGAAAGATATGAGGGTTCTTCCTCTCAGCCAGTGGAACACAACAACGATCTTCATCAGAGTACCATGGAACACTTTGAAACGTTCTCTTCTATACACCGTGAAGCCCCAGTGAAGGTTTCCTTACCTCCTCAGCTGAAGAGTACAACTTCAGCTTGAAGAGTGCACTACTTGGAGTTCCCAGATTGGTTCTGATTTAAGGGAACCAATCGTTCAGCTTGTCCTGTACGAAACAAATACAGTTCACCCTGAGAAGACGTGCAACTGAGAGCCAGACAAGATCCACCGGGCTCTCCATCAATCCAGACAGGTAGGAAGAGCCGCCTCACTACAGGTCTGAAGGTCATCTTGAATATCCATTGAGATCCCTTTCCAACTTCAGACTCTCCTTGTGGAATGCCTTTAGGTGTCCATCCTCCATTGATCCTGATTGGTGTAGTCCTAGTTTGAAGTCACTGATCTGAACACGCCGCTCACATCCTTTTACACTTGATTTGGATCCTCTCCTTCCTGCCCAGTGTGTTGGATATCGCTCCTCATGTCTACAGGAGGCCTCAAGCAAACGTGTGGCCGTCCATCAGCTATGATTTAGTTGACCATTCCAATATCCCAAGCCAACCACATAGACCCCCGTAAGAACATCACTGTCAAAGCAAGCAGGAGACACAAGTAGAACCCAGGACACACACATAGAACCGCATGGAGACACACGAGTAGAACCCAGGACACACACATAGAACCGCATGGAGACACACGAGTAGAACCCAGGACACACACATAGAACCGCATGGAGACACACGAGTAGAACCCACGACACACACATAGAACCGCATGCCAGGTGTGAGTGGGAGGGAGGGACACACACACACACACACACACACACACACACGCGATGCTCAAATATCATCCATCTCATGTCAAACCCACACACGCCACTGAGCCATAAAAGGCCAAACACTCATGCAGGGTAAAAACCTCATGCCGAATAACATTCCATCATCCACCCCAGCTCTCCTGACAGTACACCCAGAGCAGATCAATCATTGTCTCCAGAGACGTAAATTATGTACAACATTCTTCAGTGGCATCCCACATTGGTGATGGATTATGCTTGGTGCCTCCAAAATGTGTCCCAGGTTGATTCAACGTCTCTGAAGTCATGTCTTTGTAGTCCATTGGTTTCCTGAATGAGGGGCCTTCACAGATGCAAACGGTGCAGCTTCAGTCAGCCTGAGGTATTCTGTTCAGAATACCACCCAGTGGAGGGGGGTGGCTCTTGAGGAGCAGGATCCTTCTTGGAATGGCCCCGAATAAGACCTTCTTGGAAATGAAACTGTTCCTGAGGAGTCACGATGCCTGGAGGGGACTGTTGAATGTGTTCCATGGTTCTGTGTCAGACTGAAGTTGTGTTTTAGTCGTTGAGATGAGGAGCCCCCTCATCTCCCCCTGGTGTTTCTCCTTCTGAATCCCTGTCACCATCTTAAAGAACATTCTAGTTCATGGAACTGATGCCACAACGGTTTCTCAAACACTCGGTTTCCCCTGAGGGGGCGTGTCTACAGACCTGTAGACTTCAGACAGCTCTGTATCCCAGTATGCACCTCTGCTCACTCAGACCACACCCTCATCAGTAAAGCAACACTCATGTGATGAAGATGCAGAGCTCAGGAGAGTAGCTGGAAAGAAGACTGAAGACATCAGAACCCAAACCATTACCTCGGCTTACAACAATAACTTAGTACCTGTAACCATTTTAACAAACCATTACAACCAACATAAACCAAACGCCTAAGTAACCCATGATCCAAATAAACATCCTTACTCCTCAGATCAACCTAAAATACATCAATGTGCCCAAGAGTAATAAGATACTAATGACTTACAGTTCGCAGTCCATCTTCATGTTTAAGTTGGGATACTCACAGAACTGCAGGTAAATATCCATGATAGACCTTTGAAGGAACGAACAGTTTACTCATTATTATCCCCAAACTTGGCCACTGTCCCACAGTTCAACATCTACCATCTCCATTAAATCAGATAAATTAATGACAGTATAAAGTCAGGGCTTTTGAGATAATCCAACATTTAAATAATGATTAAGAATTAAATAATCCAGCTTTTTAATATAAATTATACAAATTATTTGACTGTCATTAGTCAAGAGTGATTTTCCTCTTACTTTAACAAGTTTGAATGTATAGTCTCTAAAATGTTACTTTCAGGTAGAATCATTATTTAAATTTGAAATGAGATTTAAACCACCACAATTCCCGATTTCCTTCACACATTATCAGTGATTTATATTCAACATACAACTCAACGCAGTTGTTCTTCGCTACACATTTCTACTCACATCAGGTCCAGATGAGATGCTCCTCTTTACTTCAAAAAGTGTTTAACCTGTGAAACAGGAAGAGATGACAAATAAGTCACAACAAAGCTCAACAGAACATTACACACACATTCTGGTTTCTGGGAACACAACAACATACCGCATTTGGGAGACACTACACTGCCAAACAGTGGAGGACACCAACGTACTGTCAGGTCCCCTTTTAAGTGAAACGCACCAGATGCAACCAATTAACGAATTAAGAAAACCACTTGCCGCGCAAGCTGCGGCAGGTGAGCTAATTAGTAAAACTCAACGCAGGTTTGGCGCCCTCTGGTCACCTTGGTAACAGTGAGAGTCTATTCCAGCTCTGTATTCGATCTTAAATGACCTCCCACATTTTAATTAAAGGCATGAGTCTGATATGGCTGATTTAGATTCATACTTCAAAACGAAGAAAGTCTTCATTCAATTCACCTTACTGTGTGTGTGTGTGTGTGTGTGTGTGTGTGTGTGTGTGTGTGTGTGTGTGTTACTACTGTTTGATGTCAAGTTGGTGAAAAGGAAGTCACGTGTGATCTTAAGTCCCTGTGTGTGTAGTGAGAAAATGTGGACAGCAGAGGGCGATGTTTCCACACGAGAACATCTGCTCTCTGCAAGCTCTGGGAGCAGGGATGCGGGAAGTCAGTCCGAGGGGGGAGTGCTGAGAGAGAGTATAAAATGACGTCATAATAAATGCTGCGCAACATCCATTACTGGTGTGTAAAAAGACTAACTCTGCCAACCAGCCACTGTTATTCACAAACGTTAGCAAGTAAACAATGTGGAAATTAGAGTCAACTCGGCTGATACTGTGCTGAATTTCACACACTAACAACATGCCGATAGGTCCGGGATTATACACAGCGTTATAACAAGGATTCAGGAGGTTATTTCTAAAGGTTTACAAAGGAAAGTGACAATATAAGAAAGCCTTCATTTTCATCCAGAGTTACGAGTTGTCTGATATGAGGAAAGTGACGGTTTCTCCGTCAAGTGAACCGTCCGTCATTGCTCTTTTTTTGCCAACCAGTCTGTCCAAAACTCTGCGCAGTCATATGCTCCTTACCTACTGCTTGTGACATAAGCACATTAATTGGGGTCCTTTTCAATGCCGCCAGCTTGCTTGTGGCTTCTGTATGGAAACGAGATTTTTCATGCTCCCAAAACTTTTCACCTGCCTATTGCCAATTGCCAAACCCTCCTTTAATGAAGTTGCCAGCATTAATTATCCCGTCTGCCCTGACAAGCTTTTTCTCTATTGCAGAGCAGCACACGAAGCATAACGCGTGTCGGTTTCCCTCACGTAGTGTAGCCACGTCCACCGGCCAAACCAACCAACCTTAAATGACCGGCTAAAGTTCTCAAATGCCGATCGCCTGACTGGGAAGTGAAACTCCTTTGGCTGACAGGGCTCTTCACCAACAGAATAACTAGTTGTTACGACTGCCGGCAGTTGCACGTTAGCCAAAGCCAAGATATTAGGATCGACCGGAGGGGGGTTAGCGTCATTGTGGCCGGCGCAGTCGATATTAGGCTCGACCAGAGGGCGGGGGCTAGCAATAGCACCATTGTTGCCAGCGCCGTCTTGCAGCAATAGCGTCTGTGAACATGAAATCTCTTCCTCAGGGGTTCTGGGGAGACAGCGGGCTGCTGACAGGGAATCGGATGACTGGCTGCTGTTTTGATGAAGTTTTGCTTTCTTCGGGCAAAAAAAATCTGATATACATCTTTTCTGCGACATGTTGCTCTTGTAACAAGCTTGACTTTTTGAATTTTCCCGCCGCGCATAGCATTGTTCTGCGTTGTGCGTCATAGCCTACATCAGCCTACACAGACAATGTTCTAGATAAAATGAAATGATAATATGATAAATATCATAAAAAGGGTGGATGTCAATAATTTAATGAAAATTCATGTATGATAAAATTATACAAAAAAAAAAAAAGTGTTGATTTGTTCAGAAAGCTTTCTCACTTGCAGTTACAGCCAGGGGCCGCCAGGGGGGGCGGTGCTGCAGCACCCTAAGCACCCCCACTTCCCACGACCCTGTCTAGGAGATACCGTCTCCATAGCAACCGTAACTTGGCAGCATCCTGAACGGCCCTTTGAGGAGTGGGAAGGAAGCCTTCATCAAAGAGACCAGAGAGACTCATTCACTGGTTAAACTGGAGTCATCGCACACCACCACACACGTTAACACACACACACACACACACACACACACACACACACACACACATGTCACATGGGGCTCCAGGTGGGATGTCAGAGGTCAGAACATGTCCTTCCTGTATCTGTGGATCAGCTCTGAGACGTCCTCCTTACACACCATCACCCAGCCGTCCGCCTTCATGTGGTACAGTACACACACACACACACACACACACACACACACACACACACACACACACCATACAGACATACACCAATACACCATATAGATTCACACCATATGCACGCACACACCACAGATACACACATACAGATTTACACACAATATCTATACACACAACACATAGATACAAATATATATATATTTATTTATTTATTTTGAACCAAAAATAATATTCGGGGCTATTAAATAACATCAGAATAAAACAGCATAGTGACGCCACTGGTCAATGCATTGTGTGTGTGTGTGTGTGTGTGTGTGTGTGTGTGTGTGTGTGTGTGTGTGTGTGTGTGTGTGTACCAGGGCGCACATTTGGGTGGGCTGAGGCCACCCTTGCCCCTGGCTACCGCCGGCCCTGCTATAGACCTGACTCCAGCCCCTATGGCCCCCTGGTGGGGGGCCCGGAGCCTCGCCGACCCAGCCACTACACCTTGGGGACCAGGACTCCGGAGCTGGCCCTCCCGCTGGGCCTGGACGTGAGTCTCTTCTGACGAGGTCGCTGCTTTTACCGCGTTCTCCGAGTCTGCTTCATCCGTCATGTGCTGCGCGCGGAACACGTCCGTCGGCCCAGGTGAAAACAAGGCGCGTTTTACGCGCCTTGTTTTCACGGGTCCGTGCCCTTACGTCATCTAGCTCCATTCAGACTTTTCTTTCACTTTCTCCCAACTCCAGTTTAGAATCAGTAGGGAACGTGTCGCACGCGAGTTGATGAATGCGTTAAGAGTGTCCACTAGACCGCTAGAGATCCACTAGATTACACCCACTGCTGGTCCTCCACCAACACCAACCACCATAGCGGACCTCAGTCCTCACCAACCCATTTATACAACAGCAATTACTAGTAACTCACCCATATCAGGATGCCCGCCCTCGACCACGCCCCGCCCCCCTTTGGTCACTGGGCCTAATGGCCTCTCACTGGGACAGCGCCAGCCCCCCGTCGTCCACCAGAGGGCGCCTGTACCTTTGGTTTCTCCACCACTCTCCCGACTAGCAGAACCTGCTCCTGAAAACAACAAGCAGAGTGATATCAGCGCTGATTTAAATAATAAACAACATAAACTGTTCACCTTTACTGCCCAAATTCATTCTCATCCTCACCCACCCCCTCCAATCACTGTTTTAGATGCAAAAAAAGTCTCCCCTTATCGTCTTTATTTTATTTACATTTTCATAAAATATCACAGGTATTTCTTTTGATTATAGTTTTTTTGTTTAAAGGTTGCAAAAGTTACAGGTCCATCTTTAGTTGCTTATGCCCGTGCCTATCTTCACTTGTACCACCAGATGGGGTGAAGGGACTGATCCTCTATCCATTTACATTTACATTTAGGGCATTTAGCAGACGCTTTTATCCAAAGCGACTTACAATAAGTGCATTTGTTACAATAATTACATTTGTGATAAGAAGTGAAACAATATATCGCTGTCGGTACAGTAAAGATGTTCATAGAACCAAGTGCAAGTATTGCAATCGCTAGGCTAACCCGATCCAGTTCTACAAAGTATATGCCTCTTTGGACGTAACAGGTAACTCCAAGACTAGCAGCAAATTATCGGACCAGGGCCGCTGCTAAGCTTTTGGGTGCCCTAAGCTGGGCTGGTCAGGGTGCCCCCCCAAACACACACACACACAACCTCCAGAGTTTGCAATCAAACCGTTGCTATTTATTATAAGTTGACATTAAATATACTATGAACATGTATATATTAAGTAATATTTAAAACAAAACAGCAACAGGAGCACCATCAGTAATAAATACGTTATATAAAAAACGTTCTTAACAGCAGCATTACAATATAATAAAACAATAACAATTGCAGGCTCCAAAAATAACTGAAAAATAATTATGAACTCAAATAAGGTTTGAAGGGATGTCATCAAGTCATCATCAAAACAAAATATCAAACTATTTTTTACACTATCTTTACAGACAAACAGCTATATTTGGACAAAACAGTAGCTACATTTGAACATAACCGAAGTAGTTATTTACTTCACTACTGCGTAGTCATAAACAGACCTTGTTTTAAGGCAAGATTTTGAAATAGTCCCTGGTTTTCACAAAAAAAAAAAGAAAGTGCAATATTGTCCTGCAGCTGCAGGAGGCTTCAGAAAGGTGCACGGCGACTTTTCCTGGCAGCAAAATCACTAATCAAGTCATCGTATGACACGCTATGTGCCACTTCTGCATTGATGCTGATGACAGCAAGGCCACGTAAGCGTTCTTGTGCCATTGTTGACCGTAGGTAGGTTTTGATAAGTTTCAGTTTCGAAAAACTGTGGTCAGCAGAAGCAACGGTGACTGGAAGAGTCAAAGAAATCCTTAAAGCAATCCATAGGTTTGGATACACTTCTTGCAGGTTACTGTCATGAAGAATGGTCAGCATCTCCATAGCAGTCGTATTTGATGGCAGTTGAGGGAGCTTGATCAACTCCTGCATCATCTCCAGTCCATCAACATCAGCTTCGCCTTTATCTGTGAGAGCCTTCTCCACATCGAGACAGTGTTTGCGCAGGTCCCCCTTGGATATCCCATGTACTTTTTGAAAGTCAAGTAACACTCCAAATGTGTGTCTCACCTGGCTCAGGGTCTCAAACCGCTCCTGCAGCGACGTCAGAGCGGAGTCCACAACTCGGTTGAAAAATTCAACTTCAAGCCTCTTCTTTGCATCACTGAAGGGCTCGTCAGGAGCTTCGTAGCCGAACTGCGTTTTTGTGCTTCTCAACTGCTTCTGTTTGAGCTCGGGTTCGAGGTTTAGAGCCTCACACAGCTCCTTGGCAGTTGCTATGGCCTCAGAAAACCCAGACTGCCCGTATTTTGTAAGGGAGGCTTTAGCAGTCTCAATGAGCCCGGCTGCAACGTCAAGCTGCATTGATGAGGACTGCAGCAGCTTGTTCACCTGGTTGGTGACTGAAAGAACTTCAGCCCAAACAATGGTGCAGATCAGAAATCTGAACGAGCCAACCTCTTCTGCCAGGCTTTGAGCCTCTGACCTTGCAACAGGTTCAGTGACAGCTTGTCTTGCTTCCAAGAGAGCTTCTCGGACTTCTTTAACTTGACTTCTGACAGCTATAACACTCTGAAGCCTACTCTCCCATCTTACATCACTCCAGGATTTCAGAGTCAACGTGACATGTTTGAGTAAAATGTCCCCCCGCTGTACGCTTGCTGAGAAAAAACAAAACAGGCTCTGAAGGTATCCAAAATAGCCAATAGCATCCGTAGATGACCTAGCAGCATCTGATATGACCAGATTCATCGTATGTGCAGCACAAGGGACAAAGACTGCCCTTGAATTCAGTTGTAGCAGTCTGGTCTGCACTCCTTGTCTCTTTCCCTTCATATTTGCTCCATTATCATATGACTGTCCTCTGCAATCGTCGAAGGACATGCCGAGTTCCGTCAACTTTTCCAGAACAACATTTGACAGACTGAGGCCTGTCGTTTCCACCACGTTCAAATATCCAAGGAAGTATTCTTTGTGTCTGGCTTAGGCACTAATTCAACAATGCGCACAACAAGTGACATTTGTTCCTTGTGGCTGATGTCTGGGGTGCAGTCAAGGATGATGGCATAATATTTTGCTTCTTGGATTTTTTTCACAATGGCTCGAACTGTGTGGGAGGAGACAATCTCTATTATTTCATTTTGAGTCTGTTGTCCAAGATAGTGCGTTCTGGAAGCCTCGTCTTTTATTTTGGCCACATGTCTCTCTGTAACTGGATCAAATTCAGCCAGCAGCTCCACCTCTTTGAGAAAATTGCCATTATCTTGTTCATATAGACTTTGCGAAGAGCCCCTAAAAGCCAAATTTCTGGTGGCTAGAGACAGGGTTATTGAGAACAAGCGTTTCAGGACATCTCGCCATCTTTTCTTCTCTGTCTCAATTAAGGCCAGCTCCTGCTGATCTATAGCTAGATTGTTCTTCAGTCGCATATCCAGTTCCTTCCATTTCACCATGCACTTGGTATGGTCTGGACTACCTTCATGGCCATAGCTTTTTTCTGTCAGCTTTATACTCTTTGACCCAAACAGCTCGCATGCAAAACAGAACACAGTATTGTTCTTTGGAGAGTAGACAAGCCAGCTCCTTTGGATTTTTTCTTTATTAGAAAGGGATTTCAATTGGAGGTTTGGGTGAAATGCCCTCCCATCCACCCTTGGAAAAGAAAATTCTGCTGGAACTTTAAATGGTCCTCTTCTAACAATCTCTACCCTGTCAGTATCTGAAATATGTGGGGGTCTGTTGGAGATGGCACATTTGTCTCTTCATCATCTGCTGGAAGGCTTTCTGTGATGGGTGTGGATACAGTACCTTCTGAGGGTACAGTTGTGTGTTGTGTCTGTGTACCGGAACTTGAGGATGGTTCCTCACAGCTTTGTACTGAACTTGAGCCTTCAGACATGGTGGACGGTTGCTGGAGTTGTTCAGTATGCTGGAGTTGTTGGTTGCTTGTGGATGGTTGCTTATCATCTGAATTTTCCTCCTGGCTAAGTGTGGCGCCTTGAACATATTTTAGCATTGACCCTGTGAATATTTTTGAAATACAAAAAAATGTGATTAGCAAAAGCTAAATAAAATAACCAAAACATTAGGATTTTCTGATGACAAAAATATCATGTCGCACTACTGTTTATAATACGATAAAAAGTCACTAAAAAAACACCATATTATGTGTAATTGTGGCATACAGAGCCATCAGTGGGTTAATATACCTACATTATTATTATTATTTACATGTTTAATATGATTTCCATTTAGCACAGCTCATGTTCAGAGTGTGGTAAAAATTGTCTGTGTGTTTATGGTGAGAAAAGAGTGGTTTATTGTCTGAAAAATGTAGTTTCCTAGCAGTATGCAGTACCTAACTCCGACCAGCAGAGCTGGTCGGAGGAAGATCACCTCGCTTGCCTGTAGACCTGCTTTTCAACCTACAGCCCAGAGAGGCAAAAGAGACTTACACTGAGTATGTACAGAACTGGCAAAACCGAATGCGACAAGCCTATGAGATCGCCTCCAAAACAGCGGCCCGAGAAGCTCTACGAGGAAAGAAAGGCTATGACAAAAGAGCACATGGAGCCGACCTACAGCCTGGTGGACGGGTGCTTGTGCGTAACCTGTCAGAGAGGGGCGGCCCTGGTAAGCTGCGGTCCTATTGGGAAACTAAAGTGCATGTGGTGGTGAAGAGAAGGAGCAGTGACAGCCCGGTGTATGAAGTAGCACCAGACGGAGGAGGTAAGAGCCGTGTGTTGCACAGAAACCTCCTACTCCCATGTGACAGTCTGCCCTTGGGGAAACCGGAACCTGCCCCTGCAACACAAGAGAGGAAAATACGGACACGGACAAGAACAAGACAACGACAAATCAACGAATCAGAGGAGAACTCAGACAGTGAAAGCAGTGATGAAGTGGAGCTGGTGTGCCGTTTCCCAGACGACCAAGAACTAAGTCAGAGAGCTGCAGACTTGAATCCAGAGGCAGAGCCATTTGCACCAGCTCTGACGATGCAAGACGGAGCACCAGATCTGGAAGATGCAACGGTTGCTCAAGAGGAGACAGAGACTGACGACAGAGGCATCGCAGCTGATGGAGACGGTGAGAACGACGCAGAGCCTGGGGAAGGTCTACAAGAGTCATCAGAGGAAGATGATCCTGATCCTCCTCCAGCGACCAGCTCCCCGCAGCGAGACAGGCACCGCCCCCGAATGCTGACCTACAACGCCTTGGGTGAGCCGACGTGGGTGGAAGCAGGTGCAGAGAGCCTGCATGTCGTGAGTATGTCCCCAGCCTGCAACTCACCGGTCATGTGGCGACCGTGGGCATCACTAGAAATTGAGGTAACAGGTTGAACTCACATTACTCAAACTCAGAGAAAATGGACTCTGAAAAGTAGAATGGTGAAATTCCATGGACTGTGAAGAAGAGACAATTCCAGGAGAACATATTGAACTGATACTGTACAAACGAAGCGACTGGTAACAGACTAAAAGAACTGAGGCCGATATGAGTTCTGTTACATATGAGAGTTGATCTGATTGTGGGGTCCAGAGTACAGTAACTGATGTATAATGGTATAGGTCTAAATGGGTCAGATACTTTTGATAAATAAGTACTAATTGAATTGAATGTCAAGTACCACTTTAAAATAAGTAATACCATGTTTTCAGTGAGAAAATTCAATGTGTTGTGAAAAGGTACACTTGGGGTATCTGAAATGTCTGGAGACATTTATTATTGGGGGGGAGAGTGTGGCATACAGAGGCATACATCAGTGGGTTAATATACCTACATTATAATTATTATTTACATGTTTAATATGATTTCCATTTAGCACAGCTCATGTTCAGAGTGTGGTAATAATTGTCGGTGTGTTTATGGTGAGAAAAGAGTGGTTTATTGTCTGAAAAATGTAGTTTCCTAGCAGTATGCAGTACTTAACTCCGACCGCGTTCGCTACACGGTGTGTTCAGGAATAAGGAAGTCACGCGTGAATCTGTTCAGTGAATGAGAACACACACTTGAGTCTGAAGTTAATAGGTGTGTGTGGCGAACTGTGGTGATAAAATACCTATTTTTGCTCTTTGCAGGTAAGAAGGGAGAGTTAGAACTGTGTAACGAGTGGGTGAATGTGTTATGTGCTGGTTTATTATCCCGTTCGGACGTTATGTATTGTTGTTATAGACGTTACTCAGCCAATGTACCATACGGAAAACGGCTAGCCTGTAGTTAGCACTGGTAGCGTAGTAACCGCGAGCAACAGGAAAACTATGAGCCGGTCAGCCCGGACTGCTCGTGCAGTTCATAAATAAATACATGAATAGGTTAAAATAGATACATGATGAAACTGGTTACAGGGCTGCCAAGTCTCACGCTTTGAGCGTGACAGTCACGCAATTTGACCCATTCTCACACCACACGCCATACTTGACATTTCTCACGCTTATATTTCCCCATTCAATACTCTCTTCTTTTTTTTCATGATAATAAACTTTGGTCCTCGCCTTGCCGTAATTCGAGTAACTCTGATTGACTGACCGAGATAACCAATTCCAGACCAATCCATCAGTCCTTCGTGCCTAAATCTAACCAACCACGGGAAGGCACCACGCAATGTAAACCAATCAGAAGCAACGTAAGGCGGATCTCGGCGTCTCTCTAGCTATCTTTCACACACAACAGCGCTGCCGTCAATTTGAAAACCGGCTCGACGTTCTCCTACTGCTTGCTGGAAGACGGACGGTAGGTAAAATCAATTTTATTCACTGTTGATTCGCTGTTTCTTATTGAGTTTCCTCAAAGGAACCCAGAATCCCTGGAATCCACTTTGAGAACCATTGTAAAAGTATAAACGGTATTCAATCAAACAGTAACATGTTAGCTATCTTTAGTTTTTGAAAAGATGCTAGGTAAGAGGAAGAGACCTCAGAGACCTCAGAGAGATCTGCTGTCATTCTGGGCAGTGCCAGTGACGGCGCCCCCTGAAAATGAGAGTGCAGAGGGCACAGAAGAGACAGAAGATCAAGAGAGATCAGAAGATCAAGAGAGATCAGAAGAGATTGAGGACAGTGAGGCTGAAGATGTAGAAGAAATAGAGACAGAGGATGAGACAGAAGATCAAGAGAGATCAGAAGAGATTGAGGACAGTGAGGCTGAAGATGTAGAAGAAATAGAGACAGAGGATGAGACAGAAGAGCCAGCAGAGAAAACAGTGGAGATGAGGGTAGATACAGGGAAGAAGCGGAAGGCCAAGAGTGGAGCAGCCATCTACAGGTGCACTTTTAAAAGGGAGTGGACAGCAGAATGGCCCTTCATAACCATAGGCACAACCACCTCCTACTTCTGGTGCTCCATATGCCGATTAGAGAACAGCTGTGCCCACCAAGGAAAGGCTGATATCAAAAGACACATAAAAAGCAAATCACATCGAACAAAAGAACAGCCGGTCAGCATTGAACCTTATTATAACCCAGCCACTGTTGGTGGCATGACCGCTCAGGAAATCAAGGTACATGCTATTCAGCTACTAGCAGTGTTATGAACACTGCTAGTAGCTGATTTGTACTTGTAGGTTATATCAGCATAAATACATATTAAATGAAACAAATGCCTTGTCTAATCTAATGTTCATAGTTCATGTTCATGGACCTTGAGTCTGCTGCTAAGACATTCATTCAATCAAAAAACACTTGATGTTGTATTAATGTTTTTACATGGTTTGCCTTTTAATTACCTCCTTTATGTTGCAGACAAGGAGAGCTGAGGTCAAGGTAGCGGTTTCCATGGTAGAACACAATGTGCCTTTTGCCGTAGCAGATCACTTCAGCCCCTTATTGAAAGAGTGTTTCAGAGATTCCCCTACTGCAAAAAACTTCAAGGCTGCACGCACAAAAATGTCCTGCATAATAAATTAAGCAGTGGCTCCTCACTTTAAAAACAAACTGGTCATGAAGATGAGGACCAATCCTTTCACATTGATCACAGATGGATCAAATGATACAGGTCATTACATTTCCCACACTTTCTAGCACAGAGAACACACACACACACACACACACACATAATTTCAGTCTGATATAGATACATGTAGATACTTTATTGATCCCCAAGGGGAAATTCAAGGTCCCAGCAGCTTAAGACACCACACACAAAAGGATGATAAAAAAACAAATCAACATGACTTTAACCTGACATATATGTACCTATCGTTACAGGACGTGAGAAGATGAACCCGCTCACTGTGCGGGTATATGACAGTGACCTCAGCAAAGTTGTCCACAGGTTCCTGGATATGTGCCCAACCAGCGGTCCAAACTGTGGCACGGCTGAAGTGACCTACAAGAAGATGGATGAGGCCTTGAAGAAAAACTCCATACCATGGAGAAACTGTGTCAGTCTGTCTGTTGATAATGCTCCTGTCAATACAGGAGCAAGGAATTCCATCGCATCCAGAATTCATCAAGAACATGCCAGCATCTACATCCATGGGTGCCCTTGCCACATCATCCACAATACTGCCAAACAGGCTGGCCAGGCCTTTTTGGAGGTGAGTTGAATAATGTGTGCTTAAGACCTACCGTATCCGTTATGCCTAACGTCAAGTCAAACAGGTTGTTATATGCTATGCAGTGACATGAACCAATAACAGCAACGTCTTGAGACCATAAATAATCATGTATTGCAGGTGTGTGGATTTGATCCAGAGGATCTCGCTGTTGATGTCGGATAGTGGTTTAAAGGAAGTACCAATCGTAAAGGTTACCTGACAGGTATGTATTTGTAGTCCCAATGTAGTACAAATTCAGAAGAATTTGATCAAATTGGCATTAAGACGTTCCATTCTTGTCATAGAATTCTGTGAGCTCCATGGAAGTGAGTACATAGAAATACTCATGCACGTTTCCATTCGATGGTTGAGCCTGGAGAAGTGTTTGACTCGTATCCTGCAGCAGTATGGGCCACTGGCCAGCTACTTTAAGTCATTAAGTAGGCATCACATTTTAATGATCCAAATGCATGGTTATTAGAACAGACTGAAAAGTAAATGTATGTACATTTTTTTTTCTCTCTCTTTTTCCCCACAGATGACAAACAGCCAAGGTTCAGGAGGCTTGTGGAGGCGTTCTCTGACCCAATTACAGAGGTGTATCTGCTCTTTTATCAAGCAACATTTCCAGTCTTCTCCACCTTCAACCTCCTCCTCCAGAGAGAGAAGTCGTCCATCTTCCTTCTACATGATGAGGTAAATTGGGAAGGTTGGGATACAGTTTGCTAGTATGATGTACTATGTTTGTTCCTTTTTTGTTAGCACAAAATAAATGTACATTTGTACATCTTTTCTGAAATTTTTAGATGAGGGGTTTCATCCGCAAGCTGCTCTCAAAGTTTCTGAAGCCTTCAGCATTGCAGCACCTGGAACTGCATGAAATCCGCTTTAAGGAGCCATCCAACCAACTGCCAGGTAATTAGTAATTGTCTAAGTTTAACATCAGAATATGCACATGCACTATCCACACTCTGATCTCACTCAACACACTGTTTGTTAGAGGGCAGCAGTCATCTCGTCACACACATGGGACCACAATGGAAACATGTCCCCAGGACTTTTTTGTTTAGCCCAAATGTGTGACTGACTATGCTGTATGCATTTCTGTCTAATAAACTATTCAATCAATCACTGATATGATGAAGATACTTAAAGGGGTGCTTTCAAGTCAGCTATTTGTGGTGTTTGATGGCGGTCATCTAAAGTGACTCAACACAGTCTTATTCCCGTCTCATACTAACATGTTGGTGCATACAGCATTGTTAATGACCTCTGAAGTTGTTGATTTGTCTCTTGTAGGAGAAAGGTTGATGATTGGCTTCACTACTCGAGCTACACTCAACAGGCTCCTTGAAGCAGGAGACATATCACCGCAGCAAGTGCAGAGGTTCCAGCAGGCAGCAGTGGCGTTTCTGGAAAGGGCTGTGGAGTATGCCATAAAGAAACTCCCCATGAAAGAACCTCTAATAAAACATGCCATGTTTCTGGATGTCCAGCAGAGAACAGAGTGTGGAGTGGAAGATGCCTTCTACTTTGTCGACAGGTTAGTTGGGGTATCCACTAAAGTACTTTTTATCTATAATGCCAAATCCTGACACAAGTTATCTCAATATGATATGAGAGTAAAGTGGATGTAATGAAATTACTTTTTATTATAATTCAATGTGAACACAACTATTTAAAAAAATATATATATATGTAAAAAACACTATAAATATATCTACCCAAGACTTTTGAAGTTTGAACCTTGAAAACAAAGGTGCTGGCTACATAAAAGTAAGAAGAACATTAAAAAATGTTATGTAGTTTTACTACAATTTGGAAAAAAGTCAGACTAAATGAAGCCAGTGGCTCTTAAAATGCAAATATGAATGGGCTTCATGAATGGGCTGCTTCAGGCAAGAGATGTGAAAATCCTAGGATTTTATTTTATTATTTTTACAAAGTCCCATCGATACATTCTTTTAAACATATATATTTGGAAACTATACGATTCAAAGTTTCTAATGATGTCACTTATATGTTTCTAGTACAAAACTCAGAGATTCAGATGTGTGTTTGGAACAGATTTTCAAATCCCCAGAGGGGGATTTAGACTCAGGGAGTTAAGACAACACATTTCCTTGTTTGATGACCACATCTGAAAAACAACCCCTGTTTCAGTTGTACTACTTTACCAGATCAGTGCACATTGTGTTCTTTTTAGGTTTCCTGAACTTCTCCCATACAATGGACCTGAGGAGCGTGACAAACTGAATGAGGAGTTTCTGGACTACCAGTCCATGGACATTGCCATGCCCGAAAACCCAGCAATGTTTGACTTTGAGAGCTTTTGGGGGAACATGGCATCAATGAAGAATAAGGTAAAAATCATTCTCTACTCATGGGAATACCCATTGATATAATCAACTTAATACACAATAATCTACCTATTTTTGCTCTCGCAGAACAAAATAAACAACTTTCAAATTAAATGTGTAGTGGAGGGTCGCTTCACTCTGCACCACGCTACACTTCTACTGGCCTTTCATGAAAAAGGAGATTGAAGATTACATAACCAGAAGATGCCCTTGCATAAAGCAAAAGACACCAGCCAACCATGAAAGAGCACCCATGGGGAGTATCACATCTAACTCGCCCCTTGAACTCGTGTGTATTGACTTCCTCCTCTTAGAAGCCTGTCGTGGTGGATGTGAATACATATTGGTCGTGATAGACCACTTCACCAGGTTGGCACAAGCCTACCCCACTCGCAACAAGGCGGGCAAGACAGCTGCTGACAGACTCTTCAACGACTTCATTCCCAGATTTGGATATCCCACTGAGCTTCACCACGACCAGGGTCGAGAATTTGAAAACAAACTGTTCAAATCACTCAGGCAGTTATCTAGTGTTGGCCACTCAAGAACCTCCCCCTATCACCCCCAAGGCAACCCTGCCGAGAGACTAAATCGCACGTTGCTGCAAATGTTACGGACCCTAGGAGAGAAAGAAAAGGAAAATTGGAAAGACCACCTACCTCACGTGCTACATGCCTACAACTCCACAAAACATGAGGGCACAGGTTTCTCCCCTTACTACTTAATGTATGGCCGTCATCCCCGCCTCCCTGTTGATCTCCTCTTTGGTCTAATAGCCGAGGAAGAAGATGAAACACCAACAGGATATGTGGAAAAATGGGCAGGAAAGATGATTGAGGCTTATCGAATAGCAAACGCAAACAGCCAACAGTCAAGCGCCAAAGGGAAAGCCCACTATGATAAAAAGAGCAAAGGTGTGACTCTTCAAGCTGGAGACCGAGTCCTGGTACGTAACCTCAATGAGAGAGGTGGGCCGGGTAAGCTCAGGCCATATTGGGAGAAGATAATCTACATTGTGAGGGAGCAGGTTGGGGATAACCCTGTCTACAGAATAAGCCCAGAGACAGAAAAACAGTGAAAGTGAGCAGGACAGGAATCAGTCTCAACAGGACATGGGTCAGGCTCAGTGTAACACTGAACAAGAGGAACCTCAAGTGACTCACCAAGAGGAGTATGCCCCAGAACCGCAACCTGAACCCCAAGTCGCGCTTAGACAATCAGTAAGAGAAAGGAGACCTGGCTACGTGTTCACATACCCCTCCCTTGGCCAGCCTGCCTACCAGTTACGTCCCACTGTGAACGCAGTTGACATTCAACCAATCCATTATGGCCACATGTTCTACCCCTATCCCTATGCCCATGCTTTGCAACCCCCATCGATTATCCCTCCATATCTATACTCACTGACTCATTGCTTCTAAACATTGGGGAGATCCTTACACTAAGTTTTGAAGGTGTAGAGTTTTGATTTGATTTGAATTCAAATCAGGTGTCAGGAGCCACTTCTTTTTGTTGGGGAGTGTGTGGTACACTCAAAACCAGACCACTATTTAAGATGTGATTTTGAAAGAGTTTATATGTAAAATCTGTGATCATTAATTTATATTTTTGAGTACTTATTGAGTACTATATTTGTTGTGGGGACCGGGAGGAAGTATTTGTTGTGAGACAAAGCGTTAGTACTGGGAAACGGAAGGGTGGAACCAAAGTGGGTAATAGTCCGGAATTCTATGGTTGACGGGCACTTCCGGTTCCTCGCCAGACGGATTTCGGAAAAGGGGAACAAAGCTTCGTTGCTTCATTCCGGTACTAACGTCAGTGGCAGTTGGCCCGTTCGCATGGTATATTATTGTGGAAACACACACACTGCAGACTAGTATGTTTATGTTTACTTTGGCCCTGAATACCTGACGTACATGTTTAAGAATATATTTAATGTGTTTAAGAGTTAGATGATGTTACAATAGGATATCTTAGAGGTAGACCATAAGAAAAGTGTTGATATGTTTTATAATTAAATGTCTAGTCGGTCTGTTAGGCAGACAAGTCATCCATTGTATTTCAGGCAGTGGTTTATGGTAAATTCTCTAGGTGCTGTTTATTGTCTTATTGTGGTTTAAAGCCAAAGTATGTTTATTTATATTATAGGAACAAAACTGTATTAAATTGCACTATGAGAGATAGCTCAAAACAACCAGCGAATAAGCTGAAACGGGCACTTCAACTTTAATGTGGATTTTGATAAAAAGGAGTTCTGTATTGATTTTGAGGTGAACTAAGAGTGGAGAGAAACGGTACATGTGAGCCTCACCTTTTTTTTTATTGTACTTTTGATGTTCATTTCTAACAAGGAACCTCCTAAGGGACAATTGACATTTGAACATGCACTTTAGCCAGGGAATAGTTTATATTTATATGTGATATATGTGGTATTTGGGATAATTGTTAATTAAAGAGCTTTGTTGCTTCATTCCGGTACTAACGTCTACCTGCTTTTCAGGAAAATCCGCTCTCAAACAATCTATTTGTTACCTCCCGTCCTGGCCACTTGGGACCGGTAACATCAGCAAGCCAGTCACCATACAGAGTGACTCCAGTCAGACCGGGTTGGGCTGCTGCCTGCTTCAGGGGGGGCAGCCGGTCGCGTTCGCCTCCCGAGCGCTAAGCCAGATGGAGCAAAACTATGCACAGATCGAGAAGGAGTGCCTGAGCATCGTATTCGCTTGTCAACGCTTCCACTACTACCTATATGGGAGGGGCGATGTGACTGCAGAGACTGACCACCGCCCGCTAGTGTCAATCTTCTCTAAGCCCCTTCTCAGTGCACCAAAGCGCCTGCAGAGCATGCTCCTTACACTGCAGAACTACTGCCTCACAGTGGTGTACAAGCCAGGCCCTGAAATGTACATAAGTGACACGCTCAGCAGGGCCCCCACCCCACCACAGAGGATGGACATTCAGTACAGACGTGAAATGGTCTGCAGCATGCAGCAGGAGCAGTGTGACGCAGCAGCCATTCAGCAAGCAGACTACCTCAACGTCACTTGCCAACGCCTCGCACAGATATGGAAACACACAGAGGAGGATGTGTGTCTGCATATTAAGACTTGACCTTAAGACTTGACCTTTAGGTCATACACTGAGCTGAGACTGACACGCGCTCGCACACACACACACGCAGGCACACACACACATGCGGGACAGTGGATTATTGTTTAAAAAAAAAAAAAAAAAGAAAAGATGGTCACTTCGAATGTTCTTATTCGGTGGTTTTGTGCATGCTTTGATACTGCTATTTTGTGGTTATAGTTCTGCAAAGTTCCTGGTTCCTATTGATTTACTGTCTCGTCTTGATACACTATTTCTATTGCACTATTTTGATATGTGGATATGAGCACTAATGTTCTAAAGACTGATACTATCCATGTTATTGTTTGGTATTGTGTTATACTAAAGGAAGGGAGATGTTGTAGGGTAGCCGACAGCTTCCTCTAGTGGGCTTGTGTGTATATGGACTCGGGCAGTCGTCACGCGTCAGTCCTGTTATGCGCTAACTCGTTCAATACATATTACTATGAGACACAGCCCGACTCCGTGTATTCTTCTATGCACCTTCACTTGCAACATTGACCTCCTCCGTGACGCTGACATCCTCTCTCTCCGCTGCTTCTGGAACACACTCCCTTGCATAGTGTCCCTGTTTTCTACATTTGTGACATTTGAATTCTGGGCATTCTCTGAAGATGTGTCCCGGTCTTATACATAGTCTGCAAACTTTTATCTGCCTGTCATGGATCACGCGGAAGTACTCTCCCCCCACTAGTGTTTCAAACTTGGTTGAGTAGGGTAGCGATTTCACTGTTTCAGTGAACCGCACTTTTAAGAACCTGGTTCCATCGGCAATGTACGTTCCTGGCCACATTCTTCTTTTAATCGGCGATATTGCCTTAACTCATTCTGCGAGCTTTGCAAGAATGACACCATCTTCAATATACATTGGCAAGTTTAAGAAAGATACAACCAGTTCATCATTTCTAATTTATTTTGCCATTACCGTGCTCTTCTTTATTCTAATCCCATCTAACAGCTTATCCTTCCCTTCAACATCGGCCATTGTAATGTCGTATTTTTTGGGCATTTTAAAACGGCATCCATTCACCACCCCGCACGTTTTTTTTACCTCACTTAACAGTTCCATCATAGTCACCATCTCATCTCCGACGATCTCTACCGCCAAGGTAAGCTCCTTCTCAAATTTATTTTCTTTTCTTTGAAGAAATTCCGAGGTATTTTTACTGTTGTCCGCGTTCTTTCTCGTCGTTGCACTTCCTATGGTTGCGTTGGTTGCCGGTATCTGCACCATGCCGTTGCCCGCGTTCCTTCTCGTAGTCTGTGTCTTTCCTTGGTCGGTGTTCTTTGTTGTTTGGTTCTTCATGCTGTCCTCCGTGTTTTGTCTCATTGTATTTGACGGTCCGCTGTCAGTTGCCTTTGTATCCGTCCAACTCCTCTCCACTCGCTCTCTCTCATCCATTGTTTCACTCGTACAGACAAACAAACAAAAATAAAGACGTTCCCCCGAACAGCAAGCTGCTGGGGGAAACAAGACTAAACACACAAAAAATCTTACTCACTCACTAACTATCACTCCAACACAAAAAAAAGTCTTCCTGCTCTCTCCACCTGCTCTCTCTGCTAATTTGCTTCCTGGTTGCACACCTGAACGGGATCAGACAAGATCGGGCGTGTTCAGGGTGGTATGGCCGTAAGCGAGTATTGCCGCATCCAAAGTAGCTTTTAAACAGCAGGAGTACATAAGGACTGAGAGCGCTGCCGTGGCCAGAGACGGGACTTGTACAGAAACAATGATTAGATCCATAATGAAGGAAAGCAATGAATGAATACTTTATTCCGGACTCAAAGTACCATATCAAAACGCAATGCAATACACTGCGTGTGCGGTTGAGTGATCTTTTGAAGAAATGTAGCGTTGCAACACCTGGGATAGACTGCAATGGATCACTGTCGATGCAGCTCTCTGCTGCTCCCTGCTGCCAGCGTCACAACAGTGTCTGCATGTTTCTCAAATAGAGTTTGGAGAGACGTTGTCAGTGTCTGTATGTTGCTTAAATCCTCCCAAACAGTGGGCGCTAAAGATCAGGGCACGGCAGGCCATTGCAGCCAATGAGCTCGAGTTGAAAAATAAATATGCTTACAGCACCTGGTATTCCCAGGCGGTCACCCATCCAAGTACTAACCAGGCCCGACCCTGCTTAGTGTAACCCAGGTTAACTGACATAAAGAAATGGAAAGTTGATAATATATTTATAAATAATATATATATTATAATATTATAATAATATAGTTAGTGTAGTTATTAGTGTAATACCCCTTTTTGCAAGTGCAGCCGTAGTCAACCAATCAGAGCGAAGTAGCATCACTTGCGAGTGATTGGGCGAGCGAGTGGAAGAGAGAGAGGAACGAGTACGAGGCAGTTTTTCTGCGGGGAAAAACTAGCGACACAGACAGAAAGCGAAGTAGATAGAGAATAGAATGAAGAGAATAGAATAAAGAGTTAAAAAAGGATAGAGAAAAGAGGAAACAAAGCAAGGTTTTGGGGAGCATTGGGCCTCACTTTTCGTTTTGTTTTTTGGATTGTTTCACGGGACTCTTGTTATTCGTTGGAGGACTCGGCCAGGTTTTTTTTATGAGGAGGAGATTGTGTGGTGGAACCGAGAAAAGAACAAGGTGGCGAGCTACCTGTAAAAGACATCTTCGAGCCGTAGCATTTCATGCTGCAGGACCACCCTCCTGTCCACCATAATGCTGGTGTAGTTTATTTTTCTACATATTTGATTTATTCTTTTTTTTGGTTTATATGGTTTATATGCCGAAATGTGTATTTGTGATATCTCTGATGTATGGATTCACCATTTTATTTCTACATAAATGAAACACAGTTCAAGGTAACTTATCAGTCTTGGTGTGTCATAATTCATTTAATCACATACTGCTCCTAAAAAAAAAACCTAGAATCTAGCCCTAGTTACATGTAAATATATGCAGTGCTACACTTGGAACAGAGAAGGGTCCCAAAGGCATGGAAGCCGTCCATTATTGTTCCAGTGGCAAAGAGCAACACTACAAAAGGTTTAAATGACTTCAGACCAGTGGCACTGACCTCACTGGTCATGAAGTCATTTAAAAAGATTGTGAAGTCTCTTTTGTTGTTAAGGGTGGGTGAGGACCTGGACCCAAGGCAATTTGTATACAGGGCTAGAAGAGGGGTGGAGGATGCCCAGATGACACTACTAAATCTCCTGTACAGTCATCTAGACGGTCCGGGCACACACACCAGGGTTGTTTTTTTTTTAGATTTTTCTTCTGCTTTTAATACTATCCAGCCACATGTTTTAGTCAGTAGACTACTATCAGAATTTAATCTTGAGAGTAATCTTGTGAGCTGGATTATGGATTTCTTAACTAACAGAACACAACGAGTAAAGGTAAATGGTCTCTCGGAAAGGCGTGTCTCTTCCACTGGCTCTCCCCAGGGTTGTGTACTTTCCCCTCTACTGTATATCCTCTACACTAATGACTGTAGAAGTCAGCATATTAATAGACACATCCTGAAATTTGCTGATGACAGTTATTGTTAGTTTACAGCATAAACATGAATCTCAACATGGGCCAAGTCTTTTCTTCAGCTTAACATCTCAAAGACAAAAAATATGGCCATTGATTTTAGAAGAAACCAATCTTGTTCTCCACCACCTACATACATAAATGGAAACTGCATGCGGCCCCCGCATGAATATGCAGACTTTGGCTGATTATGCCTTGAATTATGCGATCGCATAATCGCGTTTTTCTGGAGGGACTGGATACTATTTGCAAGAAGGGGCAACAACGATTTTACTTCCTTCGGAATCTTAACTCCTTCAATGTCGATAAGGTTATGTTGTCTTTATTTTATAAATCTTTTTTAGAATCTGTTCTCACTTTTTCTTTTTTTGCCTGGTATGGGGGCATCAGCCTTAGGGACAAAAACAACCTCAGCCATATTGTAAGTTGATGGCTGTCCACAAGTATCCTTGCTGAACATTTATGAGAAGCAGGTTACTCAGAAAGCAATGGCTATGTTGCACTGTAAAAATCACCCCCTTCATTGTTCATTTAAAGCCATTCCCTCAGACCGGCGACTAAGAGTCCCTCTTTCTAAGTCCAATAGGACAAAGAACTCTTTTATCCCTAGCGCAATTTGTTTGCTCAATTTGCAAACTTCTTTGCACATACCTGTAAATGTATTTGAATCTGATGACTAGATAAGTGTGTTTTAACTTATATTTTTAACTTATATTAGCCCGTGTCTATCTCTTTGTCATGTGTCCTTGTGTATATTGTGTTTTTTATGTGTACCTGACTGCACAACCCGGTATCAGGCGATTTCGTGCTCATGCGCACAGACGTTAATCTATTGAATCGTGTCCCAGAGCACGATTGTCCGACTTTATTCGTGCTACACAGAACGAAATGTAAACCAACGCATTCTGAATGGGAGCGTTTCTCCGATGTTTCCGTGCTACACAGAACGAAATGTAAACCAATGCATTTTATATGGGAGCGTTTTTCAGAAGAGAGAGAGAGTGTGCGCCAGAGGTGGGGTAAGTCACTCATGTGCAAGTCACAAGCAAGTCCCAAGTCACTGTGGTGAGAATCAAGCAAGCCACAAGTCAAGTCATTGCTCAGGTCAAGCAAGTCACAAGTCAAGTCATACAAAAATCTGATGATCTAACCCAGTTTCCACATTTAAAAATCGGTAAAGAGAGTGGTTCATAAGTTGAGTTTTATCTAAACATTAACAATAACAATGTCTTCACATTAACAATAACTCAAACTATTGCAAAACCTTCCAAAACAATTATGTGAACAGTTTGAAAATGTTTTTATGATCATTACCTCCAACCTATGAACAGAATCAAATAGAACCTCTAGGTGGCCGAGAACAGTTCAAGTCAACCAGTCAATCTCCCTACATGTTGTAGAATATTATTTGCAACACATGGCATCAGAAATGAAAAAAGACGCTTAAGTTTTGAGCTCGCCCAGGTCGGTCAAATAAACCCACTGAAACTCAACAACTCGACATACAAATGTAATAAAGCGGGTTATGGGTGGACGTCGAGGCCGTAGAAATACCAAAAACTCGAACAAAACTCAGGAAAACAGTGCGTTGGAAGAGATTGAACAAAACCAAATGGAACACGAGGGTGACGCAACGGGGAAAATGGACCAAGCTAAAACACTGAGAGAAGGACTTGCTAGCATCGGTAAGGATATAAGAGAGCACAAGCAACAATTCCACAACGAACTGAAAACATTCAAGGACGAGCTTAAAAGTGAAATTAAAAATTAAATAAAGCAAGAAATCGCCTATCTCAGACAGGATATTGACCACAAGCTCACGGAAAACAATGAGGAATTACAGGAGCAAAAAACGGACATAACCGAAGCACAGGCCCGCATAGCAGAGCTGGAAGAATGTAACGCAGGGGCGAGCGACATGCTCGCTAAGGTGATGAAGCAGACACGTCAGATGCAGGACAAACTGACAGATCTAGAAGCGAGATCACGGAGGAACAATGTGAGGATTTTTGGCCTGCCCGAGGACACAGAAGGAGCCTCTGTCGCCGAATACCTGGGCAAGTTGCTAAAAAAGGAGCTGAAGTTACCCGACGGAACCAATCTGCAAATTCAGCGAGCACACAGAGCTCTCACATGAAAACCGTATCCAGGCGGCACTCCGAGATCAATAGTAGTTAATTTCCTTCTGTTTGAAACCAAGGAGATGGTCCTACAGAAAGTCTGGGAGAAGAAGGGGCTACAGGTGGGCGACAAAAGAATACATTTTGACCACGACTACCCCACTGAGATTGTGCAAAAACGAAAAACATATCTAAATATCAAGAAGATCCTGAAAGAAAGAGCCATCCGTTTCCAAACCCCATTCACGAAAATAAGAATCCATTGGAACAATGGTGTGCGGACCTACAACAGCGCGCGGGAGGCAGCGGAGGACCTGACAGCCAGGGGAATACCTGTGGACGTGCCGGGTGATGACGCGGAGCCTGCGGAGGAGTGGAACCGAGGTGAACGGGGATGGAAACGAGCAGGACGCCCGAGAGCGATGACGGATGCGGCGGCACAACGAGCGAAGGAAAAGTTGCAAGGTTTCCAGCGGAGAGCCGACAATTAATGCCCCAGACAGAGTGGAAGATAGCAGCGCTGCAAGGTAACACGCACGGCTTCATTTAATTGAGTTCATTAACGTATGAAAACGCCGACAGGGCGAGGGAGAGCCATCAATGTTGGACAGTTCTAGGCTGGGGGTATTGCCGTTCTACGGATATGGCTCCGGGTCTAGGGATGAGCCCTCACAGGAGAGGATTTCTCATCCACCCACCAACAGGGACTTGGGGGAGAGGAGAGGAATGACCCCCATTTGGAAGTTCGATAATGTTCATATTGTTCTTATTTCTGTTTATGTTCACGTTCACGTAAGTTTTAGCTGCTTGGGAAAATATGTACACACATTACTGTAGCAATATGGTAAGTCATGAATTAAAGATAATGTCTTTAAATGTAAATGGTCTAAATTCGCCTAAGAAAAGAGGACTGGTCTTGACAAAATTGAAAAAAGAAAAACATGTTATTTTTTTACAGGAGACCCACCTGTGCCAAGCAGAACATGAGAAATTTAAGAAATTAGGCTATAAAAATTCATACTACAGTACATATAAACAAAGTCGTAAAAGAGGAGTTATAATATTAATTCCAAATTCAACTACATTTGTTTCTGAGAAGGTAATTAAGGATAAAGAGGGAAGATATGTAATAGTGAAGGGCAAACTAGACACGGAGACTGTAACGTTGATAAATGTATATGCTCCTCCAGAAAGCAATAAGCAATTCTTTAAAACACTATTTAATGTCATAGCGACGGAATCAGAAGGAGTTTTAATTTGTGGGGGGGATTTCAACATAACCATGAACCAATGTCTGGATACAAGTTTGAAAGGGAGCAAAAAACAGAAATCAAAATTTGTAAAGATATCCTTGGAAGAGATGGGAATGATGGACATATGGAGGAACCTCAATCCTCTTGAAAGGGATTTCACACATTATTCGGCAATGCACAATGTGCACACAAGAATTGATTATTTTTTTATAAATAAAGTTGACGGATACAGAGTAACCGAGTGTATCATTGGGGGGGCAGATATATCAGATCATAATACCCTGTTTCTAAAATTACATCTTAATGCCAGGAAAAGACAAAAAATCTGGAGACTTAATGTGGGAATGCTGAATAATAAAAGTTTAGTGGAGGAATTAAAGAAAGAAATTGGGCAATATATGGAAGACAATAGTAACGGAGAAGTTGACCCACACATTGTTTGGGATGCCCTGAAGGCGGTTGTTTGAGGGGAAGTAATAGCTAAAACCTCTAAAATAAAGAAACTTAAAGCAGAGGCGTTCCAGAACCACTCTTTAAGGTTAAGAGAACTGGAACAGCAATATCAAAAGACAAACAACCCGAATATATGTAAAAAAATTAGGGATACCAAAACTAAGATAAATTATATATGAATGGACGAATATGGAAAAAAGAACATATTTATGAAACAAAATTATTATGAAATTGGCCCAAGAGCAACTAAACTCCTAGCAAAACGTATACGAAAACAACAAGCAGTTAATACCATACATACAATTAAGGATCCATGCACCAATGAGACGATAGACGAGCCGGAAAATATAGAAAGAGTATTTAGGGGGGTCTATGAAAGATTATATACACAACCGGCTGCTGCGAACGAGGAAGAAATTAGAACCTTTTTAAACAAATTGGATTTACCGTCGATTGGCACATACCAAAATGAAAGATTAACAGCAGACATTACAAGGGAAGAGATTATTTATGCTATAAAATCATTGAAAAACAATAAATCTCCAGGGAGCGATGGTTATCCTGCAGAGTGGTACAAGATTTTTAAGGAGGAACTGCTACCAGCTCTCCAGACTTCCTTTAATTGGACTCTAAAAGAAAACAAAACACCACCAACATGGGCAGAAGCAATTATATCAGTCATTCCAAAACCAGGCAAAGATAAGGATAGATGCGAAAATTATAGACCGATCGCAATACTGAATATAGATTATAAATTATATACGTCAATTATCTCGAAAAGAATAAATACCTTCATTACAGAATTAATTGACGAAGATCAAACAGGATTCATATCGGGCCGCCAAACCCAAGATAGTATACGCCGAACTCTACAAATAATTGGCAATGCCAGAAGAGAGAAACAAAGCACTGTACTGGTTAGCATTGACGCAGAGAAGGCATTCGACTGTGTGAATTGGAAATTCCTCTATCAGGTGTTGGAACGATTCGGATTTAATACTAAATCAGTACAATTGATTAAAACACTTTATCAAAAACCCCCTGCTAGAATTAAAATTAATGGAAGTTTGTCCAGGAAAATATATCTGCAGAGATTGACCAGACAAGGATGCTGTATGTCATCGACCCTGTTTGCGATTTTTATTGAGCCCTTAGCTCAAGCAATCCGACAAAATAAAGAACTTAAAGGGGTCACGATTAAGGGTGTAGAACATAAATTGGGACTTTTTGCGGATGATTTAATAGCTTTCCTCGAACAACCCAACACGTCGCTCCCTAATTTGATGAAGCTACTACACACGTATGGCCATCTGTCAGGATATAAAATTAATGTTTCCAAAACACAGATTTTATCGTTTAATTATACCCCACCAAAAGAGATCATGGAAATATATGACCTTAAGTGGAACCTAAAGTCAATTCAATATTTGGGCGTTACGATCACTAAGAACTCCACCGACCTATATAAAGCAAATTATAACAATTTAGATCAAGAAATAAAAAAATATATAGCAAGATGGTCTACCCTCCCACTTGATCTAAACTCAAGAATTGAGATAGTTAAGCTTAATATATTGCCCAGATTTCTCTATCTATTCCAATCTTTACCAATAGAGGTCCCCAGGGGTCAATTTGCTAATTGGGACAGAATGATTTCCAGATTTGTCTGGGGGGGCAAAAGACCTAGAGTCAGATACAAAACTCTTCAGCTAAGGAAAGAGAGAGGAGGTATGGGTCTCCCAAAATTAAAGGAATACTATTATGCTGCTCAATTGAGACCTGTGTACTGTTGGTGTAGGTCAGAATTTAGAGCAAAATGGAAAGACATAGAAAGAGAAGTAAACCAAATCCCAATTCAACATAACAAACTATACAAAGAACTCAAAAATAAAATGGACCCAACAACAGTACACACGCTAGGTCTATGGTTTAAAATTTTGAAAAAATATAAGATTCAGAATGACATTAATATATTAAAATGGGTAGCACATGATAGAAATTTCAAACCTGCAATGTATGATCCAGGATTCAAGCACTGGGTTACAAAGGGAATAACAACTTGGTGTGTTTTAGTAAAAGACGGGAGGCTGGAGAGTTTTGAAAGTATAAGAAGAAAATATGAATTGGGAGCTCATGAATTCTATAGATACCTTCAAATGAGGGACTATTTCAAAAGGGAAATCGAGTCAGATTCTCCCAAGGAGGTGAACGGTGTCATCCAAATCATAATAAAAGCATATCAGGAAAGTAACATAAGAATAACTTCGGCAATGTATAGAGGTTTGAATACTAACGACAAACATTCAACTAAATATATTAAGACGAACTGGGAAAAAGAACTCAATGTACAAATTTCAGATGAAGATTGGCATGACATGTGGAGGGCACATCACTCGTCCACCAGTTCACGAACTTGGAGGGAATTCTCATGGAAGAATCTCATTCGTTTCTTTATAACACCGAAAGTGAAAAGTAAGCAGCTTAACAAGAGTCAGAAATGTTTGCGGGAATGTGGGTCTTATAATGTGGACCATGCACATGTTTTTTGGAATTGTCAGAAAATAACTGTATTTTGGGAGATGGTTTGTAAAGTATTAAAGCAAATACTAGGATATGAGGTCCCCAAAAGTAGTTTGGTGCTCTATCTATGTAAATTTCAGGAAGAGAATATTATTGCGAGTGATATATATTTGATCAAAATACTGCTGGTAGCGAGCAAGAAAGCTATCACCAGACATTGGTGTAAAGAAACACCACCAACGAAGACTCATTGGTTTACTATTGTTGAAGAGATAGCTGTAATGGAGAAACTGACACACAAACTGTGACTTCAAGAAACACAATTCAACTGTAAATAGGAAAAATGGGCACTTTACAGGACTCAAAATGAAGACATCGGATTGGAACAGTAGTACATAATTACAAACTCAGGATATGAGAATATGAAGGTACATCCCAGGCAGGTTTTTCTTGTTTTCTTGTTTTTTGTTTTTCTTTCTTGTTTTATTTTATTTTATTTGTATTTTTATTTCTATAGCCATTCCATTTGTTGATGTTGATATAATGTTGTCATGTTACTGTGAAAAACTGTCAATAAAGATCTAAGTGATAAAAAAAAAAAAAAAGAAATGAAAAAAATGAATATTTCAAAAGTAATATCACATACACATACTGTAGGAAGGGGAAATAGTAATACACAAGCCTGAAAGCTGGTAGCGATCTTGCTGCCTCGCAACATACATCGATTTACAATGCATTGCATTTGCAAAAAATAAAATCTGACAGTACTTTGTCACTGAGTTGGAAACAATTGGGTTGCATTATCACCCCACCATGGCTGAACACACGTTCAACAGGTGCACTGGATGCAGGGACTGCCATAACACTTACCGCCACCTTGAACAAAGAGGGGAGGGTGCGCCTGTTCATGGCCCAAAACTGAGGGCGACTCTTCCCATCACAAATGTCCAAGTAGTGGTTCAACTGAATTTGGGGACTGGAATTTGAATCCATCTTAAGTTTTTTTGCGGGATGCTGAGAACAGCCCAGTCTGACGCTCTGGCTCTGACGTGTAATTTGGTCCTGCTCATCGGTGGTTGGACTGGTTGTGGTCGTGGTCGTGCCAGCATCTCTGAGAATCAAGTCGGATAAACAAGCAAAAACAATAATCACAAAATATTTCTATCAAAATGTCAATTTTGTCATTCATTAACATAAATGTGGGAGGGAAAATATTAGGAACACTTTTCAATATAACACTCTCCAATACACCACTATCACCCACTACAACCTCAATAATAACTATAAAGTAGAATTATCACCTTTCTGACAAAGTAAACAAAAACTGAAGTGCTCAGTGTGTATATATCAACATACTGAACATTTCTCTTACAGCCTATTTCTTCTTAGGTCTGACATTAAAATTGGATTACTACGGAAAAAATAACATACTTTTTATCATCACAGACACATCCTCCTTGACGTTTTCAGGGGCCAAAACATCATGGGCCAACCATATGGTGCCGAATGAAGGATCCAGCAGAGCAGCTTTTAGGTGTAGAGGGTCAGAGAAGGGCAAGGTTGCTCCATCACTCTGGTCATCTGCCATCCTCACATGTACAAAGATCCCTCTGAATCTTCTTTGGAGGGATCCTTGCAGGCTACGGATCAAGCGACTCAAATAGTGCACTCTCTCTTTTTGATTTTCCAAGTGGTGATTTAGAGAAAGGGTGCAGGATACCACAGCACTTATAGTGACAATCTTTTTCTCTTCAATCTCTCGTGTGGAGCAAAGAGCTCAACCTTGAAGCTTTGGAGAGAGCTGCACTGATTATTTTAGTGTATTTTAGGCCATCACCTATAGTCAATTGAAGGGTGTGTGCAAAACATTGAAGTCTTGTCTGGGACTTTGCACGCAAGACATGTTCAACCCTCTCCTGCTCTTCCACAGTCAGGTCGTTCCAAATGTTGAAATCACCAAGGTCGTCATCTTCATCTTCCTGTCCAGGAAAACATGTAGAGAACGCCTTTTTCATGTTTGCAGCATTGTCACAGATGATGTGGTCGACCTTTTTTTTGATTTCATATTCTTCGCATATTTGCTCAAACTCTTCACAAATTCTTTCCCCTGTATGGGAACCTCTGAAGCGGTTGCATGCAAGCAACTGAGATTTCAACTGAAGACTGTCATCTTCGATGTTGATCCAATGTCCTGTGACTCCAAGAAAGCCTCTCATCCTGCGGTCTGACCATGTGTCTACAGTCACTGACACATTTTCTGCCATTGCTAGTTCATTTTTTAGCTTGATTTGTCTATCTTCCACCAGACTGTCAATCTTTGAAGTAAATGTTCTTCGACTGACTAGAGAGTACTTGTTGTCCACTATTGACAAAAACTGATGAAAGCTTTGATGTTCAACGATGGACAATGGCATGTTGCAATTTATAATTAGGTCCGACAGTATTGAGTGTGTAATGCCTTTCTGCTGGGATGGTTGCAGTTGTATAGTTGCACACTTCTCGGTTCGATGAATTGGGAGATTGAAGGCTGTTTAAGATCCAAAAGCACTTTGGTATGGATGTACTCTTCATATCTGTAGACAGTAAAAAGAAAAGAGGAATATATTCAGCCCACATTATGATCTTCATTGCATAGTAAATCATTAGAAATATAGTTTAGTTCTATGAATGCAAGAATCAAATATGATTAATTGTAATCTTGGAACTGCAGACCATATAGCTAGGTCTCAGTCTGTTAAATTTCTGTGAATTGGCTGTTTTAAAATGCACTGAAATGTTCATACATGAAAACAAAATCTGTTAATATGCCATGTGAGAGGCAACTTTTATAGGGCTTATGACAAGTCAAATTAAAATCCGAGTTAAGTTTTCCATTTATAACATTAACAAAATCAATATTCTTCACTCCTTTCTTTCTTTACAATGTAAGGTAATAATGTATTAATAGCTTATAATACATATTCAAAATTAAGCATTTACAAAGCTGATGATTATTATTGTGTATATGTATGCTATTAAGTGACTCTTAACAAGGCCTACATTTCATGGCTTTCAGAAACTTTCGAGAAAAAACTTGACTATGAATTTGATCATCAGAACATCTTCACTTTACCCATAGAAAGTGTGTAGGTATTTACCAAGAAAAACGTTAAAAAACAGCTTAGAAAACGGTTAAATGGCAAAAACCAGCTTGTTGATACAACTTTTTTTCAAGGGAATGAGAGAGAAAATACATTAAATAAGACAGAAAATAAAATAGAGCCTCAAATCTATCACACCAATTCCCTTACAATAAACTATAAAGATTGTGGCAAACAGGATTTTCATTATCATTGCTACACAACTATCAATCAAACACATAGAAATACACTCTCTATTCACCCATAGTTTATCTCAAGCTCTCGCTCACACACACTCTCTCTCTCTCTCAAAAACTTGAGGTGACACGTTAATCTGCAGTAACAATCCGCGAGTCGCGGCCGTTATCAGCGTGCATGAATCAATACAATCGGCCATATAAAACAACAGTCGGTAAATTTATTTATTGTGTATTTATTTATTCAACCACGTTGAAGAGCTATTTTTCATCCCTAGGCAATCTTTCTCCTTCTCAATCTTCCGTTTTCTACCCCAGAGAGCTTTCCTTTCTGACTCTCCACCTTTAGGTCCCTGTGTTACGTTAGACATTTCAAATATTCACCGGAGAAAAACACACACAGCCGCCATCAACTCTTTGGTCGGGGAACTACTCGGACCGTTTTATTCTGCGCATGATCACATGACATTAAACAGTGCACCCAGGCACGCATGCTCATATAATCACGTCTATGTGTAGGCTATTTAACATGGCTTTGCACCTGCACTTATATTCAGTAATATACTTAACACTCCCACTCAATGACATGTTTATAGCTCCCTCTTATAGTAAACAAAACAATTATTATTATTATTTTTTTTTTTACAGAACTCCAGAATATAATAATATATAATAAACATTTGGCTCATTGACAATGTTAATAACAAAATAAAAACTTTACATCTGTCAGTACCCTTCACTCTCCAAACAAATACCTCTTGAACTTCTCAAGCTTAGCCTTCACCACTGGTTTGGTAAGGACATCAGCTACCATGTCTGCAGTAGGGCAGTATTCTATAGCTATTTTCCCTTCTTTGTGTGCAGACCTTATAAAGTGATACTTTATATCTACATGTTTGCTTCTCTGTCGACTTACTGGGTTCTTTGATAAAGCTATCGCCCCCTGGTTGTCTTCGTATACCTTCACTGGTACATGCTGGTTGCTGCTGTCTATTCCTGCTAGTAGTTGTACAAGGTACATACTCTCCTGAGTAGTGGCTGCTAGTGCCATATACTCAGCTTCGCAAGTTGACAGTGCCACTGTAGGCTGTTTTCTACTTTTCCAAGATATAGCTGGACCATTTTCAGTTAAGCTGAAGCAGTATCCAGTTGTGTTTCTCCTGTCATTTTGATCGGCTGCCCAATCACCATCACTATATCCCTTTGCGACATATCGGGCTTTGCACGTTTCAGATCCATCTGAACTCTCTTTTACTGCATATACCCAGCGACCTCCCACTGCTCGCTTGCCCCGTGGCAGTGGGGTCAGAGTAAAAGTCTCATTCTCTGTTAAAGAGGTCATCTCCTCTTCCATTGCGTCAGCCCACATTTTTGACTTCTTAGAGTCCATAGCCTCTCTAAGTGTTTTAGGTACACCATAAGTCACTCTGTAGAAATAATCAACATTTTCATCATCATCATTGTTACACTCAGCTTTACACTGGTACTCCTTTAAGTGGTCTGGAGCCTTCCTTTGCCTGGTAGGATACCTGCTTTCTTCCTGTTCTATCTGAGTATTATCTGTCTGAGTGGGACTTGTCTCAGCAGTCTCAACACTGGGTTCTTTACACCCCTTAGGTTGTTCCTGACCCTGGTTGGCTATCTTTGGTGGTGTATCTCCATAACACTCAATGTTGTCTCCCATGTCATGATCTGTCTGAGTCTGGCTATCTGCGTTACCTTTGTTGATGGATTTCACCAGCCTATGTTTAAGGACTTTTCCTGTCTCAGGAAAATAGACATTATATGATGGGCTATATTTATCATAGCCTACAAAGATTCCCTTTGCACACCTAGAATCCAGCTTCTTCTTATCCTGCTTGTATGTGTAGCATTCAGAGCCAAATATTTTCATATTAGAAAGGTTAGGTGTTTTTCCTGTGAAAACACGGTAAGGTGTCTGCTCTAGTCGGTTACTGTAACACCTGTTACGGATCTGAGCTGCTGTCTGTACAGCATATGTCCATAATTGCTTTGGGAGGTTACTCTCCAATAGCATGCATCGTGACATCTCAAATAGGGTTCTCCAACCCCTCTCTGCAGTTCCGTTCTGATGAGGAGAGTAGGGTGCACTAGTCTCGTGCCTTATCCCTTTAATCCTAAGTAAAGATTGGAACTCCTGCCCGGTAAACTCTGTACCGTTATCAGATCTTATGCACTTTACTTTTCCATATGGAGCTACATCTGCTAGGAATTTTTCAGTAGCTTTTGTCGTGTCACTCTTTACTTTGATAAAGTTTGGAAAAATCATCCCACTGTGATCATCAGTAAATGTTACAGCATATCTGTACCCATCTTTATCAGCTGGTTCTATTGGACCGCATAGGTCTGTATGTACTAATTCTAGTACAGTTGTAGCTTTTGCGTCTGCCTGTCTGTTTCTGTTTTGTGTAAATTTGCCCTGTGTGCATATTTCACAATTTGTATTGGACTTGTCATGTTTCCCTTTTATCACCATCCCTTCTACCACCTTTTCTAGTTTTGAAACATCATCAAAATTACAATGACCAAGTATCTTATGCCACGTTTGAATGTCATAACACCCCTTCACTTCATCACTGTTTTCATCTTCTACTGTGCTAAGGTAATACAGCCTACCATACAAATCCATTTTGAACTTGGTACCGTCTTTGTGGATCAGCCAGTCATCATTGTTCTTGAAACGAAACTCAGCTCCGTTGGCTGTCGCCGCTTTGACTGAAAAGATGTTCTGAGGAAAAGATGGGATGTAGAGTGCTTGCTTGAGCCTCGTCTTCACCCGTCGTCCCACGCTGTCCAGTAGGTAGACTTCGGCGTCTCCCCTCATCTTCGCCATCCCGCTCACCTTGGTTCCATCGGCAAGCTCGATCGTGTGGTCTTCGGGTCGGAAGCTCTCATCAACTGTCATGAACTTGTTGGGGTCGTTGATCATGTGTGTTGTGGCGCCACAGTCGACCATGAGGCCCTTCTTGTTTCCTCGTTGTGTCGGACAGTCACTTATTTTAAAGAAACAGAACGATGTCGGCTCTGCCTCCGTCTCTCCATCAGCTTTCTTCACATACTCACGGTCTCGTCCTCGGCCGCGCCCTCTGCCTCGCTGTGGTGTGTCCCATTTTCGTTCTTCCCTTCTCGCTTGGAATCCGTCATGACATGTCCTTGCCATGTGTCCCTTTTTACCACATGTGTAACACTCGACATCAGCCAGGTTCATTTTCTTTCCTCTTCCTCTTCCACGTGGCCATGTTGTGCCGCCAGTCTTCATCACGTTGTCTTCTTCTACATTTCCATCACTCTGCCCATATTTTTCAGTGCTCTCATAACTTTTGAGTTTTGTTTTAAACTCGCTGAACGTTACAATGTCATTTGTCTGGGTGATGTGGACGACGAATGGCTTGTATGTATCAGGTAGCCCCTTTACTACCATTGCTATCTGAAACCCATCACTAATATGCTCGTCTGCTCTTCTTAATGACGTGAATATAGTTTCTGCTCGAATTATGTAATCAGTTACCGTTTCATTGCTAGCCTTATGGAGCGAGGAAAGTTCACAGTACAAACTCACAACGCGCGGTCTGTCCTTTCCCGCGTATTGCTCGCGGAGAATCTCCAGCGCTCTTCTTCCATCACGTTTTGCGTCCCTCATTACCAAGGATAAACTCTTGTCGTCTAGGCATTGCACCAGCTCTGCATATGCCTCTCCGTTCTTGGTCTCGTCTTCTGCGAGGGCTTCTTCGTCTTCCCCGTCTATCTTCGGGTCCTCCGTGATGACTTCTCCGAGGCCGCGTAACTCCATGTGCGCGAGGAACCTCGTTTCCCACAGCTCATAGTTTTTCTCATCGCCGTCGAATGAAAGTCTAAACCATCTTTGGCCTGCATGACTGGGCCAATAACCTGTTACGTTAGACATTTCAAATATTCACCGGAGAAAAACACACACAGCCGCCATCAACTCTTTGGTCGGGGAACTACTCGGACCGTTTTATTCTGCGCATGATCACATGACATTAAACAGTGCACCCAGGCACGCATGCTCATATAATCACGTCTATGTGTAGGCTATTTAACATGGCTTTGCACCTGCACTTATATTCAGTAATATACTTAACACCCTGTCACACGCTCCATTGTGGGGTGGGGAACAAGGAGCGGGGGCGCCTAATCAGTGGCATGCCTCTGTTATTGATTATTTACACAGACGCTGTTAAATACAGAAAAAAGACTTCTCCAAATAATTTCACCCCCACCGCTTCTAGCCCCTATGCGTCGCATATAGTGCATAACCACTTTTTGCTCCACTGATCTTATGCATATCTTTAACCTAATGTTAGCTTAATAAACTACTGTGTTGGAATTTATGTTAGCAAACGTTACCTTTCTAGTTAACGTCTGAACCATTTGACCAGCCAATAAGTTAGCTAAAGACACTTTTACTTCGCATTTTATTGATAAGACATATGGGTCATTCTACGAAACGGGTGCCATTTGAGTCCACAGCATTTCATGATCTTCAAAGGATGTAAAACATTGTCAAAATGTGTTCCAAAAGTTCAAGGTTGTAAATGGTACTGTTTTTAATTACATGATTAATGTTTAAATAACATTGCAAAATTAAAACAAACACTTTTTAGACATTATTAGTAAGGATATGGCTGGTTTTGCCATGTCCGCAATGACCAACATGGAATTTGCATTAACCTTTTTAACTAAAAAATATTATTTCTAAACAAAACCTTTATTATACTAAGGATTAAAGTTATGCCCCTGACACTATACAATAGATTTATTCAAAATAAAACATTATTATATGCAAAAAAAGTCATTATAAAGTCATTAAAAGTCATGTCCCCATTTTGTCTTACAACCCCGTAACGCTTACAGTTTCTGCCTATTAAGAATGCACTGTTGCTTTAAATGATATCAGAGAGAGGAAGTGACATCATTCGAACCCTTGCAGGAGTCAAGGTCAAGAGCAGGCAAGTTCCCACATTATTTTAAATTGTTTATTTGCTGTTTTTGTGTGTTAGACAGGGTCCGTCAAGCTTAGTCTTACAGCCCCGTAACGCATAATAGATAGGGAAACTGTTTTAATTTTTTTTTAAATCCAGTTGTAATGTTTAGAAAATTATATTTAAGTCTGATTAGTGTAGTTGCTAGCTCAGCTAGTTGACCACATGGTAAGCGGCAGCCATTTTAAGGTGAAATTTACCACCCCGTAACATACCACCCCGTAACACTGTATATTGTTACGGGGTGGTAAAGGGAGTTGTAGAGGGGTTATTTTTGCCATTTAAATATGAAAATTCATTGTTTATATCATTTATATCATATTATATATTATAATAATATATTATAACGAATAATTACATTACATAATTTGCAGATTATCATGGCTCCACTAAGTAATGCAGAAAGACAAAGACGATTCCGTGCCCGCCGGGACGCAGATCAAGAGAGGAGGCAGATGTACCTAGAGAGTGAGCAGCAGAGATGGAGACGAGATGTAGAAGGAGGGCAGAAGAAGTTAGTTAAAAACTTAAATGAAAGAGACCAGAGAGAGCTAAGAAAGAAGTGGAGGGAACAGAATGGAAGGAGAAAGCAGAAAAAGGCAATGTTGGGGGCTTTCCATACCCCTCCTGAAAGCCCAGAGAATGTACAGCCAGGATCTGCAGACAGGCAGCAGGCAGGACCTTCAAGGTAGCATTCAGTTATAGGGGGAATATAAGTGGTGAGTAGCCTAGATAAAAAGCCACCATGTATATTGACTGACATACTGAATTTGCTATTTTTTAGGCAACATGAAGCAGGGAAGCGGCTGTGGAGGAAGAATAAAGATCGCCTCAAGAAAGAAGTAGAGAAATTAACAAAATTGCTGGAGAAGGAGAGGAAGCGTTCAGATAAATACAGAAAAAAATACAAACGATCAAATAAAAGTGAGTCTCCACGCTCAAAAGTGCAACAATTGACAAAAAGTGGAAGATTAACACCAACAATCAGGAAAAAACTCCTCTACCATGAAGCTTTAATAGAAGATATCAAAAACAAGTACAAGACAGCAAGAAAAGAACGCGAAAAACAGCTTATCGCAAAGGTAACTGTTGGAGGGATTGTGAAGAGATACCGACTCCAAACATTTGCAGAAAAGCTACTAGGATTTTCAAAAAAGCGCCGCTTTCTCCAAGGTGAAACCATCAGCAGCACCACAAGAAAACCCACTAGTAGACTTCGTCCTGGCTTGAAAGCAGAGGTGCATTCCTTTTACAGAAGAGACGATGTCAGCCGGATAACTACTGGACGCAAGCAAACCATCACCCGAGGCAAGGTGAAAAAACAAAAGAGGTTTCTAATGGATACAATGAAGAACCTGCACAGAAAATTCGTTGCAGAACAGGAGCACTTCATTTCCTACTCCCTTTTCTGTAGACTGCGTCCATTTTGGGTTGTACATCCCACTCTGTCAGATCGTGAAACCTGTTTGTGCAAGATTCATGAGAATCTTGAATTTGTGGTCATGAAGATGTATCACTCGAAACTAATTGAGACAACCAATCTTGAGAGTTTAACCAAGATGATTACATGTGATTTCTCTAACAAGGCCTGCATGTACGATGAGTGTGTGGAATGCAAAAACAAAATTATCCAGCTCCCTCAGTTTGATGCTGTGAAGACAGTTACCTTCCCTCAGTGGGCCACAGCTCAGAAAGAAAGAGAGGACATGAAGGATGGAACCACTGTTAGGTACACATTGAAGAAGCTGGTGGAAGATTCCCAAGGAAATCTGGTGGATTTGTTCCATGCCTTTCTACACAAATTCAAGAGGCACACTTTTAACATAATTCAGCAGTACTCTTACTGCAGAAAGTTAAAAGAAAACCTGACAAAAGAAGAGGCAATAATTCACATTGACTTTTCTGAGAATTACTCTTGCAAATACAGCTCAGAGATCCAGTCTGTTCGCTTTGGCGCCTCGCAAAATCAGGCCACGCTACACACTGGTGTGCTCTATCTAGGTGGAGACAAAGAGGTCGTGCCCTTTTGCTCTGTGTCACCCTCGAAACAAAAGGGTCCTCCGGCTATATGGGAGCACATGGCTCCAGTGCTGGATCATGTGCAAACGAATTACCCTCTGGTGTCTGTCCTTCATTTTCTTAGTGATGGGCCATACACTCAATATAAACAGAAAAGGAATCTGTACCTTTTCAGTACTGAGCTTGCAAGAAGAGGGCTGAAAGGTGGTACGTGGAACTTTTTTGAAGCCAGTCATGGGAAGGGGGCTCCTGATGGCGTGGGAGGAGCCTTGAAAAGAACGGCAGACCAGTTGGTCAACACTGGCAGTGACATCCCTGATGCACACACATTATTCTTGGCCCTCTCAAACACAACCACAAGCATTAAGTTGTTCTTTATTCCGGCGGAAGCTGTGGATCATGCAGTGCAGCAGATGCAAAATCAGATTCCCCCAGTGCCATCTATAATGAAGTGTCACCAAGTTGTGACATATATTCCAGGTGAGGTCCTCTATCGAGAGGTGAGCTGCATGTGCTCCACCAAGAAGCAGCTAAACTGTCAGTGCTTTAACACCTTGCATTTCAGTTTTCACAAGCCTGCCCCAAATGCCCCAAATGCCCCAATTGTACCAGTGGAGAGAGAGGTGGCGAGAGAAGGCATCGATTGGGAGAGTGAAAATGTCATTGGGAGCTGGTGCGTGATCAAGTATGACAGTGACCTGTATCCAGGCATAATCTTAAATACTGATGAGACGCATGCACAGGTGAAATGCCTGCACAAAGGAGGAAATAACAAATTCTTCTGGCCTTTAATTGATGATATCCTGTGGTACTTGTTTGATGATGTACAGGAACTGATTCAACCACCACAGCCTGTGACATCCCGTCATGTTGGAATCGAGAAGGAGGTATGGAAGCGGCTCTCCGCAACACTGCAGTGATCCAATGCTAACGAGATTCTCGTGCAATGATACATTTTCTGATAATACATTTTGTGATAATTTTGTGGTAATTAAATTGATTGAGAAATACTGTTTTCTAATTAACTGATGGATCAGACCAAATTTGTATGTAAGTTTCTCTTTAATTTACTTCTGATGACTTCTATTGAGAAAAGATGAGTTCTGAGTTATTAAATGTTTACTTTATCACTTGATTATTTTAATTAATGTTCCAGTTTGGTCATCAAATGTTGATGTACTAATGACTATGAGATTGTCTTGACGAATTGATTGTTGAATTCTTGAATATATCCCTACAGTCCTGTTGACTAGCATATTTGCACTTTTATGTGTTGTTTTAATAAATACCTTTATATATAACTTGGATATTGCATTATTAAGTCATCCCATGTTCACATGTATACTCCAAATTAATAATGTTGTTGGTAAAAACACAATATATTACATAGGAATAGTCAAAGTCAACCACCCCGTAACATGACTTACCACCCTGTAACATGACTTACCACCCCATAACGGTCTCTTTTTATTTAAAAAAACATTGAAAGGCAATGAAATGCCTTATAAATAAATGTGGGATTGTGATGTCTTTATGTGGATCAATTAATACATGCTACTTTTATTTGACTATGGGAAGTATAATAGCATATATTGCTCAAAAATGTAAGCCATTGATTGGCGAAATTCATATCTCAAGGGAAATAATCTATATCATGAAAAACTACAATAAGACAACAAGCCTTTATCTTTCAGTATCAAAAAAAGGACATTATTCTGATAGGAAAATATGACATTTTTGAAAATTGTTTCATGATTTATGTTTTAAATGGTGTGTATCTTGTCCGTTACGGGGTGGTAAAAAAACAACTGCCGGGATGTAATAAAATAGATATAATTTGTAGGGATTTAATACCTGAGGTGGGCAAACATGTTTTGTTGAAGGTCTACTTTGTCTTTCATAATGTGAGTGTTTAAAAAACAGTTTTTCCTTGAAAAAAAAAAATGAAAATTACAAAGTGGAAAAGGCAACCGTCTCGTAGAATGACCCATATACTGTTACGTATTTTAAGCACATAAGCTGCCCCCACATAGCCACAAGGAAGCAGGATCAAACATATAAGCTGCATTACCTCCACATTGCCACAAGGAAGCAGGATCAAACATATAAGCTGTAATTACCTCCACATAGCCACAAGGAAGCAGGATCGAACACACAAGCTGCATTACCTCCACTGTTGCGTTCTTCTTCAAGGAAAGTAGTCTAATCAGGATCGCTTTGAACTCACTTTATTTACTTAAGTATTTCGGTATGGTAACTACGAAGCAGAAGGAGGGGAATTGTATTACGCACGTGCGGAGCGACAAACAGCAATCCTCTCTACCTATCTCTCTCTATGGCTTGCCGGATGTTTCTCAAATTCCTCGGGCTTCAATTCTTGCTTTTATACTGAGTATGCGTGGCCTATAAAACGCACCGGTTTCGCTATTCTCACCTTTCTAAAGGTGCTGCCCTCTATGGCTGAAATAGTTATTGCAGCTTATGTGTCCTGCCCCTTGTGGCTATGTATAGTAATTACAGCTTATGTGTTCTACCCCCTGTGGCTATGTATAGTAATTACAGCTTATGTGTTTAAAATACGTAACAGTCCCTCCTTGGTCATCTCAGATGACCATACTATACGATATTTTAAGTCATAAACATCATTTACCACACCGAAAACATAGTCAAAGTAGGAAAATCATCAATACCACCAACCGAGGTGGAAAAAACTCCAGAGGGGAGAGAAACCACCTCGCGTCCCCCTAATTCTGAAACGGAATTTACCTTGGTGGGTCTCATAGGAAATACAGGTTATTGTCAACAACACAATAGGAAGCATATAACCTGGTTATCATACAATCATATGGTCAAAAGGCACATAGATAAATGTATTCATAGAAATTTGGAGTAATACTTCCTGGTAATATAAATTTTCAGCATGTAAAAAACATTATAAGTAAAAGATACAAAAACAAGTAGCATGCAAAAACATTAGAAGTAAAAGATACAAAAACAAGTAGCATACAAAAACAAGTAAAATTACGTCAATTAAAATTTCAAAAATGTCTGTAGGCTTGCATAGATTTGAATGGCCCGGGTGATCTTCATGTATTGGTGCGCTGGTACATGTGGGGGGTTTTGGACATTGTGAATGGCTCAGGTGATCTTCATGTATTGGTGCGCTGGTACATGTGGGGGGTTTTGGACATTGTGAATGGCTCAGGTGATCTTCCTTAGTTGTCCTCAGGACTTGTAGTTCATGTGCCCAACGTTTGTCCCTCCTTGTCAAGGGCGCGGCTCACATAGAGAGGTTACTAGCACATCATGTGAGCCTCCTTCAGGCGTTCATTCATCCACTCGGTCATGTCAACAGCAAGAAACCTGTAAACAACTAACTCAAAAAATCAACAGTCCCATTGGCAGTGCAGTGATACAGAAATAACGGGTTGCACTCACATCCAAACAATACTATCAATAACAAACAAATCCCGCATTGTTTGTTTTAACAATTTGTTATTCAAGTATATTCGGGATATTAATTATCTTAGAATTAGACTTTACTACTGGTGTTGACTATTCTACTTATTGCAGTGGGATATGGTCGGGCCCCTCAGGTGATATCTCGTCCATGTTCACCGAATCATATCTGACTCCTACGTATGCCTGAATGGCACTTGATCCTTCCGTAGAGCCCACTGCTGTGGTGATCAATCGATGTAGTAGTCCTCGTGCGCAGGGAATACAACAGCAGCCGACCACAATTAACACGGCAGCTGCCATTATTCCTGCGATGAGCACTGACTGGATCATGTCCTTCCATCTACCAAACAGGTTCTCCATCCATCCAGTGAAAGGGTCACTGATACCGGAGTTCTCAGCCAATTCTAACCTGAGGGATTGTAGTCCGGCCAATGCCCTGGCCACTGACCCATCAGGAGCTGTGTTATTTGGGATAAAATCATAAAATCATTCCGCACAGTCCTCCTCGTTCTGCTAATAACATGTCTAAGGCTAGCCTATTCTGATCATCCTAGAGGTGGCATCTAATTGTTCGGACAGTCCTTTGACTGCCTCTTCTGTAAAGTTCACAAACTGTTGTTGATTATAGTATATGTAGTTTATCCAGTCAACATTTTTATTAATAGTAGACCACCAGAATAGAATCGTTTCAAATCCTGCCGCTATTTGATTATGGGTTTTATGTTCGTTTGGGACTCCTCGGGGTGCTCCTATTGAATCTATATATATGTTTTTATCAAAACTACCCGGGACGGTTACATGCTCCCGTTTCCGACGGGTCAAATCCGGGAAATCACCACTCCTAGATAATTTGAGATCCATTACAGTCTTGCTATTGGGTAAAATGTAGATGGGCATTACCAATTGTGTTATTGCGCATGTGCCTAAGAAGTTAAAGGGGAGAACTCCCCTGAGGGTCCGTCCTCCACAGTACCACCAAATATCACTACGAGCATGGGTCATATTGGACAACTCTTCTATTTCCCTAGTGGTATTACATGTCCCAGGGGGAAGGGATCCTACCTTTCTCCCTGTTCCCTTCCCTGTGATACAATGATAGTCTGGAGTTAGATTAACTTCGAATCTGGGGGGAATAGCTCTAATCGGGGTCTGAGGATACATGATCTGTAATCTGGTTTTTATTGGAATCGAGCACCCCGGGATGTGGCCGTCTACGAACAGCTCCAATAGACAAGCAAAACCTTGTGGTGAGTTGAGAGGGGTGATCCTAGCGGGGGCTGTGGTTAAGGTGGGACGTCCTGCGGCACAAATAATACAGTTGGTTTTACCCTGAGCCCGGGCCGTATAGTTCATCCATTTCAACCACATGTTCTGATTAAGCTCACCCGTCTGTACCTCCCAATATTCTTCTCGAGCCACCTCGTCAGTTTGTAATATCGGGGTGGGTGAGAGATGTGACGTTTCTAAAAAATAATGCGTTCCTTTAGGTGGTTATTTATTGGGCCCGCATGAATATCCAGAAAGAAGGATTATTATTTTTAGGTCCTCTCCCCTTGTATCCACCCTTAACACTAGAAAGACCAGGCCTTTGTCTTTCTCTTGCGATTTGTTCTCAGGAACGATTAATTCTGCCTTTAACCTTATGAATATTGTCTCCCCCTTGACTGCTAGACCATCACTGGTCCAGGTTTCCTTATATCCATATGTCCTTCTGGTCAGGGAGATTCCCTTTTGGAGTATGTTGTAGCTGGTCGTCAGAGGGTAATAACCCTCCTTGTACCCAGGGTGAGTAAGCCACGACGCCTGTGACCACGTCTGGCAGGCATATTTTCCTTGGAAGTCTCCACCTGGTCCGGTTCCTACACACATGTACTTTTCTGCCAAATAGACCCGGTCCGTCCGGGTCCCACAGGGCAGTAGTTGACAGAAATCTAATTCAAAGATAGTTTCTACCCCCCGACAGTACTTTAGCAAGACATGACCTGGTATTCTTGGTTTGTACGGTGGGTACCTGACGGGGTCCTCATGTAGGGCGGGATTATCTCCTGCTCCCTCCTGGAACAGGACCATCAGTATGAGTCCCGCCAGGTATTTCCCGAGGTGCATATTCCGGCCCATCGTCTCGGAGTGGGACGTGTTTGTCCTTGGCTTGGAGTGCAGCTAGGTCGGTCAAAGTCTCTGTCCACGATCGGCCAGGGGTATCTGCTTTGCGGCACCGGCTTAGGTGATGCCACTGGGCCCCACGTCGGTCCTCTACAGAAACAGAAAAGGGTGTTGCCAAGAGTACCTTGTATGGTCCTTCCCACCGATCCTCTAGGTTCTTTCGGTGGAGCTTTTTCACCCAGATCCACTCGCCCGGTGTCACCAACGGTGGTGAGGGGTCCTCTGTGTCGGACTGCTTTTGGTCTGTGATCTGGGAGTACAATCTTAACGAGGCTTGGGTTAGTGCTTGTAGGTACTCTTGCATTACTTCATCAAACCTGTCTGATGGGGGTCCTTTGGATGGTGGACTGTATGGTCCTTGCATGGGACGTCCTTTGACTAGTTCATAGGGGCTGAGAAGGGTGGTGTTAGAGGGGGAGGAGCGTATGGCCATTAATGCTAATGGCAGAGCTGTCACCCAGGTCATCTTTTTTCCTACTATCCTCTCTCTAACTTTCCCTGTCAACAGATTCACCTGCATGCGACCTAAGTTTCGGGTTTCTACCTCCTCTGTGCTGTCTCTGAGTTTCTTCTGTCTGTCACTCTTGAGTATTTTGGTCACCTGATTCTTAATTGTCTGGTTTGCACGTTCTACCAGGCCTTGTGATTGGGGGTGATATACTGAGCCGAACCTGTGTTTTAGTCCTAAGTATGTTTCTACCTCCTGAAGGTGGGCGTTGGCGAAGTGGCTTCCATTATCTGAGCAGATTAACTTTGGATATCCCCATCGGGGAATCAGTTCTTGTGTTAACCATTTGATCACTGTGTCTCCATCCTCCCTCTTAGCTGTTATTGCTTCTACCCATCTAGAAAACCTGTCGACGGCTACTAACATAAACCTTTTTCCGTCTACTCTGTTCTCTTGTCCCATATCTGTAAAATCTATGTAGATTTCTTGGAACGGGAGCTGGGGCACGGGGAATTGTCCTTGGTTTATCTTGAATCCCCGTCTTTGGTTACAGGTTTGGCACGTCTGACAGTCTTGGACATACTGGTCGCATACAGCTTTGAGCTCTGGATGCCACCAGTATTTTTCAATCCTTTCCCGGGTCTTGGCTTTTCCTTCGTGGGCCAATCCATGTTCTTTTCTTAGGAGGAACAACAGGGCCTTGGAGGAGATAACCGGCTTTCCATTGGAGGAGTAGTGTATTCCATCCGGGCTCTCCCTGGCCCCTTTTCCTCTCCATGCCGATTTCTCATAAGGTCCTGCTCCTTCTTGCATTTCTTTGACCATTTGTTCATTTGGGTCCAGGGTTGGTTCCTCGTTGAGTATCATCAGGTGTACCACCGGGGTGTATCCTCCTTCCTTCAGATGTTCTACTGGGACGTATCCGCCTGCCTTCTTAGCTGCTTCATCCGCCGCGTGGTTTCCTCTTGCCTCTGCTGTTTGTGTCTTCTGATGTCCTCGACAGTGCATTATGGCGACTTCTCGAGGTAGTTGGGCTGTTTTGGCTAACAACAAGATCAAGTCTGTGTGTTTTGCTTTGGTGTTAGCACTGGTGGTCATCTGTCTGTCCATCATCTGTCGTCCGTTTAGGTGGGCCAGTTCGTATGCATAGTTGGAATCGGTGTATAGATTTAGTGTTCACCCCTTGGCTATTCGTAGTCCTTCACACATGGCATACAGCTCGGCTCTTTGTGCTGAAGCGGGTTGTTCTAATATGCCACTGGCCAGAGTGCTGCATATTCCTTGTTTGGTTTGTTCCACTACAGCCCAAGACGCCAGATTTTCTCCATTGGCGGCTCTGTAGCAGCATCCGTCGGTGTACAAGGTCACGTCCACCGGATGTAGGGGTTCTGCTTTCAATCCTGGTCTGATCTTCACTGCCTTTTTTATTTCTTCTGAGCATACGTGGGGTTCTCCATCGTTGGGTCCGGGCATGGTGTCTGTCATGTTGACACCTTGGGTGGTGAAGGTGACCATTGGATTCCCCAAGATTCTCTGGAGTTTAGCGTTCCTGGTTGCTGTGGTGATTGTGTAGTCTGAACTATCCAGGTATGCTTTTACCCCGTGGATGGTGTGGACCACCACGGGGTGTGTCATTACTATGTAGGCCGTCTTTTCCAGGCTTTTGGCGATGGCGCATATAGCTTTTCCACACTCAGGGAGTCCTTTTTCTGGTGGTTCTAGAGCAGAGCTGTGGTATGCCAGGATTTTTCGTTGTCCTCTGTGTTTCTGCCACAGGATTCCGTTGACCACGCAGTCTCTTACTGATACATCCAGGTGAAAGGGTTCTTTGTAGTCTGGGGCAGCTAAGGCCGCGGCACTGTACATGCTTTGTTTTAGTCTGGTGAATGCTTCTTCTGCTTCAGGGTTCCATTCCAAGGGGGCTTTCAGATTCCTGTGTCCTGCTTTGGTGATGAGCTGTCGTAGTTTGGTTGTTTCGCCGGTGTAATCAGGGATGTAGGTCCGGCTGTATCCTGTCAGTCCTAGGAATGCTAGCATTTGTTGGACCCTGATTGGCTTTGGGTAGTTTCCGATTGCGCTTTTGTGTCCTTTGCTGATTTCTCTACTATTCCCTCCTATTACTTTCCCCAAGAAAGTAATCTCTTCTTTTACCAGTTGTAGTTTGGCTTTCTTCAGCTTGTAGCCTTTGGCCGCTATCGTTTGCAGTAAGACCTCGGTCGCTTGTAGACAAGCTTCCTTCGTCTCAGCTGCCAAGAGGAGGTCGTCCACGTATTGAATGAGGACTGTCCCAGGAGGGAGGTCCAATTCCATGAGGTCCTCCTTGAGGCAGGCGTTGAAGATGGTGGGGGTGCATCGGAAACCTTGTGGCATTCTCGTGTATGTGTACTGCTGCCCTCTATACGTGAAAGCGAAGAAGGGCCTTGACTCAGTTGCCAGGGGGAGGCAGAAGAAAGCGTTTGCAAGATCCACTACCGTGAACCATCGGTGGTCAGAGCTTACAAGAATCAGGGCCACATATGGGTTCGGGACTTTTTCCGGCGGGGCCACGGTCCGCATGTTGATGGCTCTCAAATCGTGCACCATCCTCCAGGTCAGTCCATCCGCTTTCGTCACCGGTAGGATCGGTGTGTTCCATTCCGAGGTGGTCTTCTCCAGCACTCCTGCCGCCAGTAGTCCTGTTATGGTGTCGCTGATTCCCTCCTCAGCGTCGTCCTTTATTCTGTATTGATGTCTCCATTCTGGTCGATGAGGGTTCTCAACGTTCACCACAACGTTGTGCTGTGGGGTGTGTCCCACATCATATGGGCCTTTAGCCCACACCGTTTCATTTATGCGTGAGAGCATATTGGACACTTTTGGGTCTTCCGGATCGTCTTTGGTGGTGTCGTCCTTGATCACTAGCCGATGTCCGTCCATTTTTCGACCAATGACCTTGTCTGTGGTTCTTGAGGATATTCTCCAGAACTCCGCATTCGGGCTCCTGAAAAGGTATTTGTTGTCCGTAGAGTGCCACTCACGGATGGCCTGTGCTCTCTTTACCATTGGTCCGAGTTGTTTGGGTTGATGATCTGTGCTGACCAAGAGGGAGACATGAGGGACGCTTTCTGGGTCCAGTTGGAACCACGATAGTTGTTCTTGTGTGAGGTCGACTCCTGCTGCCACTCCTTCGGGTCCCAGGAATATATCTCCACATCTTAGGTCTTCCAGTTTCCCATTCTTCTGATCGTACCATGGTTCATCGTAGGTCAGATCTTGTTCGTGTGTGATATTGAGTGTGCAGTGCAGTGGGTCTAATAGCTCATTGTATTCCCCGATTTCTCGAATCCACATCTCCCATTCTCGATATGTGCTTCCCAGTCCCGGAGTCGTCTGTGCTACCTCTGTTAGTTCCTGCCAGTAGATGGTGGTATCGTCATGAGCTTCCGGCCTTGGGTCATCTATTAACATGAACATGTGTGCATCTGCCGGTGCCGGGTTTGTGGGGTGGTACAAGGTGATGCCTCCCAAGTCGCAGGCCAAAGTGATCTGTAGGGAACCCATTAGGTCTCTGCCAAATAGATTGATGGGACAGGATGGGGCATATAAGAACGAATGAGATCCTTTTTGTTCCAGTATGTCGAAGTCGAGTGGGGTTGTGAAAGGTTGTTCCATGGGTTTCCCAGAGAACCCCATGGTCTTTAGTGAGCGGCGAGATAGTGGAGGTGGTCTTCCTGCGAGACTTCCGATAGTTGATACGGATGCTCCCGAGTCCACTAAGAACGTGCATCGGTGGCCGCCTACATATGCGTTCACTGTAGGTAGTCCAAGGCCTAGTTCCGTTCTCGTCCGATCGTCCTCTGGGCATCCCTATTGCTGTAAGCTGAACATGGGTTCACCTGGTCCGGTCGCAGACCCGTAGGTTTGTCGCTGTTGTTGGTGTGGTGTGGTTCGTACTTGGGCCATGTCGGATTGGTAAGAGGGGCAATCCCTGATCCAGTGTCCCAGTTGTTTACAATGGAAACATTGAGATGTACGTTGCACCCTGTCGGATTGGTAAGAGGGGCAATCCCCGATCCAGTGTCCCAGTTGTTTACAATGGAAACATTGAATTGCACGTTGCCCCCTTCCTCTTCCTCTTCGTCTACCTCCGTAACCCTGGTGTTGTTGCTGCAGGGCGGCGGTCTTGTTTGCAGGGCGTGTTGGGGGTTGGTGTTCTTGGTGTGAGTATACAGGTGCCAGGGTCTTCTGAGGTACCAGTGTCATTTGTTGGGGTACTAGGGACATCATAGCTAAGGGCTCCTGGGCACATTTGGCTTTCTTGCGCAGCAGAGACTCCTCCACTTCTTTTTTTAGCTGCATCTTTGCTAATTGGTTTCGTATATCCTCATGATCCTCGTCGTTGGTCGATCTTTTCTCCTCGCTAAGATTGAAGTGGTGAACTAGGTGTTCCATCCACTCTGCTTTTGGTTTGACGGACAGTCCAACCACGGTTTTAAGTGCCTTCTGGACCTCACGTGGTAGTCCATCCATGATCGCCTTCTGGAAAACACTTGTTGCCAGGGTGCTACTGTGTGGGTGGCAATCATTCCTGTCCGCCCACAGCCCTTCGGCTCTCTCAACGTATGCATAGACGGATTCTCCAGGTGCGATGGTCAGGCCGGCGATTCCGACTTTGCTAACGTCGGGTGGATATAATTTCTTCAAGCTCCTCCAGAAGATGTTTCGATATATGTCGAAAGAGGTTCTGTCAGGCAGTTGAGTGGTCTGGGTCAAATTTTCCAGTTCGACAGTTTTAAGGGAGCTGTGAGACCTGCCGATGATGGCTCGTATATCACCTATGGCTAGGACATCCCCTGATGTCTCCTTCTCGAACGTCCTGATCCAGGCAGCCGCCCCTGCCGTAAGTAATGGCAAGCGTGTGACAAGGGCCGCCATGTCCCGGTGTCCCCATGCTGTATACGTGTCCCTCCCCATTGCGTCTGTGGTTAGGGGTGCCATGAAGTCCGGCTGTAGGGGAGGTCGAGACCCGCTTTGTTTGGGTCGGGGTGTATCGCTGTTGTTCGGGCTCGGAAAGTCAAATTGTCTGGGTTTGGGTACATCGTCGTCAGAGGATCCCACATCAGATTGGGTCGGTGTCTGTTGACGTCGGGTACCGGGATCCTTCGACCTGGTCCTCATAGTATGGGGCTCCCCCCTGGTTCGGCGTTTTTTGTTGCGGCTGGGGTCGGGTATGGGGGCCGGCCGCCACTCTTCGTCGTGGCGGCTGTCTTCTGTGTCGCGTCTGTATCCTCTTTCGTTCCTAGTGTCCCCGGCGTCGTGCGGTGAGTCGTGTCGGGTAAGGTCGTAAGAGTGTTGACTTGACTCCGGTCCGGTTGATCCTCGGTGAGCGTTGTGGGTCTGCTGTGTGGCCCCTGTACTTAATTCAATCTTCATGGGGTTCCTTGTGCCGTCTTGCGTTGTTTCGCTGTTGGTATAGGGACCATGGGTCCCTTGGTATCCTTGTCCCTGAGGTCCTTGGTTGGAACAGGGTTGCTGGTTGCTTTGGTAGGGAAAGGGTTGTTGGTTGTGTTGGTAGGGAAAGGGTTGTTGGTTGTCTTGGTGGGGAAGGGGTTGTTGGTTGCTTGGGTGGGGAAGGGGTTGTTGGTTGCTTGGGTGGGGAAGGGGTTGTTGGTGGCTTGGGTGGGAAAGGGGTTGTTGGTTGCTTGGGTGGGGAAGGGGTTGTTGGTGGCTTGGGTGGGGAAGGGGTTGTTGGTTGCCTTGGTAGGCAAAGGGTTGTTGGTTGCTTGGGTGGGGAAGGGGTTGTTGGTTGCTTGGGTGGGGAAGGGGTTGTTGGTTGTGTTGGTGGGGAGAGGGTTGTTGGTCGACTTGGTGTGGAGGGGGTTGTTGGTTGCCTTGGTGGGGAAGGGGTTGTTGGTTGTGTTGGTGGGGAGAGGGTTGTTGGTCGCCTTGGTGGGGAAGGGGTTGTTGGTTGTGTTGGTGGGGAGAGGGTTGTTGGTCGACTTGGTGTGGAGGGGGTTGTTGGATGCTTTGGTAGGTTGAGTTTGGGAGGTAGTCATCTTCTCGACTAATTATGGCCCCCGGGCCACTTCTCCCACTTATCACTCGGTTGGTCCAACCCATCGTCGTCATCGAGGCTTTGTACCCGTCTTTACCATCGTCTTCTTGACGTCCCTCCGGGCATGACGGTTGGATTTGGCCATTGTATGAGACATCCACTGGCCCCTTTGCTATATGGAGTACTGGGTATTGAAGGGCGAGGTTTTGTGACTTTTGTGGTGCTAGATGGTCATAGCACCCGTATGGGGGGGGTGCCTTTGCGATGGTTTGGAAAGGTGGGTCAGTCGTGAGGCTGGGGTACGCGCAGGGTTGGAGGCTGGTGTCTCCTGCTTCACATGGTGTTCCCGTGTCCTCGGCATCCGCTTGTTCCAGGGTGAGTGGAGTCGCAGGTAACATGTTATGAGATGGTTCAAGTAATCGTACAGGCGGTGGGGGCGAAAGGTCGGTTGTTAGTCCTTCCCTCCTCCGCGTTTCCACGTTGATTGCCGCATTATACGCGTTGAGTAGGGTGAAGGTGTACCCCTCTCTTTTCTTCCTGTAGTCTGGTGAATCCTTTTCCCACACTTTTTGATTTGTAGTGCGTCTCGTATTAGCCCATTCGCTCTCCTTCTGGGCATAGTCCCAGGCCGCCGCAGTTAGGGCGGTGGTAATTTTTGCTCCAACGGCCCATATTCCAACAACTTCCCACTCTTTTCTGTACTTTTCTTCTTTCTTCTTCCATTTTCGCTGTTGTTCAGTGGACAGCGGTCTGTCCTTTAGGGCGTTGGCTGCCAAATACCTGGCCACTGCTGCCCTCATCTGGGCCGGGGTGTCTGGAGTAGGCTTAGCTTTCTTTAGGGGAGGCTGCACGTCGGGCGAGGCCATGAATGTCTTCTTATGGGGTGTATGTACTGGGGCTAGGTGTGGGTGTGTAGTGGGAGTTGCTCCTTGGAGAGCAACGAAGCGTTACGGTATTCTTGGTGCAGATGTCGGTTGTAGACCAGTAGTGGTGGCGTTGAGGTGGGGTGTTCAGCTACCGAGTTGACGAAGCACGACTAATATGGTGGTGTTCGAAACCACAAACGTAATTATTAACAAACTAAACAAACTCTATTTGTTTGGGTGAAAGGTCTGGTAGTTGATGACGTAAAAAAGTAGTTAATAGCAATATATACACATTGAGTGTAATCATACGCGCAGGTACCCCTGTAAGAAGGGCAGGGGGTTGTATAACGGGGAGCGAGAGGAAAGGGAGTGGGGGGGGGGGGTGAGAGCGAGCGCAGGGGTGGGGGGGGTGGAGCGTGGGTGGGGGAGGCAGAGGGCGCGGGTGGGGGAGGGGGGGAGAGCGGGTGTGGGAGGGAGAGAGCGCGGGTGTGGGAGGCAGAGAGCGCGGGTGTGGGAGGCAGAGAGCGCGGGTGGGGGAGGCAGAGAGCGCGGGTGGGGGAGGCAGAGAGCGCGGGTGGGGGAGGGAGGAGAGCGAGCGCGGGTGGGGGGGATGGAGCGCGGGTGTGGGAGGGAGAGAGCGCGGGTGTGGGAGGGAGAGAGCGCGGGTGTGGGAGGCAGAGAGCGCGGGTGTGGGAGGGAGAGGGCGCGGGTGGGGGAGGGGGGGAGAGCGCAAGAGGGTGGGGGTTCGGGAGAGGGGGGTGTGCAACACCTCAACTGGGTTGCCTGTCCTTATCGTTTCAGGTAAGTGACCATGCGGTGCTTACAGAAAACAAGATGGCGTTTACTGTCCTACAGAACACTGTCACATGCACTCACGTTACAAAATGGCGGTGTTGCTTTAAACAAAGAGGTCCTACTCGTTCAAATTGGTGCAATCCCTCTGAACACAAAGTCCTTGGTGTTTCACCCAAGACAGGACAGCGTCTGTAGACAAAATTGAATTACTGTAAAGCGTCCTAATCAGTATTTAGACAAACACAATGCATTGGATCGTTGCCGATGAAGCATGTGTAATGGCCTCCGGGGAACTGAGTCCCACGCCTACGTGAGAATATGCAACTATGTATCCGAGGTTGCGGTACAAATAACACACAAATAACCAAAAAATAGCACGCGAAACAGCATCACGTCTCAACACATTCGAACGAAAAAACCCGAGTAGAAGTCTTATCTTGGTACAACCATTAGGTCCATATGGGATGGATACCAAATCAAGCTAACCCATTAACACATTTTGGTCGCTGAAGAAGGGGGAAGGGAGAAAGATGGCGCGTGAGACCATGCGGTACTAACAAACCAAGTATTGCACGTGGAACAGCATCACGTCACAATATAGAGAATAGCGAGAGAATTGTACGTGGAACAGCATCACGTCACAATATAGGGAATAGCGAGAGAATTGTACGTGGAACAGCATCACGTCACAATATAGGGAATAGAGAAATAATTGTGCGTGGAACAGCATCACGTCACAAGATAGAGAAGAGAGAGAGAATTGCAGTGGAAGTACATCACGGTACAATCTCTTCAAACGAAAAAACCGGCGTAGTGTTAACCAAGTATTGCACGCGGAACTGCATCACGTCCCAATACCGTCAAACGAAGAAACCCGGAGAAGAGAGAAATAGAGAATAACGATTGCACGTGGAACAGCATCACGTCACAATATAGAGAATAGAGAAATAATTATACGTGGAACAGCATCACGTCACAATATAGAGAAGAGAAATAATTATACGTGGAACAGCATCACGTCACAATATAGAGAAGAGAGGGAGAATTGCACGTGGGACAGCATCACGGTACAATCTCTTCAAACGAAAAAACCGGAGGAAAAGTCCCCTCGCGGTATAAACATTAGGCCTATATGGGATGGATACCAAATCAAACTAACCCAGTAACACATTTGTGTCAGTGAAGAAGGGGGAAGGGAGAAAGATGGCGCGTGAAACCGTGCGGTAGTAACAAAGCAAGTATTGCACGTGGAACAGCATCACGTCACAATATAGAGAAGAGAAATAATTATACGTGGAACAGCATCACGTCACAATATAGAGAAGAGAGGGAGAATTGCACGTGGGACAGCATCACGGTACAATCTCTTCAAACGAAAAAACCGGAGGAAAAGTCCCCTCGCGGTACAAACATTAGGCCTATATGGGATGGATACCAAATCAAACTAACCCAGTAATACATTTCTGTCAGTGAAGAAGGGGGAAGGGAGAAAGATGGCGCGTGAAACCATGCGGTAGTAACAAAGCAAGTATTGCACGTGAACCAGCATCACGTCACAATATAGAGAATAACGAGATAATTGTACGTGGAACAGCATCACGTCACAATATAGAGAATAACGAGATAATTGTACGTGGAACAGCATCACGTCACAATATAGAGAATAGAGAAATAATTATACGTGGAACAGCATCACGTCACAATATAGAGAAGAGAAATAATTATACGTGGAACAGCATCACGTCACAATATAAAGAAGAGAGGGAGAATTGCACGTGGGACAGCATCACGGTACAATCTCTTCAAACGAAAAAACCGGAGGAAAAGTCCCCTCGCGGTACAAACATTAGGCCTATATGGGATGGATACCAAATCAAACCAACCCAGTAACACATTTCTGGCCCTCTGCTTCTTGTACAGTATTATTTAAAGAAATTTCTATCTGAGTTCTCGCGATCGGTTAACTATGTCCGTATGCTTTTGTAATCCCAGGGCCGGGACTAGAGAGCGCCGCGACCAGACGGTGGCTCCAACAACTCTTACACCTAAATATTGCTATATCTAATCCTATGCAGATTCGGTCTTTACGACAACAGGTTCTGCTTACCTTTGTTTGTGGCGCCTGTGAAGAGTTGTAGAGTGTCACGGTGGCCGCGTGCCTCCGAGCCCCGGGCCTCGGCTATTTCCTAGAACGTCGGGGTCAGCCAAATGTTGCGTTCTTCTTAAAGGAAAGTAGTCTAATCAGGATCGCTTTGAACTCACTTTATTTACTTAAGTATTTCGGTATGGTAACTACCAAGCAGAAGGAGGGGAATTGTATTACGCACGTGCGGAGCGACAAACAGCAATCCACTCTACCTATCTCTCTCTATGGCTTGCCGGATGTTTCTCAAATTCCTCGGGCTTCAATTCTTGCTTTTATACTGAGTATGCGTGGCCTATAAAACGCACCGGTTTCGCTATTCTCACCTTTCTAAAGGTGCTGCCCTCTATGGCTGAAATAGTTATTGCAGCTTATGTGTCCTGCCCCTTGTGGCTATGTATAGTAATTACAGCTCATGTGTTCTGCCCCCTGTGTCTATGTATAGTAATTACAGCTTATGTGTTCTACCCCCTGTGGCTATGTATAGTAATTACAGCTTATGTGTTTAAAATACGTAACACCACATAGCCACAAGGAGGCAGGATCAAACATATAAGCTGTAATTACCTCCACATAGTCACAAGGAGGCAGGATCAAACATATAAGCTGTAATTACCTCCACATAGTCACAAGGAGGCAGGATCAAACATATAAGCTGTAATTACCTCCACATAGTCACAAGGAGGCAGTGTTACCTCTTTCCTGTTCCTTGGCTCTCAGACCGTAGCCGGGGAGCACAGGGGAGACGTTCCCTCCAGGGCCGATGTCCTTTCGGGGGTAACACCCTTCACTATGACCGGCAGTGGGTCTGTTCACGGGTCGGTTCATAGGTCGGAAGACACGGGCACGGATTCTTGGCGTTTGGTACTTTATTTAACAGTACACTATGCTCCAAAAACACAACCGGACTCATTTAGTTCCTCCTAGACTGACACTCGCTCACTCGCTCGTTCACTCATTCGCTGACGTCTCTCACACACACACACAGACATTCTCACGCACACACATACGCCACTCTCGTAACAGGCAGGATCAAACATATAAGCTGTAATTACCTCCACATAGCCACAAGGAAGCAGGATCGAACACACAATCTGCATTACCTCCACATAGGTAGCTACGGCAGCGACACGGCTCCTCGGCTTGTTTGAATCATGTCGGCATGTTAATATTTAATACATGGTGTCATAATCCTGCTGAGAAGTGGAATATACTGGGCACCGGTGTTCTGCTAATTTCTGCTCCCTTTTCAGATTTTGCTACCGTAGTGCGACTCAATGGTAGAGTCTATCAAATCATGCTACCCTATCAGAAAATGCTACCTTACGTCACAAGCTTATTTGATATTGTTGGGGCAAAATAACCTGCTGAGCACATCACATGGCAGTCACCTTATAATATAGTCAACTTTTAACACATAACACATACATGAGAATATAGTCAGGTCAGGGCCGGAGCCAGGGCCCCATATCTCCTCCCGGCAGATAGTAGACACTCAGACAATGCACCAGTCATCCTCAAGGACGGGAGGACCACAACGGATGAATGCTCTGAAGCTCTCCCCCGTAAGGAGGAACACAAGAAGATATACATGCATACACTAGTGCCTGGGAACCAAGGTCAAGTAAAAACACACAGAACCACACACATCTCAAACGCACACACCTCATCACGAGGAGATACAGCATAAAACTGTATCACTCTGAGACTCTTCACCTTCTTCCGAAGCAGACCTTCCACGGAGGCGAAGCTCCGGACGAACCATCAGCGCTGATTAGGGACTTAGACATATTCGATTTCTCACGCTTATGACTCTGTATAACCGTTGCCACTTTACTTAATAAATCCAAGGTCCTCGTGCCGATAGACTTTATTACCTCTCCGTCTCATTTCATCTGGTCCAGTAACTAGCCAGACCGTTTTTCCCAACAAATTGGTGACCCCGACGTGATTTTTTCTGAATTGGACCGCAACTGGGAAACGAGAGACGGAGAGCGGCACGGCCTCGGGACCCCGGAGAACCGGACCGATTCCTGCAGTCTCACCTCGCGATCGCACAACAAAAGGTAGGCAGAACCTGTTGATAAAATCCAAACTCTGCATAGTTATATAGGAACCACATTAGGAGATGAGACTGTGAGAACGGTTCGCTACGGGATATCTCGTGGGGACTAATAGGACTGCACCCCAGCATTTCCCCGTAAAACCCGATTGACCCCGAATGCGTGACACATCGAATATCGGCTCGTTGCATGGTGAAAGAATACCCTCGAGACCATAGGGCCTATAAGAATCGGTCAGTGATACAAGACTACCGATGGCCAAAAGAATATATGCCTGAGCCATTGAGTGGACTCAGAGGGATGCCTGGGCCGGGTTCGGAACCCAGATGGAATATATGCCTGAGCCATTGAGTGGACTCAGAGGGATGCCTGGGCCGGGTTCGGAACCCAGATGGAATATATGCCTGAGCCATTGAGTGGACTCAGAGGGATGCCTGGGCCGGGTTCGGAACCCAGATGGAATATATGCCTGAGCCATTGAGTGGACTCAGAGGGATGCCTGGGCCGGGTTCGGAACCCAGATGGAATATATGCCTGAGCCATTGAGTGGACTCAGAGGGATGCCTGGGCCGGGTTCGGAACCCAGATGGAATATATGCCTGAGCCATTGAGTGGACTCAGAGGGATGCCTGGGCCGGGTTCGGAACCCAGATGGAATAATCTGTGTATTAAATAATTCTATGTGGTGAGAAGTTTAGAGTCCTTTATCAGGGTTAAAGTCCCTTTGCAAAGGAAACAGTGTGTGTATGCGCGAGAATAAGAGAGAGAGAGACGGAGTGGCTGTGTGTGTGTGTGTGTGTGTGTGTAAGAGGCCCAGAGAGAGAGAAAGAAAGAGAGCGAGCGTATTTTTGGGCCGGCTAAAATATGGAAATATGTGTGCAACGCTTGCTTGCTTTGCTATGCTTAACGCTATTCTGCTGTGTCTGATGATTGTGGGTGCGGGACACAGAATGAGAAGTCTGTCGATATGTTTCTGGGTGCGTCTGCGAGAAAGAGGGAATCTGTGAGTGAATCAGTGGGTGTGTATGCGTGATAATCTGTGAGTGAATCAGTGGGTGTGTATGCGTGATCCGCTCTATCTTTGTCCGTTAAAACGGGTAAATGTAGGAATAGATAGATTGATAATAATGAATAAATGTCTCTCTGACGTATTGCGTTGCTCTATGGCGTAACCAGCGGAAATAGATAAATTGACAATGATAAATAACCTTTTTTACTGTGTCGCTTCAATTTACTGTTTGAACCGTTAAAACTAGACCTAGACAAGTTGACAAGGATAAATGATATCTCTTTTACTGTGTTTCTTTGAATTACTGCCGGACCTGTCGCATAGATAAACCACAATACTAAACAACATCTCTTTGCCGCGTTGGTTGACGGTTTAGTCTGATTGACGCAGATTAATCAATAAAGATAGATAACGATTATTGGCTATAAAGAATATCTGGATGTATTGAATAACGTCTATAGGCCCTGTTGTTGTTTTTTGCTTCCCTCCCCCCTGTTTTTTCCTCCTTTTTCTCGTTCTCCTCCTCCAAGAGTGACAAAAGTTACCCCCTAGTCTCTCATCCGCTCTTGTGTGTTAGACAGGCCACACAGAGTTATAGCATCAGGGCCGCCATTTTTTGAGTTCTCTCGCTCAGTCCGAAGCCACACCTCCCCCTCCGCCAAAAGTTTAGCCACTCCAACCTTACCCTTCCCCAACTAGACTGCCCCCTACTGGACCACTCCAACCTTGCCCTTCCCCAACTAGACTGCCCCCTACTGGACCACTCAAACCTTACCCTTCCCCAACTAGACTGCCCCCTACTGGACCACTCCAACTTTACCCTTCTCCAACTAGACTGCCCCCTGCCGGAACACTCCAACCTTACCCTTCCCAAGCCACAGCGCCCCCCCACTGGACAACTCCAACTCTACCCTTCCCCAACTACAGCGCCCCCCACTGGACAACTCCAACTCTACCCTTCCCCAACTACCGCGCCCCCTACTGGACCACTCCAACCTTACCCTTCCCCAACTAGACCGCCCCCTGCTGGACCACTCAAACCTTACCCTTCCCCAACTAGACTGCCCCCTACTGGACCACTCCAACCTTACCCTTCCCCAACTAGACTGCCCCCTACTGGACCACTCCAACCTTACCCTTCCCCAACTAGACCGCCCCCTGCTGGACCACTCCAACCTTACCCTTCCCCAACTAGACTGCCCCCTGCTGGACCACTCCAACTTTACCCTTCCCCAACTAGACTGCCCCCTGCCGGAACACTCCAACCTTACCCTTCCCAAGCCACAGCGCCCCCCACCGGACCACTCCAACCTTACCCTTCCCCAACTACAGCGCCCCCTGCCGGACCACTCCAACCTTACCCTTCCCCAACTACAGCGCCCCCCACTGGACAACTCCAACCTTACCCTTCCCCAACTAGACTGCCCCCTGCTGGACCACTCCAACCTTACCCTTCCCAAGCTACAGCGCCCCCCACTGGACAACTCCAACCTTACCCTTCCCCAACTAGACTGCCCCCTGCTGGACCACTCCAACCTTACCCTTCCCAAGCCACAGCGCCCCCCACCGGACCACTCCAACCTTACCCTTCCCCAACTACAGCGCCCCCTGCCGGACCACTCCAACCTTACCCTTCCCCAACTACAGCGCCCCCCACTGGACAACTCCAACCTTACCCTTCCCCAACTAGACTGCCCCCTGCTGGACCACTCCAACCTTACCCTTCCCAAGCTACAGCGCCCCCCACTGGACAACTCCAACCTTACCCTTCCCAAGCCACAGCGCCCCTACTGGACCACTCCGGACCACTCCAACCTTACCCTTCCCCAACCACAGCGCCCCCCACCGGACCACTCCAACCCTACCCTTCCCCAACTACAGCGCCCCCTGCTGGACCACTCCAACTTTACCCTTCTCCAACTAGACTGCCCCCTGCCGGAACACTCCAACCTTACCCTTCCCAAGCCACAGCGCCCCCCCACTGGACAACTCCAACTCTACCCTTCCCCAACCACAGCCCCCCCCCACTGGACAACTCCAACTCTACCCTTCCCCAACTACAGCGCCCCCTGCTGGACCACTCCAACCTTACCCTTCCCCAACTAGACCGCCCCCTGCTGGACCACTCAAACCTTACCCTTCCCCAACTAGACTGCCCCCTACTGGACCACTCCAACCTTACCCTTCCCCAACTAGACTGCCCCCTGCCGGAACACTCCAACCTTACCCTTCCCAAGCCACAGCGCCCCCCCCCCACTGGACAACTCCAACTCTACCCTTCCCCAACTACAGCGCCCCCTGCTGGACCACTCCAACCTTACCCTTCCCCAACTAGACTGCCCCCTGCTGGACCACTCCAACCTTACCCTTCCCCAACAAGACTGCCCCCTGCTGGACAACTCCAACTCTACCCTTCCCCAACTACAGCGCCCCCCACTGGACAACATCAATACCAATCCAACCCCGACTCTCGATCACCCCCTGCTAGAAGAATTATCCCGGTGAATAATAAAGATAAAAAGACAAACCTCCCCGCACCCGGCCTCCAGTGCAAAGGCGTCCACGACCCCGACCACCCCCACACCAGGCTGCTAAGGAACGGCGAACACACCCACCATGTCGGACGAGCAACGGACCAGAGCGGTGGGCTGGTTGTGCCTCAACGCTGAACCGGGAAAAATATTGAAAGGCCAAGACCGGAAGAAATGGGAGAACCGATGTGATGTCTACATTAAAACCTGGCAGAAAGAGGGCGTGATCCGAATGGGACCCCTCGACCACACCGGCCGGGCCGCCATACACGCGTACATTGGCAGCCAGTATGAGCGGGCAAAGGTCCGTCGCGACAACGCCGGAGCCAAGACGGGACGAACGGATGCACTCGAAACCCAAGACCGGAAAAGACAAAAGAGAATCTTAGTATTAAAAGCATTGGCCTCTTGCCTCCCGCCCCACACCCTAAAACCAGCCCCCTCCTCCAGGAATCCCTTCCTAACGGACCAAGTAACCCCTACCCAACCGAGCCTGACAGCTTCACCTTATCCCTCCCTACCGAAGGCCGATGAGCAGGCCCGCCCACCTCCGTACAACCACTCCCTCCCCTATGCCCCGACCGACTTCCAGGTTCCCGGGTCCCCCCATCTCATGTGCCCAGTTATCGAAATAACCCACGCCACATCTCAGTCCCCGGTCACGGTGACCTGGCAAAGACCCCCCCCCCCGGAACCGGAACGGGCCAAAGAAGGGGTCCACTTCACAAGGACAAACCACCCACAAAGCAAGGAAAGCCCGAAGCTGACAACAGCTCCCTCCCCATGCCCGATGATACCGGGAAGGGCCGGGCCATTGGGGCAAGAACCATCCAGCACCGAGAACTGGACACCCCCATCCTCCAGCTACAGCCAAGCCCAGGCCCCCGAAACCAGGCCACCAACACCAGGGGAAGCCCAACCGGAAGCAGAAAGGATGCGTACGCGGATCGGCGTACCTGGCGCCAACACATTGGACTTGGCCTCCTTCCTGATCAACCTATCGTCTAAAGAAGAAGAAACGGAAGTGACAGTAGCAACAACAGAAATGAGAAGACACTCCGGGATTCCCCAGGGGAGACACGGAAGACACGAGGAAAGAGACCAAAGAGGTGAAGAAGACGCAGACACCGTGGAGTGGGACCCAGTGGGAACGAGATGGAAAGAAGAAGCGCTGGAAAGAATGTCCCTCGGCATCGAGACAGAAGTCCATCTCCTGTCTCGACAGCTGCGGGAAAGGAGCGAAGGCAGAGATCAGAGGTGGGGAAGAGGCGCAATCCACAGGACAATTGGCCCGGGCAGATTACAAGCCCGAAGTACCGCAACCCCGATCGCGACCCTGGCCATCACCAGCACTCCACAAGCTGGCCCCCCGACACAACGGAGCCAAGCCCTCGACCGCCGGACGAACCGCGACCTGGATGAGGGTCCAGGACTGATGTTCCCGCTAATGGACACCCCTGCAGGACGAGCGATGTACGTTCCCTGGACCCACCGCGACCTCAAGGGAGTAGTGGAAGACCTTCCCCCGATCAAACAGGGGGCGGGCAAGTGGATCAGAAACCTCGAGCGACTGACTACAGCTGACCGGCTCACCATGGGGGACATCCGAGCGGTCCTCATGAGAGGAGAAGGACCCCGGGCAGTCAACGACGTGGAAACCGCAGCCAGAACCACCAGAGAACCGGACGACTCCCCTTTCGACCCCTTCCGCCCCATATGGTGGGAGGCCCTGAGGGGCCTATACCCCCCTCAGAACTCAGCAGCATGCATGACCGGCCTGAAAAGAAAACCCAGTGAATCAGCGGGCGAATACCTCACGAGAGCCACTGAACGATGGAAAGACGGATTCGGAACCCGACCAGGAGCCTCCGCCGCCACCGAGGCCATGTTCCGGATCGCTGTTGAGACGGGTCTCTGCACCAAGACCCGCGAAGGCCTCAAAACAGTGATTGGACTCGGAAGAATGAACGCCATGGACTGGGAGGAGGCCATTACACACCACGTGAACCTGGAGCAAGAACGGGAGGACGAGGACGTCAAAGAAGACCGCGACCTGAGGAAACGACTCTTGCGCATGGACGTCAAGAAAGCAACCCAGGAACACAACCGGGACAAGAAGGAGTCCAACAAAGACCACGCCTCCGAGATCATGCCCCTCGAAGTGGCCACGCCTCCGGCCCCGCTGCCTGCCCCCAACCCCTTGGTACAGCCCAGCGGACCCCCTCCGACCCAGATGCAAGCCCCTCCCGCTCAAGCATGGGGGCCCCAGTCCCCGCCGTACCCGTACCCGTACCCGTACCCATCGTATCCATACCCCACACACCCACCCTCGAACCCAGCAACACAGACGGGACCCGGGATGTATCAGAACCAACAGTCCAAACAAAGAGGCGGATTCAAATGGAGAGGAAGAGGCCGGACCCCAAACACAAACCCCCGGTCCTACCCCTGCTTCATTTGTGGGCTCATGGGACACTGGGCGAAGGAGTGCCCCCAAACGGGACAGCCAGCGATGCAACACGACCAACAGGATCATCAGCAGCAACCCGGCCCGACCCGCGGTAACCCTGGAAATGGACCGACACATGCCTCAAACCCCGGGACCCCGATGTACCCTCTCTGGGAGGACCCGGGATACAACGGCCAATATTGACGGGACCCGAGAGCCTCGAGAGGGACCCAGGTGGTGAACCTGGGAACGGGAGCCCCAATGGTGGACGGACTCGTAAACCAAACACCAATTCGTTTCATGGTCGACACCGGAGCCACAGTATCCACCATCGGGGACCTGAACCATGAAATCCCGCCCCTCTCCACTCGAACCCTGACTACCATGGGGTTCTCGGGAATAGAAAAGACCAACCCCTTCACCACCCCCTTGCCGCTCACCATCCTGGGACAAACCTTCTACCACTCCCTCCTATATGCCCCCAAGTGTCCCACCAACCTCATGGGTAGAGACATCCTGAGCAAAATCAACTGCCTCATCAGCTGTTCCCCCGAAGGGACTACAATGACGACAAAAGCCGACCAACCGCTCCAGATGATGCTGGTGCATGAACCCCCGCCCCGAAGCCCCCCGTCAGACGTATATTGGATCCGGAACATGACTACCCCGGACGGACTCAAGCCCCTAGAAGAAACATACCGAGAGTGGGCCCCCTGGATCCATCAACAGGGGGACTTCTACCCACCGCACGACCCCCTCCACACGACCCTCAATGTCCTTCGAGACCCAGACGAAAGCTACGACGAACAATGGAGACGCACCATGGAGGGAACCGGCCAGAAGTGCCTCTACGAAACAATGTTCATCGGACCTGAGGGGGTGGCGGCCCTCACCCTTCTCACCCCGGATCAAGAATATTGGTACCGCCTCAAACCCGAGTCCCGACCACACGTGACCCTGGCAGTAGCCAAGCACCACACGGCTATGAAGCTGGGGCCCATGGTCTGCCGAGCGACTCAAGTACGAGAGTGGGCCCCCACCGACAACCCACACATTCACCTAGCCCCTGACAAAGGCTTGATCCGGGTCTCCTTCCCCCAAACGGCCTCCTGGGGGGTGGCAGAACGAGTGGAGTGCGACCGACCGCTCGCCCCTGAGGAGGTCGACACCCCCAGCCCCCTGGAAGCCGAAGACCCCGACGTAAAGATCATGCTAGACGGCCTCCCTCAGAATCTCTGGGCCATCGGCGCCTACGACATGGGGTTTACCCCCCAACACAACATCCAAATACCTCTCAAACCCGATCAAACCCCGATTCATCAGCCCCAATACAAGGTCAGACCCGAGGCAGAAGCAGGGATCACTGCCACCATACAGGGACTCAAAGAGGTAGGAGTGCTCCGGCCCTCTCAGTCCCTTTGGAACACCCCGATTCTCCCAGTGAAGAAGGCGGACGGACTCACGTGGAGGATGGCCCATGATCTCCGCCTAATAAACGACGCCACGGAAGGACCCCCCGAGAGGGTGCCAAACCCGCAGGTGGCGCTCCACGTGGTTAACCCCGACCACCTCTGGTTCTCTGCAATAGACCTGGCCAACGCCTTCTTCTGCATCCCCCTGAACAAAGACTCACAAGACATCTTCTCTTTTACCTGGAGGGGAGAAAAACTCACCTACACCCGAATGCCACAGGGGTACCGATCGACCCCCACCATATTCAACGACTGTGTGCGGAAGGACCTCAAGGACACTGTACTTCCCGACGGAGTGGTTATGGTTCAATATGTAGACGACATCCTGCTCGCCGCGCCTACCAGACAAACCTGTGTGGATGCTACCAAGACCCTGCTCGAAACCCTAGGGAAAGCAGGGTACAAGGTCAAGCGGCCCAAACTACAGGCTGTCCGGCCCAGGGTGAAATTCCTGGGGAGGCTGATCGGAGAAGATACCAGAGACATGACCCAGGATACCCGAGAAACCATCCTGAATTACCCAAAACCCGCCACGGTACGGCAAATGTTGGCCTTCCTGGGCCTGTGCAACTACAGCCGCCAGTACCTCCCGGAAATCACAGAGCGAACGTCCGAACTCCGCCAGATGGTCACCACAGCCGGGGCCCGAAACCTACGGGCCCCGCTGGAGTGGGACTCAGGAAAAGACACCGCCTTCCATCAGCTGAAACAGGCCCTCCACTCAGCCGCCGCCCTCCAAGCCCCCGACTATACGGCCCCCTTCCATCTGGACGTCACACAGAGAAACGGAAATGTAGCGGCCACCCTCTGGCAGGCAAAGCCCGGCACCCGAAGGATCCTCCACTATCACAGCTCGGCCCTACCCACTCCGGGCCTAGGACTCCCTCACTGTGCCAGACATCTCATGGCCATCGCCATCGCCCTACGGAAGACACAGTTCCTCACCATGAACAACCTCACGGTAGTGCACACCACCCACGGAGTCAAGGCTGCAGTGGAGAGCTCACTCTTCACCCTGTCGGTCGCCATTACCCTGATCCGGTTGACCGAGGCCCTGACAGATCCCTCGGTGAGCTACTCAACGAAAGGAGTAAATATGACCGGAGAGTATCCCGCAGACACAGACGGCACCCCCCACAACTGCGCGCCTCGCATCCTGTCGGAACTCCGAGCACGACCAGACCTCCAAGGGACCCTCCCTCGCCCTGCAGCCTCTGACTTTGAGGACGAGCTCCCCTACACACTCCCAACCTACGCCTCCGAAGAGACACTCCCAGCCCCCGCCGACGACTGTGTCCCCGCCGAGCCGGACATCTACCCGTGAGTGCGAGTGGCCTCTCCAGATGCACGGCCCCGGCGTCCTGTTTCCATCACCGTCGGCTGACACCCCACCGCAACACCCCTTCCCTCTTCCCCCCCCCCCGCCTGTGACGTGCTAGTAACCTCTCCAGGTGGGCTGCCCCATTCCCGTCCCCGCCAACGGCATCACCCCCCTCCCACCTGAAGCACCCACGACGCCCGGACCAGGGATCTGCGTTCCGGTACCAGGGGCTGCGGCCCGCTCCCTTACGGCTTGAGGGCACCCCTGGCTGTATTCGCTTCTGTACGCTTCACTGTTTTTAGCCGCTCCCATATCTATGCCCGCGTCTACGCAACCGACGCCGGGAACGTAAATGTTGTTGTTTATATCGCTGTCCCACTAGATGGAGCTCGGGGATTCACACGGGCGAGATTCCAGGGGCCTTGATTGCCCGTTTATCAGATGAGGTCCTGAGCGCAGTTGAATAAAAGGGTCTAATGCTCAGGTGGCGCCTTGCGACCTCCTGCCCATGATGACGCTCAGGACTATTCCATGGTTTCAGTTGTTCCCGTGCCCCGGGCCTACCCTGGATGCCCCATGCGTGTGATTGCTTGTTGTAACACGACCAGTCAACTCCTCCTCACATCCTTAGTGTGTGGTCCTCTGGGGATGGGTTGAGGGGGATTGCCATTCGCTATCTTCGCTATTATTTAGGGACACGTTTCGTGGTTACATTTCTTTCCTGTGATCGTTAGTGTATTTGGGTGATTGTTGCATTTATATTGTTATTGTTTAATAATGTTATGATGGTAGTCCCGCGCTGGAGTCCTATCCCTCGTACCCCTAATGAGTAAAAGTCGTCTTGCGACGACTTGAGGGGGATATGTTGGGGCAAAATAACCTGCTGAGCACATCACATGGCAGTCACCTTATAATATAGTCAACTTTTAACACATAACACATACATGAGAATATAGTCAGGTCAGGGCCGGAGCCAGGGCCCCATATCTCCTCCCGGCAGATAGTAGACACTCAGACAATGCACCAGTCATCCTCAAGGACGGGAGGACCACAACGGATGAATGCTCTGAAGCTCTCCCCCGTAAGGAGGAACACAAGAAGATATACATGCATACACTAGTGCCTGGGAACCAAGGTCAAGTAAAAACACACAGAACCACACACATCTCAAACGCACACACCTCATCACGAGGAGATACAGCATAAAACTGTATCACTCTGAGACTCTTCACCTTCTTCCGAAGCAGACCTTCCACGGAGGCGAAGCTCCGGACGAACCATCAGCGCTGATTAGGGACTTAGACATATTCGATTTCTCACGCTTATGACTCTGTATAACCGTTGCCACTTTACTTAATAAATCCAAGGTCCTCGTGCCGATAGACTTTATTACCTCTCCGTCTCATTTCATCTGGTCCAGTAACTAGCCAGACCGTTTTTCCCAACAATATGTAAATTGCCTCTATAATGCTCCCGCTGCAGAATCCCGTTATTTTACAACACTACTCACCCTATGCACACTGTAAGAATATGGGGAGCATAGTTTGAGGCTTGTTTATAACTTCTTTATTGAAGATTTCAGGGGTACAAATGTCAAAGTACTGTCTAGGGATAGTTCAATGGTGTTGTATGAGGTACTTCTGTAGTTTGTCTGTTACTGTTACGTATTTTAAGCACATAAGCTGCCCCCACATAGCCACACGGAAGCAGGATCAAACATATAAGCTGCAATAACTACTCCAGCCACAGATGGCAGCACCTTTAGACGGGTGAGGAAGCCGGAGCCATTACGTCACATAGGCCACGCCTACTTCACATAGGCCACGCCTACTTGATACAAATCGGGAGCGGGAGTGAGATGAGGTCAGAAACATGGCAGCCCTGAGGTAGACGAGGGCCAGCCGTTTGTAACTCCACGTGTGTCAAATGCAATTCCCCTCCTGTTGCTTCATAGTTACCATACCGAAATACTTTAACAAATAAAGTGAGTTAAAAGCGATCCGGATTAGACTACTTTCTTCAAGAACACGGCACTACCTTATGGAGATGGATATCAATCACTAGAAGGAGTTTGGGTGAAACATTGCTGTAGCAGAAGTCAGCACTGTACTGATGCAGACAGGGGGATTGGGACTTAAGAAGCGAACAGTCACAGCAGAACATGAGCACCCACCATACTACCGCCCTGCCACACATCATGCGTCTGCAGCGCTTGTGTGTGATTCGTTTTTTTGTCGGCGAACATGTTAAGATTAAAGCAGCCGTTTGTGTACAGTCTGGAGGGACTTCAGACCCCCGTGGAAAAGCACACGGTCATTGCAGCCCAGGAACGAAAGGTTTTATGGTCGAGGAGTTCCTGGTAGTGTTACGCATTTTAAGAACATGGGCTACCATACATAGCCACTAGGAAGTAGGGTCGAACACATAAGCTGTAATTACCATACATAGCCACTAGAAAGTAGGGTCGAACACATAAGCGGTAATTACCATACATAGCCACTAGGAAGCAGGATCCGACATATAAGCTGTAATTACCATACATAGCCACTAGGAAGTAGGACCGAACACATAAGCTATTATTACCACACATAGTCACAAGGAGGCAGGATCAAACATATAAGCTGCATTACCTCCACATAGCCACAAGGAAGCAGGATCGAACACACAAGCTGCATTACCTCCACATAGCCACAAGGAGGCAGGATCAAACATATAAGCTGTAATTACCTCCACACATCACAAGGAGGCAGGATCAAACATATAAGCTGTAATTACCTCCACATAGTCACAAGGAGGCAGGATCAAACATATAAGCTGTAATTACCTCCACATAGTCACAAGGAGGCAGGATCAAACATATAAGCTGTAATTACCTCCACATAGTCACAAGGAGGCAGGATCAAACATATAAGCTGTAATTACCTCCACATAGTCACAAGGAGGCAGTGTTACCTCTTTCCTGTTCCTTGGCTCTCAGACCGTAGCCGGGGAGCACAGGGGAGACGTTCCCTCCAGGGCCGATGTCCTTTCGGGGGTAACACCCTTCACTATGACCGGCAGTGGGTCTGTTCACGGGTCGGTTCATAGGTCGGAAGACACGGGCACGGATTCTTGGCGTTTGGTACTTTATTTAACAGTACACTATGCTCCAAAAACACAACCGGACTCATTTAGTTCCTCCTAGACTGACACTCGCTCACTCGCTCGTTCACTCATTCGTCGACTCATTCGCTGACGTCACTCACACACACACACACAGACATTCTCACGCACACACATACGCCACTCTCGTAACAGGCAGGATCAAACATATAAGCTGTAATTACCTCCACATAGCCACAAGGAAGCAGGATCGAACACACAATCTGCATTACCTCCACATAGCCACAAGGAAGCAGGATCAAACATATAAGCTGTAATTACCTCCAAATAGCCACAAGGAAACAGGATCAAACATATAAGCTGTAATTACTTCGCATAGGCCGCGCCTACTTCGCATAGGCCACGCCTACTTGATACAAACGGGGAGCGGGAGTCAGACGAGGTCAGAGACATATGGCAGACCCGTAATGGTAGCTACGGCAGCGACACGGCTCCTCGGCTTGTTTAAATCATGTCGGCATGTTAATATTTAATACATGGTGTCATAATCCTGCTGAGAAGTGGAATATACTGGGCACCGGTGTTCTGCTAATTTCTGCTCCCTTTTCAGATTTTGCTACCGTAGTACGACTCGATGGTAGAGTCTATCAAATCATGCTACCCTATCAGAAAATGCTACCTTACGTCACGAGCTTATTTGATATGTAAATTGCCTCTATAATGCTCCCGCTGCAGAATCCCGTTATTTTACAACACTACTCACCCTATGCACACTGTAAGAATATGGGGAGCATAGTTTGAGGCTTGTTTATAACTTCTTTATTGAAGATTTCAGGGGTACAAATGTCAAAGTACTGTCTAGGGATAGTTCAATGGTGTTGTATGAGGTACTTCTGTAGTTTGTCTGTTACTGTTACGTACTTTAAGCACATAAGCTGCCCCCACATAGCCACACGGAAGCAGGATCAAACATATAAGCTGCAATAACTACTCCAGCCACAGATGGCAGCACCTTTAGACGGGTGAGGAAGCCGGAGCCATTACGTCACATAGGCCACGCCTACTTCACATAGGCCACGCCTACTTGATACAAATCGGGAGCGGGAGTGAGATGAGGTCAGAAACATGGCAGCCCTGAGGTAGACGAGGGCCAGCCGTTTGTAACTCCACGTGTGTCAAATGCAATTCCCCTCCTGTTGCTTCATAGTTACCATACCGAAATACTTTAACAAATAAAGTGAGTTAAAAGCGATCCGGATTAGACTACTTTCTTCAAGAACACGACACTACCTTATGGAGATGGATATCAATCACTAGAAGGAGTTTGGGTGAAACATTGCTGTAGCAGAAGTCAGCACTGTACTGATGCAGACAGGGGGATTGGGACTTAAGAAGCGAACAGTCACAGCAGAACATGAGCACCCACCATACTATCGCCCTGCCACACATCATGCGTCTGCAGCGCTTGTGTGTGATTCGTTTTTTTGTCGGCGAACATGTTAAGATTAAAGCAGCCGTTTGTGTACAGTCTGGAGGGACTTCAGACCCCCGTGGAAAAGCACACGGTCATTGCAGCCCAGGAACTAAAGGTTTTATGGTCGAGGAGTTCCTGGTAGTGTTACGCATTTTAAGAACATGGGCTACCATACATAGCCACTAGGAAGTAGGGTCGAACACATAAGCTGTAATTACCATACATAGCCACTAGAAAGTAGGGTTGAACACATAAGCGGTAATTACCATATATAGCCACTAGGAAGCAGGATCCGACATATAAGCTGTAATTACCATACATAGCCACTAGGAAGTAGGACCGAACACATAAGCTATTATTACCACACATAGCCACTAGGAAGTAGGATCAAACATATAAGCTGTAATTACCATACATAGCCACTAGGAAGTACATAGTGGCGATGTGTGGTAATTACAGATTATGTGTTCTATCCTACTTGCTAGTGGTTATGTGGGTAGCTATGTGTTTAAAATACGTAACAACTGGTGGAATGTTTTAGATTATTTGGAAAGATACACAGCCGTCTGGTTGCATTATGACTTGTACTACTAATAGTGTGACTTGTAAAGACAGCCGCTAACATTACTAGCCTATCGCCTTTATCAAGCATGTTCGCACGTCCTCCATAACTGCAAAACATTTTGTTCATCCAAGTGTTCCTCAAATCTCTACAGACGTTATGACTACAATATACATTTCTTCTCTACAATTTCAGACACCTTGTGGAGGAGCATCGAACCCTGAGTCCAACGAGGAAGCTCCAGCCTCGTCGACAACCAAGAAGGCAAGTTGAACTTTTATATAATGTTGGCCATTTGAGGTTTTTAGATGTTGGTTCAGTGTCTTAAAGAGGGTGTTACATTGCCTCCACATTTTGGGTCAAATAGTAACTGGTGGAATGTTTTAGATTACTTGGAATGATACACACACACAAACACTGTATTATTTCTGTCATTGTTATTATTATTAGTATGCCCTAAAAGTATATCGGGACATTTCAATCGTAAAACAAACTTTACAATCAATATATATTTACTTTCTTACTTTTATGTTACATTTTGAATCCTCAGTGCCACCATGTATTAACCAGTGCAGTTGTCTCCAGTTTGGATCACTGTCAAGACTGTAGAGGACCCGTCTCAAGCCTAAAATGGATTGGTCTGACATGTAAAAGTCAGTATCTGTTACTGAAACAGCTTTTTTTTCTTTCTTTTCAGACACTTCCTCATCGTTTCAATAGCATACCTAGGATTTCACTTGAGTTACTTTAATTTTTGTTAGTTATTCGATGTTTAAAACCTTTGCTTAAAAAATATAACCAGCTAATTCTCCATTGTAAATTTGTTTCAGTATGTTCAACATCATGGCACAAATCCTGCTTCACCAGGAATAACGAATCACTGGTACGTTATCATATAACTATGAATGAGAGATCTGTTTGGATAATGGAAAAAAAGTTGATCCAGATTTCTTCTGTCTTTTTATATGAAGGTCACTGAATTTTCCAGTGTTGACGGTTCCATCTGTGATGAAGACGTTCCTGAAACTGCAACAAGTAGTGATGGATGCAGCTCTGATGAAGACTGGGATCATAACCTTGCCACCGTCAATGAATCACATTGTAAGATTGCAAGTCCAACTGTCTCAGTCTTCTGAGGAGAGGGAAAAGACTGTGCCACAACCTATAAAATATGTTGACCTGGAGGACAAGACTGCTTCTGACTCCAACAAAATCAGTTCTGAACATGAACCCACCACAAGCAATACTCAGAGGCTCCCAAGTTTCAAGAAGAAAAAGAAGATGGTTATTACAGAGTCTTGTTCTTCTGATAAGAGGGCAACAACTGACTCTTCATCCACCTCTTCATGCACTCTAAAAAATTACTGTTATGTTTGCAGGAAACCTCAATCTAAAATTTCCCGACACTTTAAGAAGCATGAAAAAGAAGAGCCTGATATTGCTGAAGCATTCTTGTTCCCTAAACACTCTAATGAGAGAAAAGTTTTACTTGAGAAGCTGTGGAACAAAGGTAATTACCAACATAATCAAGAGGCAATGCAGAATCAGAGTGGACCACTGAAATTAAAACGAAGACCAGGAAGATCGAACAGCTCACTTAATGCCAAAATGGATGTGCACTGTGTGTATTGTAAAGGCATGTTTGTTCGCAAAGAGCTTTGGCGCCATATACGTGGATGTCCTTAATAGGAAGTCTCAAACACTGACCAACTGGTAGGGCCAAAGTCTTAGTTCTGGCTGATGTTGCAGAGTCAACATTCTCCCAAGCTATTTCTCCTGGGTTGTGGAAGGTCCTTGGAAATATGAAGCAAGATGAGGTATCATCAGCATCTCCAAATGATTTCCTCATACTGCAACTTGGTCAGTCTCTCTACAACAAACATGGAATACATGAGACAGAAGGTTGGGGAAATGGGCAGGCTATTGTTGAGCTTGAGAAAAAAAAGTTCTATATTTAGCTCTGAAGATGCTGTAAAACCGACAAACTTAGAGTTATTGAGGCTGTGAAAGACGTTATGATGAAGAGAAGCACTGCTATCAAACTTCCAGAGTTATTGAGGCTGTGGAAGACGTTATGAAGAGAAGCACTGGAACAACAACAGCCCATGCCGTAGCAGGCATGGGCTGTTCACCAGAAATGATATCTGTTAAAAAAACAAATCCAATGATTTCTGTTAAAAACAGACTGACCAGAGGAGTGATTTATTTCATATATAGAAAATAACAAGTATTTTTTTCCCACTCTTTTCGAGCAGAAATATACTTACTAAAATAATGACATGGAAAAATAAGTACACAACAATCTGAAACTCTTAGGTCAAGGTTAACCAATCCTTAGTAATTGATCTTTAACTTAATTCTGACAAAATGTCATATTTCTACTATACCTATTTGAGTCTAGAAAGAATATTAATTCAGAAGGTACCAATTTATAGAAGACAAGGAATATATGTGCAGATACTAAAATACCATTTGTATTTAACATAAAATACACTCATCTTTGCACACATACGTATATATATATATATATATATATATATATAGAAAAATAAGCACCAACGCTTTCGGTCATAGTGTTTAATCAAAGCTTTACTGTCAAGTTTCAAGAGGCTCTGCAAAGAGAGAGACATCAGCTCGACAGTCAGTGTTAGAGCCATATTCTGTTGACATTATGTTTGATTAATTTATTAATATGCTACATGGTTTTGGCTTTGTTACTTGAGTTAATGGTTTAACCGCTCAGTGACAGCTCTTTTGATATTTGTTAGAAAAGGTTTATGTTGATCCTTCATGTTTTCTTTTGCTTTCGGTGAAATAAATACCGCAAAGCTGACGGACGACCCCTGCCTTTTATTTTTGAATCAAAGGAGCGAGCGTTTCTAAAAGCCACAATCCCGAAAGAACGTGCCTATTTTGGATTAACAGCAAAATAAGGTAGGGGGAAGTAGGGGGGAGAAGACCAAGCGGTACCTTAATGTTTAGCGTGTTATAGAGCGGCGAGGCCTTTATGTTTAGGGCGTTAGACAGTATAAGCCCTACCAGTGTCTCCGTCTCCATGTCGGAAATGTTTTGAAGCACGTCCCTCATTTGGTCCACCACTCTCGCCTGGAACCCCTGGAGCAGGAACAGCCTAGACAGTTAACAATTATTGATGAATTATCAATAATTGTTTTAGTATATGCAACACGTGAACACTCCAAAAATAAACGAGATAACACTTTTTGCTGGGGTTTATTTGTTAAATCCTGGCACATGTGTTTTTGAGGTCACGCCCTAACGACTACTGGATTTAGCGATCTGAGCCCTAGTTTAAAGGGCACACATACCACCGGGTGTGAGTGGGATTAGCCGTTACAAGTCAGGGTTTTCTTCAGCCTACCCAGTGGACTGTAGCAAATGCTCTGGTTTAAGAGGAGCGCTAAATAAAGGCTCTAGTCTCTACCTGCAGTCAGGTGGACAGAGGGTACCTGTGTTGATGGGCAGCCTTCAATAGAGAGGCAACATTTTTTTGGCTCTCTGTGAAAGACTTCTGTGCCTCATCTTCATGCCGCTGCCTGGATCTCTAAAAAACAAACGCACCTTAAGGCCCTCAGTAGGTCTACAATAGTGTATCATGTACTAAGTAAACTTGTTTACCATGTGCTCTTGTGTGTCGTGTACTATCCATACTTGTGCATCGTGTACTGGTCATAATTGTGTATCATTTACTATATAGAGTTGTGTATCATGCACTGGTTAGGGTTAGGGTTAGGGTTAGTAGGGTTAGGGTTAGGTGAGATGGTTAGTGGTTGGGGGGGACTGTGTGGTCGCTGTTGCTCTGGCCTATTGTACCGAGTGTGTGAGAGGTGTAGATGAGGGTGTGATGTGTGATGGATGTAAGTGAGTGAAAGATGAAGGTGTTGTGTGTCGTGAGTAGGAAATGGGTGAATAGGTGTGGTAGATGTGTATGCATAATGGGTGTATGCTTACTGTGGTGAATGTATGCTAGGATTTGTCATTTAGGCCTGTGGGTGTGAGTGTATGTAGGCGGGTGATCCAGAGGTGTTCAATGTGTCTGCGTTGAGGGGTGGACCAACTGGGGTCTGACTGTAAGCCGGAAATGGTGAGGTGGGTGACGGGGTGCTGTGTGAAGTGAGTGACCAGGGTGGTTTGTAAGTGTTGTTGTTTAATGTTGCGGAGGTGTTGTTTTAAGCAGGTGATCATAGTGTGTTTTGTTTCTCCGATATAGTGTTTATGGCAGTAGGTGCATGTGATGATGTAGACTAAGTTGGGAGAGTCAATACTTGGGGGATGAAGAATGGGTAGAGTAGTGTGGCTGTGTGGGTTGGTGATGGATTTGTGTGGTTTAAAATAGTGTGTGATAGATGGTGGTGAATTAACGGGTTTGCGGGAGAAGGTAGAGGTGACCAGGAGATCTTTGAGGTTTTGTTTTTTCTGTAGGCTGAGATCATGGTGTATTGTTGTAATGGTGTGTGTTGTTGTTGTATGGTAGTGAAGTGGGATTTTATGTTTTGGTGTATGGAGAGGGTTCTATGGGAAAAGGTGGTGACGAAAGGTAGGATGGTGGTGGGGCGAATCTGTGGCTTAGGGTGAGGTGTATGGAGGGGGTGGAGGTTAGGGTTAAGGTTAGGGGAGGGGTTAGGTGTGGGGAAGGGGTTGAGGTTAGGGTTAGGAGAGGGGGAGGGGTTAGGATTAGGGGAGGGGTTAGGGTTAGGAGAGGGGGAGGGGTTAGGATTGGTGTTGGGTGTGGGGTTAGGGTTGGGGCTAGGGTAGGGATGGTGGGAGGGGGGAGGGGGGCGGATCGGGTTGAGGTAAGGGCCCAGAGGTTGGTTGGTGGTGTCTGTTTGTTTATGTTGTGTGGGGTGTAAGATAGAGGATGATGGTGGGGTAGCTGGTGTGGAGTCGGGCGCAGTGCATGAAGTGATGTGTAAAGGGGGTGGGGAGCGAGTTGTGAAAGTGTGCTTGATTTGATTGATCTGAGATACCTTTTACTGTAACCCCGTGTCCTGAGTGCTGTGAAGAGTGTGCTTATGGCGTGATGGAGGTCCTTATGGTGGGTGCAGATTCTATGGTAACGGGTGATTTGATTATGCCTCTAAAAGTATGTTTGGGGTGATAACTATGTTTGTGAAGAAGTGAGTGTGTGTCCGTGGGTTTGAAATATACTCTGGTGGTGAGTGTTTTATGTGTGAGGTCTGGGTGGGAATCTAGTGTGACCGTGGTGTCCAAAAAGTTGACTTGTGTGCTGTCTAGTATGTATTTGACCTTGATTGTGTTGTGGTGAGTATTGAGTGTGTGGATGAATTGTGGAAAAAGTGAGATGTCGTGTGTCCATGCCCCTATGATGTCATCTAAAAATCTGTAATAGAAAAGTGGTTTGTGTGTGCATTTGTGTAGTGCTCCCCGCTCCCACTCGCTCATGTAGATGTTGGCGTACGATGGTGCAAATCTTTGGCCCATGGCGGTTCCCTGTATTTGTAAATATTCTTTATTGTCAAAGGTGAAGTTATTGGTGGTGAGACAGATGTGTAGGAGTTGGAGGAGGTGGGTGTCAGGTCTGAGTGGGTCCGGGTTATTGTTGAAGGTTTTCTGTATTGCTTCTAGACCTAATGAAATATCTATGTTTGTGTATAAGCTGTCTATGTCTATGGTGAAGAGGTGTGTATGAGGGGGAACCTGTATGCAATTGATTTTATTGAGGGTTAGGGGTTAGGGTGAGGGTTAGGGGTTAGGGTTAGGGGTTAGGGTTGGGGTTGGGGTTGGGGTTGGGGTTAGGGTCAGGGTCAGGTTTAGGGTTAGGGTTAGGTATGAGAAGCTGAGTGCCAACGCCGAAGGTGGTGGCACTAAATGCACGGGCCTAGATATGAAAGGCAACAAGGTCACCTCCACCCCAAAACCAAACCAGAGGGCTATAAGGCATCAAATGAATACATCTATAGACACTCAGCTATTTTCCCTTTTAAACCATAGAACAGCTGGGGTTCGATTGGAGTGTTAAACTCTTACGGTTAGGAATAAGATTGGGGGCGGGGTTGGGGTTAGGGCTAGGGTCAGGGTTGGGGTTAGGGTTAGGATAGGGGTTGGGGTCGGGGTTAGGATTAGGGGTTAAGGTTAGGGTTAGGATTAGGGGTTAGGGTTAAGGATTCAAAATGTTTACAAAGGATTATAACATTCTTAGAACCCGTTTTCAAAATAGTGTTCACGGGGCTACACACTTTAACCTCTGCACCCAATGATGCAGCATGTGCTTCGCTGTGCTGTAAGACCAGTGAATGTGGTCGCTGTCCGTGGTGAAGTCCCTACTCGGTAGCTCTGGAATAGAGTTAGGGTTAAGGGTTAGGGTTAGGGTTAGTTTCTGAGGGTAATCTCTCTGGTAACGGAGAGGGGATGCACGGTCCATCCGGTCCTCGGGCCTCCAGCGGTCCCGACCCCCGGATTCTCTCGACGGTGAAGGGGGACGCCTGAATCCGCGTGGTGAGCGGGGACGTTGGACCCTGGGTGGTGAGTCGATATCTGGGTGGTGATGGTGAACGCCAGGTCCTCGGTGGTGGGTCGGCACGTCTGGCTCCATATTGCAGGTAATTCCTCGGTGGTGTATCGGGACGTCGGCCTCTCGGTGGTGATAATCGATATTCATCTCTGCTCCGTGGATATTGCCATTCCTCCGCTCGAGGATATTGGGGCCTACCTCGTGGCGAGTGGAAACGACCACGACGTCTGTTGTAGCGCACTTCGGTCCACTCGCTCATCGTGTTGGAGCGATGAAAAAGATCCAAAAAAACGTTATGTATTTGTCCTAAATAAAAATAAACTATTACGTAATAATAATAATGATGATAAAATTCCTTGTATTCCGATTATAAGATATTTATTATACTTTACAAAAGATACGACGTTTCGACCTAATGGAGTCTTCTTCAGGAATGACATCACAAGATCATTACATATAGGTAATAGCTTTTTCCGTGTGACCTCCCGGGAGGAACAACTTCCCGTGTTCTCCGGAGATCACATTATTACAAAATACAATACTAGAATAGAAATAAACAGCACAAAATGCATAATATGGGCAAGTGTCCTTCAAGTCTATGTTGTGTTGTCTCATACGTGTTGCCAATGTGATGCCCGTCTCCCCCACAAATTGGATGGAACAAAGGGAACAGTGAATCAGGTAAACACAGTTGTATGAGATAGAAGTGAATTGTTGGGTTATTTGAAACCATGAGTGGTTTATTTGATTTTTAACAAATTGTAATTTAACAAACTGTGCGTTGGGTTCTCTAGGTTCCTCCATGTTAACAAGGGGTGATAGCATAGCTCGGACCAGGATATCCTTTAGATTCTTGTTTCTCCTATATGCCAAGATTACTTTGTTATCCTTGAATGGTATATGTTGGCACAGAAGATTATTGAAGTTAGCTTTTAGCATGTTACCAAGTGTTGTTCCTATAGATGTGTATGTTGTTATTAGTGGGATGGAATTGGTCTGGTTCCTCACCTTTCTGTTTAGGTATGTTTTAAAACAGTTTCTGAGGAAGGATCTAGAATATCCCCTGGTCCTAAGGGCTTGGAATAGTGCACGAGTGGCTTCTTTAAAGTCATTACCTTTAGTGCATATTCTGTGGAATCTTAATATTTGGGATTTAACTAACCCCTCATATGTATGTTTCGGGTGGAAGCTACTTTTAAACAGGAGGGCGTGTGTGTCTGTCTTTTTAAAGAATACTTTTATATCTAAGGTTGACGTAGAATGGAAATCTGGGCCTTTGTAGGTTGTAGTATCCAGAAAATCTATTGTATTATTTACTTCATGGGTGAGTTGGATCGATGGGTTATGGGAATTTAAAGTGGACATGAATTGTAGGAATTCTGTTTGAGATCCAGGCCATATACCCCATATGTCATCCAAGTAGCGGAAGTATTTGAATGGTTTAATACGGCATTTGGAGAAAACCTCCTCCTCCCATTGGGCCATATATATATTCGCATACGCAGGGGCGAATTTCTTACCCATAGCTGTCCCCTTGACTTGTAGATAAAACTTGTCATTAAATACGAAGTCATTTCTGGTTAAGTTAATATCTAGTAGTTGTAATATTTGTCTGTCCGGTCGTGTAGGATCTGGGAATTTTTCTAAAGTATTTTTTATACATTGGATGCCCTCAGGTATGGGGATGTTAGTGTAGAGACTTTTGACGTCCAGGGAAAATAAAAGGCATTCAGGTGGTACTGTTAGTGATTTGATTGTTTCTACAAAATGGTATGTATCTTTGATATAGGATGGGTGTTTGGTAGAGAGGGGGTTCAGGAAGTAATCCAAGAATTCAGCGGTATAGTATGTCTCGCTGCCACAGTCAGAGACAATCGGTCTGCCAGGGGGGATTTCAAATGGTACTGTCCATGTTGCAGGATCTTTGTGGATCTTTGGTAGTACGTAAAAACGTCTGGGTTTGGGTTCGTCCTCCCCAATAAGATATTTGCGTTGTTTTTCATTTATGAATTTACTTCTGAGGAGGGAGTCTATAATGAGGGTAACCGGTTTAATTGTTTCTAAATAGATGGGGTTATCTAATTTGCGATAATAAGTGTGATCATTTAGTTGACGTTCAACCTCGAATATGTATTGGTCCCTGCTAAGTATTACTACCGATGACCCTTTATCTGCCGGCTTTATAATTATGGATGTATTGTTTTGTAGTTGCTTCAAGGCCTCCCTTTCACCGGGTGACGTATTAGATGCCTCTCTCATTGTTTTATAGTTGTCATTAACCGTTTGTTTGTCTATAGTTATTAGTTTGCGTATATGTATGGGAACAGTATCTGGAGGTGGTGTCCAGTCTGAGGGGTTGATGAATGGTTTTGCCATGTCGGCTTTGTTTTTAAAGAAGTCTATTAGTTTAATTCTCCTGTGGTAATTTTGCAAGTCGCATTTATACTGTTTTTTAATGTCCCGTCCCAAAGTACATGTGGAGATAAATGATAGGCCTTTATTCAATAGGGTGGATTGTGCCTCCGATAGGGTAAAAGTTTTGGATAAATTGATTACAGTTTGTCCTACTCTGAACGGTAAATGTTTGACCCCCGTGTGTGTTGGGCTTAGGGGGACACGGGGTTTAATGTCGCCATCCAGTGGTCTAAAAAGGCCTTGCCGGTGGCTGGTGTCCAATGGACATTATCGGACAAAGTGGAGAATAGTTTCCCCGGGAGAAGGGGTATGGTATGCATGGTATCAGCCATAAGTGCGTTAAGGGTCATCAAATTATCCCGTTCCTCTAGGGGGAGGGCCTTATTAAAGTTAACCTGTTGTACATAGATTTCTGCTTCCGGGAAGCTTCTGTCGGCCGCTCTGATGGCCGCCTGTACACTTTTAAATGTAGTTTCTCTAGATTTATTGGCTCTACTGTTGATTCCGAACGCCAGAATAATTTTGTCTACCGTTACTCCCTCCACTGGAATCGTTTTTTCCAACAGAGTCTGGGCGTGGCGAAAGTGGGCCCCCGGGAAACTATCAATCTGAAGATCGGGATGGTTATGGTTAGGAATGCGTGTTAGGTTCGAGTCTCCCATTACAAGCCATTTCTTATTTACTTTTAACTCCCAATCTGTTAGTTTACGTGATGTGTGGGGATGTGCTGTTACCCGGTAGGTCTGATGGGGTCCCGGTTGGTGGTCGTCGGTGTGTTCGCCATCGGACTGGCCTTCTGAGTCTGACGAGTCTGTGAACAGGGAAAGGCTGCCCCTGTGGACAGGTGTAGTAGGGGCGTGGTTGGGGGAAGGGGGGGCGGAAGGTCCCGGTGTCTCCTCTGCCAGTTGATGTTCTGGGTCAGGTGGTCCACCGGCGTCCTCTGATGTTTGATCACGTGGTGCGTTCCTGGCCCTCCTAGGACCTCTCCTCTCCATGGGGGGGGCGGCTTGCGTCTCCCGTCGTCGGGTTGATGTCGCCGGGGTCTGTGCTTGTCCGGGTTGTGGGCGTGGTCGGCTCGGTGGCGGTCGGGTTTCACGCGATAGTATGGGGTCCATCTCCTCCTCCGCTCTGGCTGTAAGTTGGGCCTCTGCTGCAGCGATGGTTTCTCCGGTGAGACGCGGCAGGTTTCTGCGGGCCCATCGGGTCGCGATCTTGAACGCGTCTTTCCAGTTGTCCGGCAGAAGGTTGGAGAAACCCTCCAACCTCGCCTCAATGTCGTCCTCGTAGTGCTGCTTGAGGATGGTACATACTGTGTGGCCCCATTCTCTGGCCGCTCCCTCAATCAAGAGGCGTGTTGTCGGCGTGGGGGCAGCAGGTTTAATCATGGTGGACAGTGTGTCCACCATTCTGGAGATTGTGCGGGGTGCAGACCCCTCGTCGATCGATGATACATTGTGTAGGTGGTGTATCGCCTTTATAAAGGCGTATAGGTCCGTCACCAATTCCTTTAATTCTGGATCTGCGGGAATTCGTTTAATTTCGTGTCCGTCCAGGTCCCGGTCCGGACCACGAGTGACGTCCGCATAGGATCTAGTGTCGATCCTGGGGTCGTTGCGCTGAGGGGCCCTCGGTGGAGGCACTGGCCAGCTTAGTTTCTGAGGGTAATCTCTCCGGTAACGGAGAGGGGATGCACGGTCCATCCGGCCCTCGGGCCTCCAGCGGTCCCGACCCCCGGATCTGAGGTTGGGACGGTAGTCTCTCGACGGTGAAGGGGGACGCCTGAATCCGCGTGGTGAGCGGGGACGTTGGACCCTGGGTGGTGAGTAGGTAGGTCTCTCTCTGGGTGGGTATAGGTCATCTCTCTCCCTGGGCCGCGGGGAAGGCCGTCGATATCTGGGTGGTGATGGTGAACGCCAGGTCCTCGGTGGTGGGTCGGCACGTCTGGCTCCATATTGCAGGTAATTCCTCGGTGGTGTATCGGGGCGTCGGCCTCTCGGTGGTGATAATCGATATTCATCTCTGCTCCGTGGATATTGCCATTCCTCCGCTCGAGGATATTGGGGCCTACCTCGTGGCGAGTGGAAACGACCACGACGTCTGTTGTAGCGCACTTCGGTCCACTCGCTCATCGTGTTGGAGCGATGAAAAAGATCCAAAAAAACATTATGTATTTGTCCTAAATAAAAATAAACTATTACGTAATAATAATAATGATGATAAAATTCCTTGTATTCCGATTATAAGATATTTATTATACTTTACAAAAGATACGACGTTTCGACCTAATGGAGTCTTCTTCAGGAATGACATCACAAGATCATTACATATAGGTAATAGCTTTTTCCGTGTGACCTCCCGGGAGGAACAACTTCCCGTGTTCTCCGGAGATCACATTATTACAAAATACAATACTAGAATAGAAATAAACAGCACAAAATGCATAATATGGGCAAGTGTCCTTCAAGGTCCATTATAACAATATACATCGGTAAGTATTTACATTTATTTTTATATACCCGTACGAATTACGATCCGTGTACGTCGATAGCTGCTGTGGTATGATGGCGCCATCTAGGGTATGAAACCCGGCGGTACATGAAAACATTGTTTATTTAAACAGGTGGTAATATAAACAACAATCATGGAATACAGTGGGGTCCAACTGGATTTTATTTATAGAAAATAAAAAATGAAAAATAAAAAACATCATCAAACCATTAAACTCTTTACAATGTTGTTTAATGTAGACTGGGTTATGGTTAAAGTAAGGATTGGGTTTTAAGGTTTGTTATTGCTAAATCTGGGTTAGGATTGGGTATGTGTAGGCGTATAGGGTTAGGGTTAGGTATAAGAGATACTGGGTTATGGTTAGGTTTATAGAATGGTATGGGTTATAGTAGAAGCGGTTTTATGGTAAGTATTAATGTTGGGTTATAATTGGTTGTTGTTAAGGTTTAGGTTATGTGTTAATGTGGGATTGGTTATGTTTAGTAGTTTTGGGATTGGGATTAGTATTCACCGGGTTATGGTTAGGGTTAAGGTTTAGGTTTTTAGGTTGGTTATTATCGGAGTCTTAAGTGAAGAGGTTAGGGTTAGAGGTTAGGGTTAGGGTTAGGGTTAGAGGTTAGGGTTAGAGGTTAGGGTTAGGGTTAGGGTAGGGTTAGGGTTAGGTTAGGGTTAGGGTTAGGGTTAGGTGTGAGAAGTTGAGGGCCAACGCTAAAGGCGTTGGCACTAAAAGCACGGGCCTAGGTCTGAAGGGAAGCGAGGTCACCCCCACCCCAAGGACAAAACAAACTCAAGGGGCTCAAGGGCCGTAAGGGATCCCGTTAGGGTTAGGCGTTGAGATTAGGGTAGAGGAGGGCGGGGTTATGGTCAGGGCAGGGGGAGGAGGGGTTAAGGTGAGGGCAACGGGAGGAGGGGTTAAGGTTAGGGCAGGGGGAGGAGGGGTTAAGGTTAGGGCAGGGGGAGGAGGGGTTAAGGTTAGGGCAGGGGGAGGAGGGGTTAAGGTTAGGGCAGGGGGAGGAGGGGTTAAGGTTAGGGCAGGGGAAGGAGGGGTTAAGGTTAGGGCAGGGGGAGGAGGGGTTAAGGTTAGGGCAGGGGGAGGAGGGGTTAAGGTTAGGGCAGGGGGAGGAGGCGTTAAGGTAAGGGTTAAGGTTAGGGGTCGGGGACCGGGAAGGGGGTTGGGGTAGGGGTTAGGGGCACACGGGCCCTGACGTGTAAACCTCCTGCTGCGACCCCTCTCTCGTTCAGGCCAAATGGCTGTAAGGTACTCAATTTAGAAATCCATTCCCTCTCAGCCCTCCTCCTCTGTGCGACGGACCACCTGGGGTTCGCTTGCAGAACCGTGGCCGCCAGGTTATGCCAGCCGTGCTGTAAAAAATGGTTAACAAGAGGGGTGTGGGGCCCCCCAGCAGTACAGATATTATACCTATGCTGGGTGAACCTAGTCAGCATCGTGTTGCCCGTTTCACCCACATATTGCGACCCACAGCTCTCGCACCAAATGAGGTAAACACAGTTGCTGGACTTGACAGAAATACCCCTCTGTGTGGGGAAAACATTATTATTTAGGCGGTTACGAGCCCAGAAACGAGTACGAAAGAAGGACCCGTGTCCTGGTGGTCTGGGGGCCCCGAGTGGTGGGAGCTTTGCTTTAACCAGGATGTCCTGTAGATTGTTGTTTTTCCTAAAGGCCGCTATCACTCTAAACTCCCGCAACAGGTCGTTTTGTGCCAGGAAATGGTTAAAGTTGGCTTTGATGGTCCGAACTAACTTAAACGCCGCGGGGGAATAGGTCGTAATGAACGGGAGCAAGGATTCCACCGTTATAGGTTTAGTATTATTAAAAGTCCTCAGGACCTCACGTAGGAACGAGCGGCAGTACCCCCTGGTGGACAGAGCCGAGAACAACACTTTCGTGGCGTTTAAGAAATCCGCTTGCCTAGTGCATATACGTTTAAAACGAAGCAGTTGCGATTTAACCAAGCCTGCGTACGTGTGTCTGGGATGGAAGCTGGTCTTATGAAGAAGGGCGTGGGTATCGGTGTCTTTAAAAAAAACTTTGATGTCCAGCGTAAGGGACCGAGCGAAATCGAGCCCCTTAAAGGTGCACGTGTCCAGAAAGTCCACCGAGGAGTGGCTGAAAGTGGACTTGATTTTGATCGATCGATTATGGTTGTTAAGAAACGTACAGAACACGTCAAAATCCTCCCTTGAGTATGGCCAAACGCCCCAAATATCGTCCAGATAACGGAAATAATGTAATGGTTTTTTCTCGCAGGCCGACAAGGCTGAAGTCTCCCACTGGGCCATAAATATATCCGCGTACGCCGGGGCAAATTTCTTGCCCATCGCCGTGCCCTTAATTTGGAGGAAGTAATTGTTGTCGAATTCAAAATCGTTCCTGGTTAAATTTATGCGTAGTAATTGCAGGAGTTCCTTGTCCGGACGCTTACTGTCCGGAAACTCACGGAAAATGTCTTTGACGGCCTGAATGCCCTCCGTAATGTCGATGTTCGTGTAAGGGTTAGGGTTAGGGTTAGGGTTAGGGGTTAGGGTTAGGGTTAGGGTTAGGTTAGGGTTAGGGTTAGGAATTGAAAAAAAAGGCAGACGCCAAAGGCGGCGACGTCAAGTGCACAGTCCGTCAACTGCTAACTACCCCGGGCCCCCAAGCCCACCCCCACGTTCAAACCCATGGGCTGTATGGTGTCCAAACGGCGCATCCAAAGGCGCTCCGCCCTGCGTCTCATCGAGACGGACCACCTGGGGTTGGACTCCAACACCGTGGCCGTCAAGGCAGACCAACCGTGCTCGATAAAGTGTTTTACCAGGGGGAGGTGCGTGTTCTTCAGCCTACAAATGTTAAAACGGTGTTGTGTAAACCTGGTCAGGAGATTGTTTTGTGTTTCCCCCACATATTGGGCGTCGCAGGTCTTACACCGGATGAGATAGACACAGTTTTTAGTGAGAGAGTCACACTGTCTCTGCGTGGGGAACACGTCACCGTTGTGTCGGTTACGCACCCAGGGCTGGTATTTATAGAAATCCCCGCGTCTATTGGATCTGGGGCGGGACAGTGGGCGGAGCTTGGCCCTAACCAGGATGTCCTGCAGGTTCTTGTTTTTGCGGTAGGCCGCGATAATGCCATAGTCCCGCAAGAGCCGAGTGCCGTCCAACAGACGGGAGAAATGAACTTTAATGGCCCTGACTAAGCGTACAGACGACGGAGAGTAGGTTGTGACGAAGGGAAGTCGCGAGCCTACGACGACCGGTTTAGTGTCCCCAAAGGTCCTGAAGGCCTTCCGTAGGAAGGACCTAGAGTACCCCCTGGTGGACAACGCGGCGAAAAGCACTTTGTGGCTTTAATAAAGTCCTCTCGGTTAGTGCATATTCTGTGGAATCTAAGCAGTTGCGATTTCAACAGGCCGGCGTACGTGTGCTTCGGATGGAAGCTGGATCGGTGTAGTAGAGCGTGGGTGTCGGTGGTCTTAAAGAAAACTTTAACGTCCAACTTATGTTGGGAGGAGAACATGGGGCCCTTGAACGTCGTCGTGTCGAGGAAGTCGACCGAAGAAGCGTCGAGACAAGATTTGAGCGTGATGGACGGATTGTGGGCGTTCAACGTGATAAGGAACTGATTAAAATCTCCCTCCGAGTGGGGCCACACCCCCCAGATGTCATCCAAATATCTAAGGTAGTAGAGGGGCTTTTTGGAACAGGAGGCCAGGGCCGCGACCTCCCACTCTGCCATGAAAATGTTTGCGTAGGCCGGCGCGAATTTCTTACCCATGGCCGTGCCCTTGATTTGAAGGAAGAATTGCCCGTCGAATTCAAAATCGTTACGGGTAAGATTAATTTCTAAGAGCTGCAGAAGTTCCTTATCGGGCCTAGTGGCGTCCGGGAACGCGCGAAAAATATTTTTAACCGCCTGTAAGCCCTCGGAGATGTCAATGTTCGTGTAGAGGCTGTCGACGTCCATGGTGAACAAGAGGGAGTCGGCGGGAACGTGCATGTGATTAATTTTATTAACAAAATCGTAGGTGTCCTTAACATAACTGGCGTGTCTGGTCGAGAGCGGATTAAGGTGAAAGTCGATGAACTCTGCCGTGTAGTAGGTTTCGCTGCTGCAGTCCGACACGATCGGCCTACCGGGAGGGATCTCGTGAGGCCTGCTCCAAGACGCGGGGTCCTTATGGATTTTGGGCAGCATATAGAAGAGCCTGGGCCTGGGCGCAGCACCCCCCACGAGATAGTTGCGTTGCTTATGGTCGATAAATTTCTTACCCCACAGCGCCCACACGATATTAACGACGAGGGGGACAGTGTCCGGGTAGATGGGACGTGTTAATTTCGAATAGTAGGTGGGATTATTCAACTGTCTATGTCCCTCCCACAGATATTGTTCTCTGTCCATAAGAACTACAGCGCTGCCCTTATCCGCGGGTTTGATGACGACGGCGTCATTGTTTTTTAACGATAAGAGCGCGGCAAACTCCTCCGCATCGAGGTTATCCCTGACCCGGCCTATGCGGAACTCATCCTGAAAAAACCTAACGTCAGAGTCGACCAAAGTGGAAACCTCCGCAGGGAGACTGCCCTTGGGGGGAACCCACTGCGATCTAGGTGTGAAGGGGGGTCGCGACGAGTCCGGCTGGCCCTCGAAGTAAACCGCCAGTTTGACCCTGCGATGGTATTGCTGTATGTCGGATCGTATTTGATGTCGCATGTTATCAGCGCCGCCTCCCTTGGTGGGAATAAAGGCAAGGCCCCTCTCGAGGACGGAAAATTGCGCCGCAGACAGTGTGAAATTTTTACAGAGGTTAATGACGGATTTGCTCCCCTTTTGCGTATCGTCGTGCGCGGGGGTCACTAATTTAACGACTGTATCCAGTGCTCTAGGAAGAGCTTGGCGGTAGGATGGGACCAGTGGATACCGTCTCTATCGGTGCTAAAACATTTCCTAGAAAGCGCCGGGATAAAGTGGCAATGGGCGGTGATGTAATCATTAAGACGGCGCAGATTATCCTGCTCTCTATGGGGCAAGGACCTGGAGAAGTTAATTTCAGGGACCATGACCCTGGCTAGGGGAAAGCAGAGCTTAGCCATCCTAATAGTGCCCTGGTCAGACACGCAAGCCCTGTCGTTGAGGCCGAAGGCGAGAATTACCTTGCGGACATCGGGGGAGACGGCAGTCTTGGCCAAGATGGCCCCGGCGTGTCGAAACGTGGCCCCCGGGAAACTATCGACCTGAAGGCCAGGCCACTGGAAGGGAGGGAACCTGGCCAGGTTGGAGTCCCCCAAGATGAGGCACTCCTCCCTAGCACGGAGGCCCCACTCACTCAGCTTCTTTGTGGTGCTGACGTGCCTGGTGGTGCGGCGGGTGGGCATGTCCGGAATGACGACCCCCGAAGAGCGAAGGCGCAGACAGCGCTGGACAGGGCCCAGGGGTGTGGAGAGAGGAGCGCCGCGCCGGTCGGCGGACGTGGAGGGCTCTCCGGCTGAGGGCGTCGTACCCAAGGGCGCGGGCGCGGGGGGAAGAGGAGTGGCTGCCTTCAGGCCCGTAGTGCGCGTGGAAGGGCACGATCCCCGCTGCTTTCTGGGCGGGTCCGGAGAGGGCCGCGAGCCTGGAGGAGGGAGAGGAAGGACAGGGGAGAGGAGAGAGGAGCCGGAGGGGAGGGGGAGGGGGGAGGGCTGGAGAGGGGGGAGGAAGGAGGAGGAGGACAGGGAGAAAAAAGAGAGGCAGGAGGGGGAAGCACAGGAGAGAGGCCAGCGTCCGCGTCCCAGCGTGGATCCTCGAGGACCTCAGCAACACGATGAGCGCTGATGGAAGGCCCGGTCGGCGGTGCAGAGGAGGGCGGCTGCGTCGTCGGGCCTTCCGTTGACCCACAGCCGTCCAAACGGCGCCCCAGCAGGGCACGTGCGTCATCCAGGGTCGTCTGGCGTAACCTGGGGCCAAAGTGTCGCCTAGCCCAGGCAGCCGCGATATCAAAGTTCTGGCGCCAGTCGGGCTCCAGCAACCGTGTCAGGAGCTGGATTTTATCCGCAACCGTGTCCCGGTAGTGGTCCCTCAGGATGAGGGCCGTGGTGTGGGCCCAGTTCTTGGCGTTCCCCGCAATGAGGGACAGTGTAGCTGCGTTGGGGGCCGCCGGCTTGATGGTCATGATTAATGTTCTGGTTATTCTGGAGATGGTGACCGGGGGCTCAGGTCCGGTCACATTGTCGAGATGGTGAGAGGCCTTGATAATGCCAAACACTAACCTGTTTTCAGGCTGAAGTCCGGGTCGGTGGACAGCGGGGCGTCGGGGACACGAGTCCGGACTCCCTCCCGCGGCGGCACTGCAAGTTGGGCCCTCGCGTCGTCATCGGTTCCGGAGCGGGGAATAGGCCCCCGGCCGAGGTCGCGGGCCCCGCGGTCACGGCGGTGACGTCCGGGGCGCCACGGCGGGCGGTACCGTTCCACCGGAACGGGGCGGAAGGTCGGGTCAAAGTCCCGGTCCCAAGGGCCGCCACGGCGGCGCTCGAACCCACGCGACGGCAGGTCGGAACCCGTGGCCCGATAGGGATCATTGCGGCGACGACGGGGTGCCCGAGGCAATGGGCTGCGCGGGACCCGGACGTGGTCGGGTAGACCGCGCCAGGCAACACGCGGCGATAGGTCGCGCGAGGCCCAGGCGCGGCAGTCTGTTCTAGTCACCGACGCATAGGTGCGTCTCATGTGGTGCAGCCGTAAAAGAGGTCGACTCACCGGTGCAAGGGCCTCGACAGGGTCCCGGGATCTCCTGCGACCCCTAACGCGGTGGACAACCGTCCAATGGCCGTCTCCGTGGCGGTCGGACATGGCAACAGGTCGGAAGGAATCACGGTTGATGGTTAAGAAAAAACGGTAACAAATGGTCAAAATAAAGTTTCTTTTATTTTAAAGAAACTATTCGCTACGTTTCGGTAATAAAAATACCTTCATCAGGCGAATAAACAGTGTGTAATATTCCCTTAGAGTTATGCGACCGAGCCGTGGTGTTAATGTCCGAAAAACATGCTGGTTGAAGAGAGCGCGAACCAAGGGGACATGAACCCTCGGTGACCTCAACCTCCTTCCTGAAAACGGGCCAATAAGAAGGCCTCATGTTAACTCGGCTTGAACAACCGTCAACAACAAACAAAATGGCCACCCGGAAGTGCAGCAGCCAATCACACGACAGTACGGGTCCATGTGGGTTGTTCCATATATGGAAACGCGATGAAAACAAGAAACCAAATGGCCACCCGGAAGTGCATCAGCCAATCACACGACAGTGCGGGACCATGTGAGTTGTTCCATATATGGAAACGCGATCAAAACCCAAAAGGGTGTACAAAACCCCTAAACACACGGATAATAACACAATAGTAATAAGGAGGAGGGAAACAACATAGATAAAGAAAAAGAAAAAAGAAAAACAAAAGAAAGTAAAATAAATAAATAATAAATAAAAAAATAAAAGAAAACAAATTGTTTATATAAATAAAACCCGAAGAAAAACCAACCACAAATAAAAAATATATATAAATAACGATACAAAACAGGGCTGGGAGAGGGAAGGAAGGTTAGGGCTATGGTTCGGGTAAGGGCCAGGGTAGGGTGTGGTTAAGGTTAGGGACCAGGGCAGAGAGTGGTTAAGGTAGGGTTAGGGTTAGGGTTTAGGGTTAGGGTTAGGGTTAGTTAGGGTTAGGGTTAGGGGTTAGGGGTTAGGGGTTAGGGTTAGGGTTAGGGGTTAGGGTTAGGGGTTAGGGTTAGGGTTAGGGTTAGGTACAAGTATTAAGGTGACGCCGCCGAAGGCGGCTGCGCCGAGTGCACAGGCCATCATCACATCAATCCCCGAGATCCCCGACCCACACCCACATTCAAACCCAGAGGCTGCAAGGTCCCCAACCTGGTGACCCATATGTTTTCAGCCCTACGCCGCATCGCGACAGACCAGGTAGGGTTGGCCTCGAGCACCGTGGCCTTCAGGGCAGGCCAGCCATGTAGAATGAAGTGGCACACCAATGGGAGGTGAGCGTCCTTGCGGTGTTTAATATTGTGGCGGTGCTGCGTGAACCTGGTCAAGAGGGTGTTTCCGGTCTCACCGACGTACTGGATTTCGCAGGTGAGACAGCGGATGAGGTAGACGCAGTTGCTAGTGGCCGGGCCGGAATGACGTTGGGTCCGAAACACGTCGCCGTTGTGCGGGTTCCGAGCCCATGGACGGAAGAGGTAAAAGTCTAGGAGTCTGGTGGACCTCGGTTCGGAGAGCGGGTGCAGTTTAGCCCTAACGAGCATATCCCTGAGGTTCTTATTTTTGCGATACGCCGCAATGATACCGTGATTGGGTAGGAGCGCTGTGTCGTCCAAAAGACGTTTAAAGTGCGATTTGACCTGACGAGTCAGGAGCGCGGAGGAGGATGAGTAGGTCGTGATGAAGGGCAAGCGGGGGCCAACGACAGGTGGCCTAACGTCCCTGAACGTCCTGAGGGCGGAGCGACGAGCGGAGCGAGAATACCCTCTAACAGCCAAGGCGGTGAAAAGGGTTTTCATCGCCCCCATAAAGTCCGAATGTTTCGAGCAGATCCTGTAGAACCTTAAGAGCTGTGATTTGAGGAGGCCGGCGTACGTGTGCCTGGGATGGAAACTCGACCTGTGCAGAAGCGCGTGCGTATCTGTCGGTTTAAAGAACACTTTGACGTCCAGCGTGAGTGTGGTCGCAAAGTCGGAGCCCTTGAAAGTGGTTGTGTCTAGAAAGTCAACAGACGACGCGCTCGTACAGGATTTAAGGGTGATCGAGGGGTCATGCGCATTTAGAATCGATAAAAATTGATCGAAATCTGATTGGGAATGAGGCCAAACGCCCCAGATATCGTCTAAATAACGTAAATAATATAAGGGTCGTTTGGGACACAAGGCGAGTGCCGAGGCCCCCCACTGAGCCATGAAGAGGTTGGCATACGAAGGGGCGAACTTCTTCCCCATGGCCGTGCCCTTGACTTGGAGGAAGAATTCTCCGTTAAAAAGGAAATCGTTCCGGGTGAGATTAATCTCCAGAAGGCGCAGGAGTTCCGCGTCGGGGCGCGTGGCATCCGGGTAAAGACGAAAGGCGTTTTGTACGGCGCGCAAGCCACCGGCGATGTCTATGTTGGTATAGAGGCTGTCTACGTCCATGGTGAAGAGGACTGATTGTGCCGGGACGTGCATATTGTTGACCTTCTGGACGAAGTCGTAAGTGTCTTTAACGTAACTGGCGTGCCTGATAGAGAGAGGGTACAGATAATAATCGATGTACTCCGCCGTGTGATATGTTTCGCTGCTACAGTCCGAGACGATGGGGCGACCGGGGGGAATTTCGAACGGTATACTCCAAGATGCGGGGTCCTTGTGAATCTTCGGTAGCATATAGAATAGCCTGGGCCTGGGCTCGGCGTCACCGATTAGGTAATTGCGCTGCTTGGATGTGATAAATTTTTTCCCCCAGATGGAGTATATAATTTGCGAAACGAGGGGGACGGTGTCCACGTAAATGGGGCGATCGAGTTTAGAATAATATCTGGTGTCGTTCAGTTGTCTGTAGCCCTCCCAAAGGTACTGATCGCGGTCCAACAGTACAACAGCACTACCCTTATCAGCCGGTTTTATGACGACGTCACGATTTTGGGACAGGGCGAGAAGGGCTTTTGTTTCCTCCGGATCGAGGTTAGCACGCGCCGGGCCAATACGGAACGAGTCGCTAAAGAAGGCGAGGTCAGAGTTCACCAGACGTGTGACATCGGACGGGAGGCTGCACGCGGGCGGAACCCACATGGATCTGGGCGTGAAGGGGGGCCGGGAGGACGGCGGGTGGTTTCTAAAATGAACAGCTAGTTTTACCCTTCGGTGGTACTCTTGGAGGTCAGAGCGGACCTGGTCGCGCGCACCACGGGAGTCAGTACCCGCAGAAGGAATAAACGAAAGGCCCCTATCTAAGACAGAAAATTGCGCCGCGGTCAACACGAGTGACTTGGAAAGATTGATGACAGATTTACTCCCTTTTTGCGTATCGTCGGACGCGGGAGCGATTAGTTTAACGCCTGGATCCAGTGTTCCAGGAGGAGATTGGCCGTACTACGGGTCCAATGGACCCCGTCACGCTCAGTGGCAAAGGAGTCCATGGACAGAGCGGAGATCGAGTCGCGGCGAGAGGCGATGTGTGCGTTAAGACGACGTAGGTGATCCTGTTCCCTGTGCGGGAGGGAACGAGAGAAATTTATCTCCGGTACCAGGATACTGGCTCGGGGGAAGGCCGCTCGGGCCATTCTAACCGCGTCCTGTAAGTTAAGTAGAGACGTCCGATCGGCCTTATGGGCCCTCTCGTTAATGCCAAAGGACAGGATGACCTTGCGAACATGGGGGGTGACCGCGGTTTTAGCCAAGATGGAGGCGGCGTGTCTAAAAGTGGCACCGGGAAAACTATCAATTTGTAAGTTGGGCCTCTGGAACGCGGGAAAGCGAGATACGTTCGAGTCGCCTAGGATGAGGTGGTGTCGTCTGGCCCTGAGGGACCACTCCTTACTTTTTTTGTTCGTGCTAACGTGCCTGGTAGGTCTCCTGGTGGGCGTGTCAGGCGTGACCGCGTCTGCCGGAGGGGTGAAGGTGGGGACAGCGTCCCGAGGAGCGTTGGTCTGGGCAAACCCATTGGGGGGTGTCGTGCCGGAAGACGCCGGAACGGTGGGGACAGCGTCCCGGAGAGCGTTGGTCTGGGCAAACCCATTGGGGGGTGTCGTGCCGGAAGACGCCGGAACGGTGGGGACAGCGTCCCGGAGAGCGTTGGTCTGGGCAAACCCATTGGGGGGTGTCGTGCCGGAAGACGCCGGAACGGTGGGGACAGCGTCCCGGAGAGCGTTGGTCTGGGCAAACCCATTGGGGGGTGTCGTGCCGGAAGACGCCGGCGCGGTGGGACCGAGGATCCGACGCCGAGCCCGACCGGAAGCGCGTGTCATCCGTCGCGGCAAGGGCGCAGCCGGAGAGGGTCGCGAGCCTGCCAGAGGAGGAGAGGACGGAGCCGGGGGGAGGGGGGGAGGAGAGAAGATCGGGAAGGAGAAGGGGGGGAGGGGGGAACCATGAAGGACGGGAGGGGAGAGGAGGGGGAAAGACATAGAAGAGAAGAGGGACGCAGAGCCGGCCTGGGACGGAGAGCGGTCCGCTCGGTCAGCATGGTCCAGGGTCACGGGGTCCAAACCGGCGGGCCGGGAGCCGGAGGGAAGCACAGCGGGAGGTGGCGGAGGAGCAGGCCGACCAGAAATGGGCAGGGAGCAAACAACGAGGGCCCGGCCATCAAGTTCACGCCGGAGCTCGGAATGGAGTCCGTCCAGTGTCTCTTGGCGCAGGCGGCGTCCGAACTGTCGACGAGCCCAGGAGGCGGCCACCTCGAAGTTCCGGTGCCAAGCTGGGTCAGCGAGAAGGGAAAGGGCACTGACCTTCTCCATCACCGTGGACTTGTAGTGGTCACGGAGGATGATGGTGGTGGTGTGGGCCCAGTTCCGTGCGTTGCCCCCTATCAGAGACAGGGTGGCGGCGTTGGGGACGGCGGGGCGGATGGAGGCCGTCAATGAAACGGTGAGTCTGGATATGACGCGGAGGGGCTCTGGACCGGTGACGTTGTTCAGGTGATGGGTCGCCTTGATGGCAGCGAGGATCAGTCTATTTTTTAGTGAAAAGTCTGGGTCCGTAGACCGTGGGACGTCAGGGGCCTGAGGTCTGGCGCGACCCGGCGGCGGACGCGCAGGGACCAAGTTCGCGGTGGCGGCCTCAGGGGGTCCGGGAGGGCGGGGGGCTTTAGGCGGAGGCCGAGTACGGGGCCTAGGACCAGGACGGGGAGGTACCTGACGGTGGGGTACCGGAGCAGCAGCGGGGAAGTCCTGGCTACGGTCGGCAGGCCGGAAGGCCGGGCGGTCGTTAGCCACGCGGCGGCGGCGTTCGTCGCGGCGCGGCGATAGCACAGGCCGATCGTAACGGGCCCGGGGCGGAGGGGGATAACGGGACGACCCGAAAGGGGAACAGTCCCTAAGGGGCCGTGCGGGGACAGCCCAACCGCGGGGAGAGGGGTCACGGGGGACCCGGTCGCGACCGGAAGGGTGCGCAACCGACGCATAGGTGCGTCTTATAGTCTGTGCGGGCCAACAGGGTACGCTAAGTAATGAGGGGATGTCAGAAGCGTACCTGGTCCTGGGCTGGCGTCGTCCGCGGTGGACCACGGTCCAATCATCACGGTGGCTCGGATCGGGCATGTTGAGGAGTTTGCAATGTTTCAGGGAAGGGTAATCCAAAGGTTCAAAATAAGTTTCAAAAAGTGGTCCGATAGAAAATCCGTTTTTATTTAGATTTTTCCACCGATGTAAGCAAATAGTACGACGTTTCGTCACTCATGTGACTTCATCAGGTACAAAAGGAATGCAAAAAACAAACCGTGCAATAGTTCAAGTAATCCCAATAGAAAGAGCCGTGGTGAGAGATAACCGCAGAGCGCGACAGACGCGTATAACTGACACAGGATAGGAACTACAGGGGCAGAATCAAATGTGTCACATGTTATAAAGAATGGCCGCCTTCAGACGGGGGGACCAATCAGGGAAAAGGGTCAAATGAGCATGTGACCAAACAGGTAAGTAAACACTCAATTTAAACCCGTGAGGCAAAGTCGCAAATAGACGGCATCAGAGAGACCGTTACAGGGACCAATCAGGGACAAAAGCAGAAAAACAACACACGCACTGGTGAAATATTTAAATAATGCACACAACGGTACCGGAAGGACATGAAGGGATGCATTTAAAGACAGTGAGTAAAAAACATATAAATACAAATATTACTAATAAAGAACATATACATATATATATATATATATACACACACATATATATATACATATACATATATATACATACATATACATATAAAAATACATATAAAAAAATAAAATAAAAAAATAAAATAAAATAATAAAAAAAATAAACATTTTTATTGAAAAATAAAAAATAGGAATTAAAAATAATAAAAGGGCGGTGAGGATAAGGGTTGGGGGTTAGGGTGAGGGCTAGGGTGGGGTAGGGGTTAAGGCTAGGGTAGGGGTAAGGGTCAAGGAGGGGGTGGGTTAGGTTGGGGTGAGGGCCAGGGAAGGGAGTGGTTGGGGTTAGGGTAGGGGTAAGGGTAAGGGGTTAGGTTAGGGTTAGGGTTAGGGCTAGGGTCAGGGTTGGGGTTAGGGTTAGGATAGGGGTTGGGGTCGGGGTTAGGTTTAGGGGTTAAGGTAGGGGTTGGGGTAAGGGCTAGGGTCAGGGTTGGGGTTAGGGTTAGGATAGGGGTTGGGGTCGGGGTTAGGATTAGGGGTTAAGGTTAGGGTTAGGATTAGGGGTTAGGGTTAAGGATTCAAAATGTTTACAAAGGATTATAACATTCTTAGAACCCGTTTTCAAAATAGTGTTCACGGGGCTACACACTTTAACCTCTGCACCCAATGATGCAGCATGTGCTTCGCTGTGCTGTAAGACCAGTGAATGTGGTCGCTGTCCGTGGTGAAGTCCCTACTCGGTAGCTCTGGAATAGAGTTGCAGTTATTGGTGATATATTTGTTAAGGCGGCAGAGATTGGTCTGTTCCAGATGGGGCAAAGCCTTTGAAAAGTTAATCAGAGGTACATAGACATGGGCCATCGGAAAGGCTAGTTTAGCCATTTTAATGGCCTTCTGTAGCTGTTTGATAGTGGTCTCTTCGACCTTCTGTGCCCTGTTGTTAATGCCAAAGGCTAGAATTACCTTTTGTACCCCAGCCGACACAGTTGTTTTGGCCATAATAGCCTCTGCGTGCCGAAAAGTAGCACCCGGGAAGGCATCCACTTGTAGGTCCGCCTCCGTAAAAGGTGGCATTCTGGTAAGAGTAGAATCACCCATAATGACCCACTTGTGCCGCGCTGTAAGGGACCAATCCTTCATTTTCTGGCAGGTGTTGACGTGGCAGGTGGGCCTGCGGGTTGGAGTGGAAGTGGAGGTCTCCAACGCAGGTTTCGCGAAGATGAGTTGACTCTGCGCCGTGGTACGAGTCGGGCCCATGAGTGCTGGGGCCAGGGGCACCTGAAGCTGCTGCAGGGAACCCCCTCGTGGGTCGTCTGTCGCCGCTGCGGTGGGGTCCAAGACCGGTGACATGTGGATCTCCTCAGTGGACAGGTCCAGCAGCAACGGTGGGGGAGTCACAGCAACACCAGCGTCGGCCGAAGGGGTTGACGTCCGAGCCGGGGTCCAGGAGGAGCCGGCAGAGATGAGAGGTGGCTGGGTGGTCGTCCGTGTCTTCGGGGTCCTTTGTGTGCGAGGGGCCAGCGGCGGCGGGTCACAGGTCGCTGGGCGAGCAGCGGGTGCCTCCGGGGGGGTCGGGACCTGGAGTGAGGGCAGATGCGAAGAAGGGGGGGAGGAGGAGGGGGGAGAGGAGAAAAGGCGAGAAAAGGGAGGAGGAGGGGGGGAGGAGAACAAGGGCGGGGAGGGAGAGGGGGAGAGGCTGGGGCCCTCAAGGCAGGAGACTGGTCCGGGCCGGCTGCAGAGCTGTGGGGATGGCCGCTCGAGTCCGAGACCCCCGTGGGTGTGGGGAGCAGCTGGTGTCTGGGCGGTGGGTGGAGTTGGACCTCAACCGTGACGCTAGGTGGCGTGGAGGGAGGGGCCGTCTCCCGTCGTGGAGTCACCTCAGAACAAAGTTCTTGTGAGAGCATAGCATGTACAACCTGCAATGTCTGTGGGTTGAGTCTTCTACCAAAATGGCGTCTAGCCCAGGAGGAAGCCACCGCAAAGGGCTGTTGCCAATCGCCCGCAGAGAGTTGCAACAAAATCTGGATGTCATTGTTCAACGTATCATTATAGTGATCTCTAAGGATCAACATTGTTGTGTGCTCCCAATGTCTCGCATTACCCTCTATTAACGTCATCGTGGCCGGATGCGGGGCCGCCGGTTTAATAGCCGAAGCCAAATTGGCTGTGAGTTTCAAAATGGAGACGGGGGCCTGTTCTGCAGTGACATTAATTAAATGATGAGATACTTTAATTATTCTCAACAAAACACGCACTTTACCCAAAAAGTCTGGGTCCGGAGCAGAGGCAGTAGTACCAGGTGTCGTGCGCTGGGTAGGGAGAGGGGGTCCGCGGACAAGGCGACGTCGCCCGGCGACGCCCTGTCTCCGTGCTGTGCGGTGGTAGCGGCGATCGTCGTTGTTGCGGGACCCGTCGTGTCGTGGTGAAGCGTATCTCGCAGCCTCGCGGGGGTACTCGTTTGGGGCAGGCCCCCGTCCGTGAGGCCCACGGTCGGAGCGGAGCGCATCCGCATAGCTGCGGCTTACCCACTGTGGTTGATAGCCGCGAGGACCCTGGTCACGGTCACGGCGGTGAACCGAAGGATATGGACTAGGGGCCCTGGGGGGTCGATAGTCGCGGGGACCCTGGACGCGGTCCTGTTGGTGAAAAGAAGGAACAGGTCTAAGGCCCCTGGGGTCAGGTTCATTGTAATTCCTACCTCGGTTCCGTCCACGGGTCACCGTAATCCACTGGTCGTCCAACTCATAACAGTCTGTCGCCATTTTGGTTGCTGTGGGTCACTCGTGGTGGTCCATCCAGAAATAAACAAAACCGGAATGAACTAAGAACCCGTAAAAAACGTGTAAAAGAATCGGAGTCGTGATGTTCTATCTATAAGAGATTTATTCAAATTAAAGCAGTACGTTTCGGTCTTAAAAGACCTTCCTCAGCTGCTAATAACAAGTAACCTTAAAACGACCGAGCAACGTGTGGCTTACGACAGGTGGAAGAGAGCGGAAGAGACAACGAACGCTTCAACATGGTACTATCCCGACCGGACATGACCCCTGACGCTACTTCCGGTTCCGGGTGAACCAATGAGACGGAAAAAAGGAAAAAAAACAATTATAAATAAATAAAATTTTCTAATATAATAAATAAAAAATAATAAATCAAAAATAAGAAACTAAAATATATTAAAGCAATTATATAAAATAATATATATATATATACATATATAAACATAAAGATACAAGGTCAAATCCGATATTACAAGGGACAGATGTCCAGCTGTTAATTCCACCACCTGAAAGTCGCCAAGGCACATATAACATCACGCTCAAGTAAACATCTGTGTATATACAAATGTGTAACAAAACATGTATCCTCATAATTATGTCAGTAAGACCATATCAGAAGGACTGTAACACGAGAACCATATTGAACATAATGAACATAATAACAACAAGAGAGTCCAAGCAAAAAGCACGCCAATCAAAAATGGATGTACCGTGGTGGCCCTGCAAACGATATACCTGAATCCACATTATTGGGTTATTTTAGGTTGTAAGGAGGCGAAGGCGACCAAGAGCCCAACATAAGTGGCACTGGCGGGTTAGGTATGAGAAGCTGAGTGCCAACGCCGAAGGCGGTGGCACTAAATGCACGGGCCTAGATATGAAAGGCAACAAGGTCACCTCCACCCCAAAACCAAACCAGAGGGCCATAAGGCATCAAATTAACACATCTATAGACACTCAGCTCTTTTCCCTTTTAAACCATAGAACAGCTGGGGTTCGATTGGAGTGTTAAACTCTTAAGGTTAGGAATAAGATTGGGGGCGGGGTTGGGGTTAGGGTTAGGGCTAGGGTCAGGGTTGGGGTTAGGGTTAGGATAGGGGTTGGGGTCGGGTTAGGGTTAGGGTTAGGGTTAGGGTTAGGGGTTAGGGTTAGGGTTAGGGTTAGGGTTAGGGTTAGAGGGTTAGGGTTAGGGTTAGGGTTAGGGTTTAGGGGTTAGGGTTAGGGTTAGGGTTAGAGGTTAGGGTTAGGGTTAGGGTTAGGGTAGGGTTAGGGTTAGGGTAGGGTTAGGGTTAGGGTTAGGGTTAGGTTAGGGTTAGAAAAACGACGCTCCCACTGGAAGCGACGCCGAAATGCACTGTCCATTAAACTGTTCTCTGGGATCCAATCCCCAAGCCCCCACGCACGTTAAGACCCCCTGGTTGTAAGGTGCCCAGTCTGTAGATCCAGACCCGCTCTAACTGGCGTCTCTTAGAAGTCGACCACCTGGGGTTGCACTGTAAGACGGTGGCGGACAGGGAAGGCCAGCCGTGTAAAATAAAATGCTGAACTAACGGGAGGTGTGTGTCCTTCCCCCTCAAAACGTTGTACCTGTGCTGTGTGAACCGGACAAGCAAGGTGTTCTGGGTTTCGCCCACATATTGAACGCCGCAGGTTTCACACCAGATTAAATAAATACAATTTTTGGAGAGAGGGCCCCCTTGTCCTGGCGTGGGGAAAACGTCATGCGTGTTGTGATTACGCACCCAGGGCCGGTATTGGAAGAAACCGCCCAGCCTGTTCGGTCTAGTGGGAACCATTGGACGGAGTTTAGCCTTAACCAGAATGTCTTTAATATTTTTGTTTTTCCTATAGGCGGCGATGATGCTATAATTTTTGAGAAGGCCTGCCGAATTAACCATATGGTTGAAGTTAGTCTTTATTTCCCCCACTAAGCGTACCGCCGACGGGGAGTAGGTTGTGATGAAGGGGAGCCTAGGGCCAATGACAACGGGTTTGATGACCTTAAATGTTTTGAGAGCCTTCCTGAGGAAGGTCCTTGAGCACCCCCTGGTGGACAACGCCGCAAATAGCACCTTGGTGGCTGACTTAAAGTCCTCTGCACTCGTGCAGATCCTGGAAAATCTAAGAAGCTGAGATTTTACCAGGCCGGCATATGTGTGCCTCGGATGGAAACTGGATCTATATAAGAGGGCGTGCGTGTCGGTGTCCTTGAAATAAACCTTGGTATCAAGTCGACATGTGGTTAAAAAGTCAGGGCCCTTAAACGTGGTCGTGTCAAGGAAGTCAACGGACGAGAGGCTGCAGGTGGATTTAATGGTGATGGACGGGTTGTGAGTATTAAGGGTGACCAAGAAGTCGTCAAAATCTAGCCTCGAGTGTGTCCACACCCCCCAGATGTCATCTAAATACCTAAAGTAATGCAGGGGTTTCTTGTTACAAGAGGCTAAGGCTGCCACCTCCCATTCGGCCATGAATATGTTTGCATATGCCGGTGCGAATTTCTTTCCCATGGCCGTCCCCTTGATTTGGAGGAAGAATTCCCCATTAAAGGTGAAATCATTCCGGGTTAGATTTATTTTCAGCAGTTGCAAAATGTGTGCATCGGGCCGAGTGTCGTCTGGATATTTTAAGAAAATATTATTTATGGTCTGAAGACCTTCCGTGATGTCGATGTTAGTGTATAGACTATCAATGTCAATAGTGAAGAGAAGAGAATCCACCGGAATGTGAACCCTCCTAACCTTATCTACAAAGTCATATGTGTCCTTAATGTAGCTGTCGTGTCTAGTCGAGAGGGGATTTAAATAATGGTCAATAAACTCTGCCGTATAACAGGTTTCACTGCTACAATCCGAGACGATGGGCCTCCCAGGGGGGATCTCGTTGGGTCTGCTCCAAACGGAGGGATCTTTGTGGATTTTGGGTAACATATAAAAGATCCTGGGCCTTGGATCCGCGTCGCCCTGTAGATATTGCATCTGTTTGTGAGTTATATATTTGTTGTGGTATAACGAGCGTAATATTTGGTCCACCAGGGGGATCGTGTCGAGGTAGATAGGTTTGGTAATTTTGGAATAATAAACACTATCATTAAGTTGTCTGTATCCCTCCCACAGGTATTGTTCCCTGTCCATGATAACCACCGCACTACCCTTGTCCGCGGGTTTGATCACGATGTCGTTATTGTTCTGGAGTGTAAGCAACGCCTCGAATTCCTCCACACTGAGGTTATCCTTGACCCAACCGATTTTAAATGCGTCCTGAAAGAAGTTGATGTCGTTGTCTACGACCGAGAAAACCGCCTTAGGAAGACTGCTCCTAGGTGGGACCCATAGGGACTTACTGATAAACGGTTTTTGGATTGAACCTGGTTTGTTCTGAAAGTAAACAGCGAGTTTTAAGCGTCTGTGATACTGTTGTATATCAGAGCGTGTTTGATCTCGTATATTGCTACTGTTGCTACCCTTGGTGGGGATAAAGTGGAGACCCCGGTCGAGAACAGAAAGCTGGGCCCCCGTCAATGTGAATTCTTTGCATAAATTAATAACAGATTTATACCCCTTCTGCGTATTAAAAGCCGCGGGGACCCCTAGTTTAACATCTGCACCCAGTGCTCCAATACCAGTTTGGCCGTGTGGTGCGACCAGTGGATGCCGTCCCTCTCGGTCTTGAAGGAGTTTCTGGACAGGGCCGGAATGAAGGGGTGGTGGGAGACAATGTGGGCGTTGAGCTGCCTCAGGTTGTCCTGTTCACGATGAGGGAGGGACCTGGAGAAGCTGATTTCCGGTATGAAGATCTGAGCTTGGGGGAAAACGAGTTTAGCCATACGGAGAGTACTCTGCAGCTGTCGGATAACAGATTGGTCTACCTTGTGGGCCCTATTGTTCAACCCGAAGGCCAAAATGACCTTTTCCACAACTGTGGAGACGGTAGTCTTCGACAGGATGGACTCGGCGTGCCTGAAGGTGGCACCCGGAAAAGCATCGATCTGCAATCCCTCATGCTGGAAAGATGGGATTCTACCTACATTAGAATCACCCAGCACTAACCATTTCTCCCTCGCCAGCAGACCCCACTCTTTGGTCTTATTGATCGTATTTACGTGACGGGTGGGTCTCCTTGTAGGTGTGGCTGGCGTGGAGGCCGCAGGAGAGACGAAGTTGAGCCGGCTCTGGACGGGGCCCCGGGGCGTGGCAGGAGGGCCTCCACTCGAGGCCGTGGGGGTGTGGGCATCCCCTGCACAGGACACAACAGGTGGTGTGCCCTCCACCGTCCGTTCAGCATCCGGAGACGTGGGGCGGGAGGGAAGAGCAGGACTATGGGGGCGGCCAGCAGTCTGTCGGGTCCGCGCCTTCCTCTTTGTTTTGGGCGGTACCGGGCAGGTAACCGGGCCTGAGGAAGGGAGAGAAAAGTCGGGAGGGGGGGGAGGAGAGGGGACAAACAGAGGGGGAGACAAGGGGGGGAGGAGGAAAAGAGGGAAAACAGGAGACCGGCCTCCATCCGCGTCTGGCTGCGATGCTGGGGGACTCCCCTCTCGTGGGAGCGCGCTGGAGGATGGCTGGACCGATGGCGATGGGGGGGTGGTGAGTAGAACGCCCCCGTCGTCCGGGGCGTGGACCTGGGCGGTGATGATGGGCGGGTCCCTGGTCGGTTCCATCGTCTGCGATACCGGGGGACATGGAGGGGTCCGTGCTGTGGGCCTCTGGTCCGGGAGTGGGTCCGTGGACGATCCATCGTTGCCCGTTGCAGAGCACAATCTGGTGTGTGCGTCGTCCAGTGACGTCTGCAGGAGTCTAGGGCCAAAGTGTCTCCTCGCCCAAGCCGAGGCGATGTCAAAATTCTGGTCCCAACGGGGGCCCATTAATAGGGAAAACACCCGGACCTGGTTGATTATTGTGTCCAGATAATGGTCTCTGAGGATGATGGTAGTAGTATAGGCCCAATTCTCTGCGTTACCCTTAATGAGGGTCAACGTAGCGGGATTGGGAGATGCCGGTTTAATTATTGAATTTAGCGTATGGGCCATTCTGGCGATCGTGATAGGGGGGTTAGGGCCCATGATATTGTCCAGATGATGTACAGCCTTAATAATGTTATAAATAACCTTATTTTTGGTGCTGAAGTCGGGGTCTGACGAGCGCGGGACGCTCGGGGCCCCGGCGCGGCTGCACTCCTCCACGCGTCTGTTGCGTGTTCCGTCGTCGGCCCCCGTTCGGGCTGGGCCGCGACGAGGACCCCTACCGGGTGGTGGACGACCCCGGTCGTCGTAGGTCCGTCGGGGGACCCGGTCGCGGGTCCAGACGGGCGCCGGGATCTCCGGGTCCCGACGGTGACGCTCCTCAGCGCGTGGTGCGCAGCCGCGCGCGGGGCTGCGGTGGAAGGCCCAAGCCTCGGCGTTGCGTGAGTGGCGCTGGCGCCACGGCCCCCGGGGCGGACTACGCGGAGCTGGGGTGTAGCGGGGAGCCGGTGGCTGGTAGCCAGGACGCAGGCCCCGGCCGTAATGATCCTCCCCATCAGGTGACGGGTCATACTGGCGGTGTGGGTGGAAGCCTGGGCCTCCAGGGCCACGGCCTCGGCCCTCGTGGTCAAGGCCTCGGCCCCCGTGGTCACGGCCTCGTGGCGGTGAACGACGGGAGGCCCACTCCTGGTGGCGGCCCTCCATCCCGTGTGCAACAGTGCGCCTTATCGGGTCAGCCCGGGGATAATTCGGTTCAAAAACCCGCCGACTCACCGGCTGTAAGGTAGCGGGGTGGTCCCGGAACACTGCTCGGCCCCGTCTCCTCTGGACCAGGGTCCAGGCCTCGTAATCTCGGTGGTGATTCATGGAGCGATGGTTTGTTCATACAATTATGAGCCAGTGGTCAAAAAGAAAATACCTTTATTTGTCGGTACAAATTTACAAAAAAGGTTCGCAACGTTTCGATATTATTATATCTTCTTCAGGCGATAGGTGTATAAACTTTCCGTGCTGTAAAAAGCGTCCGAGCCGTGGCAGTGGAAAATAGGAGAGAGGGGTCAGAGGTGGGAGGTGACTGATCGCAATAAACCCGCTAGGGGGCAGTAGATCATTGGCCAATGGGATGTCGGCGTGATCATCGGATGAGGAAATACCTTTTATGGTGATACTAGTCCTATAAGGCGCTCACCCACACTCCATTAATAATAAATAAAAAATAAAAAAATAACAAATAATAATAATAATAATAATAATAATAATAATAATAATGGTAATAATAAATAGTAAAACAAATGAATAAGTAAATAAAAACAAAAACAGGGAAACAGAAAACCAAAGAAAACGAAAATAGTGTTACAGACCTACATAACCGGGAGTGGGTTTATGTACAGGAATGGCTAAGTAAAATGGTTAGGGTCAGGGGAGGGAGGGTAAAGGTAAGGCAAGGGAGGGGAGGGGTAAGGGTAAGAATGAGGGTTAGGGTTAGGTAAAGGTTAGGATCGGGGTTAGGGTTAGGTATGGGAAGGGAGGGGTTAGGGTGAGGATAAGGGTTGGGGGTTAGGGTTAGGGGAAGGTTAAGGTAAGGGATGGGATGGGGGTTGAAGGTTAGGTTTAGGTAAGGGTTGGGGTAAGGGTTAGGGTTAGGTACGGGAGGGAAGGGGTTAGGGTGAGGGTAAGGGTTAGGGGAAGGTTAAGTTAAGGGATGGGATGGGGGTTAAAGGTTAGGATTAGAGTAAGGGTTAGGGTTAGGTACGGGAGGGGAGGGGTTAAGGTCAGGATAAGGGTTAGAGGAAGGTTAGGTTAAGGGATGGGGTGGGGATAAAGGGTTGGGGTTAGGAAAGGGTTGGGGTTAGGATTAGGTTTAGGGCTAGGTGGGGTTAGAGTTGGGGTTAGGATTAGGGGTTAGGGTGGGGATAAAAGGTTAGGGTTAGGCAAGGGTTGGGGTTAGGTTTAAGGCTAGGTAGGGGTTAGGGTTAGGGGTTAGGGTGGGGATAAAAGGTTAGGGTTAGGCAAGGGTTGGGGTTGGGGTTAAGGTTAGGTTTAGGGCTAGGTAGGAAAGATTGGCAAGGGGATGGAGAGGTTTGGGTGGGGGCTAGGGGTTGGACGGGGCCCAAACAAAATAGCATAACAGGGTGCCTACGGCTCGGCTGGAGATACACATGACCAACATTTTAGGCTCATGAACAAACAATGGTGGTGTCAACATGCGATAACCACGAATAAGCGGATAGGGTTAAAAGATACCCAACACACAGTAGCAACATAAACCAACAATAAACCATTAATATTAATATCAACCATGAATAGGGAATTGGGTTAAAGGTACACAATATACACAATATCAACATGGGAATACATCAACTCCTTATACAATAGTACAGAGGAGGAGAACAGGGAAGCCCACATGCAGGGAGGCAAGGAGAAAGGGCAGGTGAACAGCAAGGCACGGGCGGGTTAGGTTAGGGTTAGAAAAACGACGCTCCCACTGGAAGCGACGCCGAAATGCACTGTCCATTAAACTGTTCTCTGGGATCCAATCCCCAAGCCCCCACGCACGTTAAGACCCCCTGGTTGTAAGGTGCCCAGTCTGTAGATCCAGACCCGCTCTAACTGGCGTCTCTTAGAAGTCGACCACCTGGGGTTGCACTGTAAGACGGTGGCGGACAGGGAAGGCCAGCCGTGTAAAATAAAATGCTGAACTAACGGGAGGTGTATGTCCTTCCCCCTCAAAACGTTGTACCTGTGCTGTGTGAACCGGACAAGCAAGGTGTTCTGGGTTTCGCCCACATATTGAACGCCGCAGGTTTCACACCAGATTAAATAAATACAATTTTTGGAGAGAGGGCCCCCTTGTCCTGGCGTGGGGAAAACGTCATGCGTGTTGTGATTACGCACCCAGGGCCGGTATTGGAAGAAACCGCCCAGCCTGTTCGGTCTAGTGGGAACCATTGGACGGAGTTTAGCCTTAACCAGAATGTCTTTAATATTTTTGTTTTTCCTATAGGCGGCGATGATGCTATAATTTTTGAGAAGGCCTGCCGAATTAACCATATGGTTGAAGTTAGTCTTTATTTCCCCCACTAAGCGTACCGCCGACGGGGAGTAGGTTGTGATGAAGGGGAGCCTAGGGCCAATGACAACGGGTTTGATGACCTTAAATGTTTTGAGAGCCTTCCTGAGGAAGGTCCTTGAGTACCCCCTGGTGGACAACGCCGCAAATAGCACCTTGGTGGCTGACTTAAAGTCCTCTGCACTCGTGCAGATCCTGGAAAATCTAAGAAGCTGAGATTTTACCAGGCCGGCATATGTGTGCCTCGGATGGAAACTGGATCTATATAAGAGGGCGTGCGTGTCGGTGTCCTTGAAATAAACCTTGGTATCAAGTCGACATGTGGTTAAAAAGTCAGGGCCCTTAAACGTGGTCGTGTCAAGGAAGTCAACGGACGAGAGGCTGCAGGTGGATTTAATGGTGATGGACGGGTTGTGAGTATTAAGGGTGACCAAGAAGTCGTCAAAATCTAGCCTCGAGTGTGTCCACACCCCCCAGATGTCATCTAAATACCTAAAGTAATGCAGGGGTTTCTTGTTACAAGAGGCTAAGGCTGCCACCTCCCATTCGGCCATGAATATGTTTGCATATGCCGGTGCGAATTTCTTTCCCATGGCCGTCCCCTTGATTTGGAGGAAGAATTCCCCATTAAAGGTGAAATCATTCCGGGTTAGATTTATTTTCAGCAGTTGCAAAATGTGTGCATCGGGCCGAGTGTCGTCTGGATATTTTAAGAAAATATTATTTATGGTCTGAAGACCTTCCGTGATGTCGATGTTAGTGTATAGACTATCAATGTCAATAGTGAAGAGAAGAGAATCCACCGGAATGTGAACCCTCCTAACCTTATCTACAAAGTCATATGTGTCCTTAATGTAGCTGTCGTGTCTAGTCGAGAGGGGATTTAAATAATGGTCAATAAACTCTGCCGTATAACAGGTTTCACTGCTACAATCCGAGACGATGGGCCTCCCAGGGGGGATTTCGTTGGGTCTGCTCCAAACGGAGGGATCTTTGTGGATTTTGGGTAACATATAAAAGATCCTGGGCCTTGGATCCGCGTCGCCCTGTAGATATTGCATCTGTTTGTGAGTTATATATTTGTTGTGGTATAACGAGCGTAATATTTGGTCCACCAGGGGGATCGTGTCGAGGTAGATAGGTTTGGTAATTTTGGAATAATAAACACTATCATTAAGTTGTCTGTATCCCTCCCACAGGTATTGTTCCCTGTCCATGATAACCACCGCACTACCCTTGTCCGCGGGTTTGATCACGATGTCGTTATTGTTCTGGAGTGTAAGCAACGCCTCGAATTCCTCCACACTGAGGTTATCCTTGACCCAACCGATTTTAAATGCGTCCTGAAAGAAGTTGATGTCGTTGTCTACGACCGAGAAAACCGCCTTAGGAAGACTGCTCCTAGGTGGGACCCATAGGGACTTACTGATAAACGGTTTTTGGATTGAACCTGGTTTGTTCTGAAAGTAAACAGCGAGTTTTAAGCGTCTGTGATACTGTTGTATATCAGAGCGTGTTTGATCTCGTATATTGCTACTGTTGCTACCCTTGGTGGGGATAAAGTGGAGACCCCGGTCGAGAACAGAAAGCTGGGCCCCCGTCAATGTGAATTCTTTGCATAAATTAATAACAGATTTATACCCCTTCTGCGTATTAAAAGCCGCGGGGACCCCTAGTTTAACATCTGCACCCAGTGCTCCAATACCAGTTTGGCCGTGTGGTGCGACCAGTGGATGCCGTCCCTCTCGGTCTTGAAGGAGTTTCTGGACAGGGCCGGAATGAAGGGGTGGTGGGAGAAAATGTGGGCGTTGAGCTGCCTCAGGTTGTCCTGTTCACGATGAGGGAGGGACCTGGAGAAGCTGATTTCCGGTATGAAGATCTGAGCTTGGGGGAAAACGAGTTTAGCCATACGGAGAGTACTCTGCAGCTGTCGGATAACAGATTGGTCTACCTTGTGGGCCCTATTGTTCAACCCGAAGGCCAAAATGACCTTTTCCACAACTGTGGAGACGGTAGTCTTCGACAGGATGGACTCGGCGTGCCTGAAGGTGGCACCCGGAAAAGCATAGATCTGCAATCCCTCATGCTGGAAAGATGGGATTCTACCTACATTAGAATCACCCAGCACTAACCATTTCTCCCTCGCCAGCAGACCCCACTCTTTGGTCTTATTGATCGTATTTACGTGACGGGTGGGTCTCCTTGTAGGTGTGGCTGGCGTGGAGGCCGCAGGAGAGACGAAGTTGAGCCGGCTCTGGACGGGGCCCCGGGGCGTGGCAGGAGGGCCTCCACTCGAGGCCGTGGGGGTGTGGGCATCCCCTGCACAGGACACAACAGGTGGTGTGCCCTCCACCGTCCGTTCAGCATCCGGAGACGTGGGGCGGGAGGGAAGAGCAGGACTATGGGGGCGGCCAGCAGTCTGTCGGGTCCGCGCCTTCCTCTTTGTTTTGGGCGGTACCGGGCAGGTAACCGGGCCTGAGGAAGGGAGAGAAAAGTCGGGAGGGGGGGGAGGAGAGGGGACAAACAGAGGGGGAGACAAGGGGGGGAGGAGGAAAAGAGGGAAAACAGGAGACCGGCCTCCATCCGCGTCTGGCTGCGATGCTGGGGGACTCCCCTCTCGTGGGAGCGCGCTGGAGGATGGCTGGACCGATGGCGATGGGGGGGTGGTGAGTAGAACGCCCCCGTCGTCCGGGGCGTGGACCTGGGCGGTGATGATGGGCGGGTCCCTGGTCGGTTCCATCGTCTGCGATACCGGGGGACATGGAGGGGTCCGTGCTGTGGGCCTCTGGTCCGGGAGTGGGTCCGTGGACGATCCATCGTTGCCCGTTGCAGAGCACAATCTGGTGTGTGCGTCGTCCAGTGACGTCTGCAGGAGTCTAGGGCCAAAGTGTCTCCTCGCCCAAGCCGAGGCGATGTCAAAATTCTGGTCCCAACGGGGGCCCATTAATAGGGAAAACACCCGGACCTGGTTGATTATTGTGTCCAGATAATGGTCTCTGAGGATGATGGTAGTAGTATAGGCCCAATTCTCTGCGTTACCCTTAATGAGGGTCAACGTAGCGGGATTGGGAGATGCCGGTTTAATTATTGAATTTAGCGTATGGGCCATTCTGGCGATCGTGATAGGGGGGTTAGGGCCCATGATATTGTCCAGATGATGTACAGCCTTAATAATGTTATAAATAACCTTATTTTTGGTGCTGAAGTCGGGGTCTGACGAGCGCGGGACGCTCGGGGCCCCGGCGCGGCTGCGCTCCTCCACGCGTCTGTTGCGTGTTCCGTCGTCGGCCCCCGTTCGGGCTGGGCCGCGACGAGGACCCCTACCGGGTGGTGGACGACCCCGGTCGTCGTAGGTCCGTCGGGGGACCCGGTCGCGGGTCCAGACGGGCGCCGGGATCTCCGGGTCCCGACGGTGACGCTCCTCAGCGCGTGGTGCGCAGCCGCGTGCGGGGCTGCGGTGGAAGGCCCAAGCCTCGGCGTTGCGTGAGTGGCGCTGGCGCCACGGCCCCCGGGGCGGACTACGCGGAGCTGGGGTGTAGCGGGGAGCCGGTGGCTGGTAGCCAGGACGCAGGCCCCGGCCGTAATGATCCTCCCCATCAGGTGACGGGTCATACTGGCGGTGTGGGTGGAAGCCTGGGCCTCCAGGGCCATGGCCTCGGCCCTCGTGGTCAAGGCCTCGGCCCCCGTGGTCACGGCCTCGTGGCGGTGAACGACGGGAGGCCCACTCCTGGTGGCGGCCCTCCATCCCGTGTGCAACAGTGCGCCTTATCGGGTCAGCCCGGGGATAATTCGGTTCAAAAACCCGCCGACTCACCGGCTGTAAGGTAGCGGGGTGGTCCCGGAACACTGCTCGGCCCCGTCTCCTCTGGACCAGGGTCCAGGCCTCGTAATCTCGGTGGTGATTCATGGAGCGATGGTTTGTTCATACAATTATGAGCCAGTGGTCAAAAAGAAAATACCTTTATTTGTCGGTACAAATTTACAAAAAAGGTTCGCAACGTTTCGATATTATTATATCTTCTTCAGGCGATAGGTGTATAAACTTTCCGTGCTGTAAAAAGCGTCCGAGCCGTGGCAGTGGAAAATAGGAGAGAGGGGTCAGAGGTGGGAGGTGACTGATCGCAATAAACCCGCTAGGGGGCAGTAGATCATTGGCCAATGGGATGTCGGCGTGATCATCGGATGAGGAAATACCTTTTATGGTGATACTAGTCCTATAAGGCGCTCACCCACACTCCATTAATAATAAATAAAAAATAAAAAAATAACAAATAATAATAATAATAATAATAATAATAATAATAATAATGGTAATAATAAATAGTAAAACAAATGAATAAGTAAATAAAAACAAAAACAGGGAAACAGAAAACCAAAGAAAACGAAAATAGTGTTACAGACCTACATAACCGGGAGTGGGTTTATGTACAGGAATGGCTAAGTAAAATGGTTAGGGTCAGGGGAGGGAGGGTAAAGGTAAGGCAAGGGAGGGGAGGGGTAAGGGTAAGAATGAGGGTTAGGGTTAGGTAAAGGTTAGGATCGGGGTTAGGGTTAGGTATGGGAAGGGAGGGGTTAGGGTGAGGATAAGGGTTGGGGGTTAGGGTTAGGGGAAGGTTAAGGTAAGGGATGGGATGGGGGTTGAAGGTTAGGTTTAGGTAAGGGTTGGGGTAAGGGTTAGGGTTAGGTACGGGAGGGAAGGGGTTAGGGTGAGGGTAAGGGTTAGGGGAAGGTTAAGTTAAGGGATGGGATGGGGGTTAAAGGTTAGGATTAGAGTAAGGGTTAGGGTTAGGTACGGGAGGGGAGGGGTTAAGGTCAGGATAAGGGTTAGAGGAAGGTTAGGTTAAGGGATGGGGTGGGGATAAAGGGTTGGGGTTAGGAAAGGGTTGGGGTTAGGATTAGGTTTAGGGCTAGGTGGGGTTAGAGTTGGGGTTAGGATTAGGGGTTAGGGTGGGGATAAAAGGTTAGGGTTAGGCAAGGGTTGGGGTTAGGTTTAAGGCTAGGTAGGGGTTAGGGTTAGGGGTTAGGGTGGGGATAAAAGGTTAGGGTTAGGCAAGGGTTGGGGTTGGGGTTAAGGTTAGGTTTAGGGCTAGGTAGGAAAGATTGGCAAGGGGATGGAGAGGTTTGGGTGGGGGCTAGGGGTTGGACGGGGCCCAAACAAAATAGCATAACAGGGTGCCTACGGCTCGGCTGGAGATACACATGACCAACATTTTAGGCTCATGAACAAACAATGGTGGTGTCAACATGCGATAACCACGAATAAGCGGATAGGGTTAAAAGATACCCAACACACAGTAGCAACATAAACCAACAATAAACCATTAATATTAATATCAACCATGAATAGGGAATTGGGTTAAAGGTACACAATATACACAATATCAACATGGGAATACATCAACTCCTTATACAATAGTACAGAGGAGGAGAACAGGGAAGCCCACATGCAGGGAGGCAAGGAGAAAGGGCAGGTGAACAGCAAGGCACGGGCGGGTTAGGTTAGGGTTAGAAAAACGACGCTCCCACTGGAAGCGACGCCGAAATGCACTGTCCATTAAACTGTTCTCTGGGATCCAATCCCCAAGCCCCCACGCACGTTAAGACCCCCTGGTTGTAAGGTGCCCAGTCTGTAGATCCAGACCCGCTCTAACTGGCGTCTCTTAGAAGTCGACCACCTGGGGTTGCACTGTAAGACGGTGGCGGACAGGGAAGGCCAGCCGTGTAAAATAAAATGCTGAACTAACGGGAGGTGTGTGTCCTTCCCCCTCAAAACGTTGTACCTGTGCTGTGTGAACCGGACAAGCAAGGTGTTCTGGGTTTCGCCCACATATTGAACGCCGCAGGTTTCACACCAGATTAAATAAATACAATTTTTGGAGAGAGGGCCCCCTTGTCCTGGCGTGGGGAAAACGTCATGCGTGTTGTGATTACGCACCCAGGGCCGGTATTGGAAGAAACCGCCCAGCCTGTTCGGTCTAGTGGGAACCATTGGACGGAGTTTAGCCTTAACCAGAATGTCTTTAATATTTTTGTTTTTCCTATAGGCGGCGATGATGCTATAATTTTTGAGAAGGCCTGCCGAATTAACCATATGGTTGAAGTTAGTCTTTATTTCCCCCACTAAGCGTACCGCCGACGGGGAGTAGGTTGTGATGAAGGGGAGCCTAGGGCCAATGACAACGGGTTTGATGACCTTAAATGTTTTGAGAGCCTTCCTGAGGAAGGTCCTTGAGTACCCCCTGGTGGACAACGCCGCAAATAGCACCTTGGTGGCTGACTTAAAGTCCTCTGCACTCGTGCAGATCCTGGAAAATCTAAGAAGCTGAGATTTTACCAGGCCGGCATATGTGTGCCTCGGATGGAAACTGGATCTATATAAGAGGGCGTGCGTGTCGGTGTCCTTGAAATAAACCTTGGTATCAAGTCGACATGTGGTTAAAAAGTCAGGGCCCTTAAACGTGGTCGTGTCAAGGAAGTCAACGGACGAGAGGCTGCAGGTGGATTTAATGGTGATGGACGGGTTGTGAGTATTAAGGGTGACCAAGAAGTCGTCAAAATCTAGCCTCGAGTGTGTCCACACCCCCCAGATGTCATCTAAATACCTAAAGTAATGCAGGGGTTTCTTGTTACAAGAGGCTAAGGCTGCCACCTCCCATTCGGCCATGAATATGTTTGCATATGCCGGTGCGAATTTCTTTCCCATGGCCGTCCCCTTGATTTGGAGGAAGAATTCCCCATTAAAGGTGAAATCATTCCGGGTTAGATTTATTTTCAGCAGTTGCAAAATGTGTGCATCGGGCCGAGTGTCGTCTGGATATTTTAAGAAAATATTATTTATGGTCTGAAGACCTTCCGTGATGTCGATGTTAGTGTATAGACTATCAATGTCAATAGTGAAGAGAAGAGAATCCACCGGAATGTGAACCCTCCTAACCTTATCTACAAAGTCAAATGTGTCCTTAATGTAGCTGTCGTGTCTAGTCGAGAGGGGATTTAAATAATGGTCAATAAACTCTGCCGTATAACAGGTTTCACTGCTACAATCCGAGACGATGGGCCTCCCAGGGGGGATCTCGTTGGATCTGCTCCAAACGGAGGGATCTTTGTGGATTTTGGGTAACATATAAAAGATCCTGGGCCTTGGATCCGCGTCGCCCTGTAGATATTGCATCTGTTTGTGAGTTATATATTTGTTGTGGTATAACGAGCGTAATATTTGGTCCACCAGGGGGATCGTGTCGAGGTAGATAGGTTTGGTAATTTTGGAATAATAAACACTATCATTAAGTTGTCTGTATCCCTCCCACAGGTATTGTTCCCTGTCCATGATAACCACCGCACTACCCTTGTCCGCGGGTTTGATCACGATGTCGTTATTGTTCTGGAGTGTAAGCAACGCCTCGAATTCCTCCACACTGAGGTTATCCTTGACCCAACCGATTTTAAATGCGTCCTGAAAGAAGTTGATGTCGTTGTCTACGACCGAGAAAACCGCCTTAGGAAGACTGCTCCTAGGTGGGACCCATAGGGACTTACTGATAAACGGTTTTTGGATTGAACCTGGTTTGTTCTGAAAGTAAACAGCGAGTTTTAAGCGTCTGTGATACTGTTGTATATCAGAGCGTGTTTGATCTCGTATATTGCTACTGTTGCTACCCTTGGTGGGGATAAAGTGGAGACCCCGGTCGAGAACAGAAAGCTGGGCCCCCGTCAATGTGAATTCTTTGCATAAATTAATAACAGATTTATACCCCTTCTGCGTATTAAAAGCCGCGGGGACCCCTAGTTTAACATCTGCACCCAGTGCTCCAATACCAGTTTGGCCGTGTGGTGCGACCAGTGGATGCCGTCCCTCTCGGTCTTGAAGGAGTTTCTGGACAGGGCCGGAATGAAGGGGTGGTGGGAGAAAATGTGGGCGTTGAGCTGCCTCAGGTTGTCCTGTTCACGATGAGGGAGGGACCTGGAGAAGCTGATTTCCGGTATGAAGATCTGAGCTTGGGGGAAAACGAGTTTAGCCATACGGAGAGTACTCTGCAGCTGTCGGATAACAGATTGGTCTACCTTGTGGGCCCTATTGTTCAACCCGAAGGCCAAAATGACCTTTTCCACAACTGTGGAGACGGTAGTCTTCGACAGGATGGACTCGGCGTGCCTGAAGGTGGCACCCGGAAAAGCATAGATCTGCAATCCCTCATGCTGGAAAGATGGGATTCTACCTACATTAGAATCACCCAGCACTAACCATTTCTCCCTCGCCAGCAGACCCCACTCTTTGGTCTTATTGATCGTATTTACGTGACGGGTGGGTCTCCTTGTAGGTGTGGCTGGCGTGGAGGCCGCAGGAGAGACGAAGTTGAGCCGGCTCTGGACGGGGCCCCGGGGCGTGGCAGGAGGGCCTCCACTCGAGGCCGTGGGGGTGTGGGCATCCCCTGCACAGGACACAACAGGTGGTGTGCCCTCCACCGTCCGTTCAGCATCCGGAGACGTGGGGCGGGAGGGAAGAGCAGGACTATGGGGGCGGCCAGCAGTCTGTCGGGTCCGCGCCTTCCTCTTTGTTTTGGGCGGTACCGGGCAGGTAACCGGGCCTGAGGAAGGGAGAGAAAAGTCGGGAGGGGGGGGAGGAGAGGGGACAAACAGAGGGGGAGACAAGGGGGGGAGGAGGAAAAGAGGGAAAACAGGAGACCGGCCTCCATCCGCGTCTGGCTGCGATGCTGGGGGACTCCCCTCTCGTGGGAGCGCGCTGGAGGATGGCTGGACCGATGGCGATGGGGGGGTGGTGAGTAGAACGCCCCCGTCGTCCGGGGCGTGGACCTGGGCGGTGATGATGGGCGGGTCCCTGGTCGGTTCCATCGTCTGCGATACCGGGGGACATGGAGGGGTCCGTGCTGTGGGCCTCTGGTCCGGGAGTGGGTCCGTGGACGATCCATCGTTGCCCGTTGCAGAGCACAATCTGGTGTGTGCGTCGTCCAGTGACGTCTGCAGGAGTCTAGGGCCAAAGTGTCTCCTCGCCCAAGCCGAGGCGATGTCAAAATTCTGGTCCCAACGGGGGCCCATTAATAGGGAAAACACCCGGACCTGGTTGATTATTGTGTCCAGATAATGGTCTCTGAGGATGATGGTAGTAGTATAGGCCCAATTCTCTGCGTTACCCTTAATGAGGGTCAACGTAGCGGGATTGGGAGATGCCGGTTTAATTATTGAATTTAGCGTATGGGCCATTCTGGCGATCGTGATAGGGGGGTTAGGGCCCATGATATTGTCCAGATGATGTACAGCCTTAATAATGTTATAAATAACCTTATTTTTGGTGCTGAAGTCGGGGTCTGACGAGCGCGGGACGCTCGGGGCCCCGGCGCGGCTGCGCTCCTCCACGCGTCTGTTGCGTGTTCCGTCGTCGGCCCCCGTTCGGGCTGGGCCGCGACGAGGACCCCTACCGGGTGGTGGACGACCCCGGTCGTCGTAGGTCCGTCGGGGGACCCGGTCGCGGGTCCAGACGGGCGCCGGGATCTCCGGGTCCCGACGGTGACGCTCCTCAGCGCGTGGTGCGCAGCCGCGCGCGGGGCTGCGGTGGAAGGCCCAAGCCTCGGCGTTGCGTGAGTGGCGCTGGCGCCACGGCCCCCGGGGCGGACTACGCGGAGCTGGGGTGTAGCGGGGAGCCGGTGGCTGGTAGCCAGGACGCAGGCCCCGGCCGTAATGATCCTCCCCATCAGGTGACGGGTCATACTGGCGGTGTGGGTGGAAGCCTGGGCCTCCAGGGCCACGGCCTCGGCCCTCGTGGTCAAGGCCTCGGCCCCCGTGGTCACGGCCTCGTGGCGGTGAACGACGGGAGGCCCACTCCTGGTGGCGGCCCTCCATCCCGTGTGCAACAGTGCGCCTTATCGGGTCAGCCCGGGGATAATTCGGTTCAAAAACCCGCCGACTCACCGGCTGTAAGGTAGCGGGGTGGTCCCGGAACACTGCTCGGCCCCGTCTCCTCTGGACCAGGGTCCAGGCCTCGTAATCTCGGTGGTGATTCATGGAGCGATGGTTTGTTCATACAATTATGAGCCAGTGGTCAAAAAGAAAATACCTTTATTTGTCGGTACAAATTTACAAAAAAGGTTCGCAACGTTTCGATATTATTATATCTTCTTCAGGCGATAGGTGTATAAACTTTCCGTGCTGTAAAAAGCGTCCGAGCCGTGGCAGTGGAAAATAGGAGAGAGGGGTCAGAGGTGGGAGGTGACTGATCGCAATAAACCCGCTAGGGGGCAGTAGATCATTGGCCAATGGGATGTCGGCGTGATCATCGGATGAGGAAATACCTTTTATGGTGATACTAGTCCTATAAGGCGCTCACCCACACTCCATTAATAATAAATAAAAAATAAAAAAATAACAAATAATAATAATAATAATAATAATAATAATAATAATAATGGTAATAATAAATAGTAAAACAAATGAATAAGTAAATAAAAACAAAAACAGGGAAACAGAAAACCAAAGAAAACGAAAATAGTGTTACAGACCTACATAACCGGGAGTGGGTTTATGTACAGGAATGGCTAAGTAAAATGGTTAGGGTCAGGGGAGGGAGGGTAAAGGTAAGGCAAGGGAGGGGAGGGGTAAGGGTAAGAATGAGGGTTAGGGTTAGGTAAAGGTTAGGATCGGGGTTAGGGTTAGGTATGGGAAGGGAGGGGTTAGGGTGAGGATAAGGGTTGGGGGTTAGGGTTATGGGAAGGTTAAGGTAAGGGATGGGATGGGGGTTGAAGGTTAGGTTTAGGTAAGGGTTGGGGTAAGGGTTAGGGTTAGGTACGGGAGGGAAGGGGTTAGGGTGAGGGTAAGGGTTAGGGGAAGGTTAAGTTAAGGGATGGGATGGGGGTTAAAGGTTAGGATTAGAGTAAGGGTTAGGGTTAGGTACGGGAGGGGAGGGGTTAAGGTCAGGATAAGGGTTAGAGGAAGGTTAGGTTAAGGGATGGGGTGGGGATAAAGGGTTGGGGTTAGGAAAGGGTTGGGGTTAGGATTAGGTTTAGGGCTAGGTGGGGTTAGAGTTGGGGTTAGGATTAGGGGTTAGGGTGGGGATAAAAGGTTAGGCAAGGGTTGGGGTTAGGTTTAAGGCTAGGTAGGGGTTAGGGTTAGGGGTTAGGGTGGGGATAAAAGGTTAGGGTTAGGCAAGGGTTGGGGTTGGGGTTAAGGTTAGGTTTAGGGCTAGGTAGGAAAGATTGGCAAGGGGATGGAGAGGTTTGGGTGGGGGCTAGGGGTTGGACGGGGCCCAAACAAAATAGCATAACAGGGTGCCTACGGCTCGGCTGGAGATACACATGACCAACATTTTAGGCTCATGAACAAACAATGGTGGTGTCAACATGCGATAACCACGAATAAGCGGATAGGGTTAAAAGATACCCAACACACAGTAGCAACATAAACCAACAATAAACCATTAATATTAATATTAACCACGAATAGGAATTGGGTTAAAAGGAATACAGAATGCATATAGTGTCAACATACATCACTAAGTATGAACCATAAATATCAACCATGAATAGGGAATTGGGTTAAAGGTACACAATATACACAATATCAACATGGGAATACATCAACTCCTTATACAATAGTACAGAGGAGGAGAACAGGGAAGCCCACATGCAGGGAGGCAAGGAGAAAGGGCAGGTGAACAGCAAGGCACGGGCGGGTTAGGTTAGGGTTAGAAAAACGACGCTCCCACTGGAAGCGACGCCGAAATGCACTGTCCATTAAACTGTTCTCTGGGATCCAATCCCCAAGCCCCCACGCACGTTAAGACCCCCTGGTTGTTACCCCTTCTGCGTATTAAAAGCCGCGGGGACCCCTAGTTTAACATCTGCACCCAGTGCTCCAATACCAGTTTGGCCGTGTGGTGCGACCAGTGGATGCCGTCCCTCTCGGTCTTGAAGGAGTTTCTGGACAGGGCCGGAATGAAGGGGTGGTGGGAGACAATGTGGGCGTTGAGCTGCCTCAGGTTGTCCTGTTCACGATGAGGGAGGGACCTGGAGAAGCTGATTTCCGGTATGAAGATCTGAGCTTGGGGGAAAACGAGTTTAGCCATACGGAGAGTACTCTGCAGCTGTCGGATAACAGATTGGTCTACCTTGTGGGCCCTATTGTTCAACCCGAAGGCCAAAATGACCTTTTCCACAACTGTGGAGACGGTAGTCTTCGACAGGATGGACTCGGCGTGCCTGAAGGTGGCACCCGGAAAAGCATCGATCTGCAATCCCTCATGCTGGAAAGATGGGATTCTACCTACATTAGAATCACCCAGCACTAACCATTTCTCCCTCGCCAGCAGACCCCACTCTTTGGTCTTATTGATCGTATTTACGTGACGGGTGGGTCTCCTTGTAGGTGTGGCTGGCGTGGAGGCCGCAGGAGAGACGAAGTTGAGCCGGCTCTGGACGGGGCCCCGGGGCGTGGCAGGAGGGCCTCCACTCGAGGCCGTGGGGGTGTGGGCATCCCCTGCACAGGACACAACAGGTGGTGTGCCCTCCACCGTCCGTTCAGCATCCGGAGACGTGGGGCGGGAGGGAAGAGCAGGACTATGGGGGCGGCCAGCAGTCTGTCGGGTCCGCGCCTTCCTCTTTGTTTTGGGCGGTACCGGGCAGGTAACCGGGCCTGAGGAAGGGAGAGAAAAGTCGGGAGGGGGGGGAGGAGAGGGGACAAACAGAGGGGGAGACAAGGGGGGGAGGAGGAAAAGAGGGAAAACAGGAGACCGGCCTCCATCCGCGTCTGGCTGCGATGCTGGGGGACTCCCCTCTCGTGGGAGCGCGCTGGAGGATGGCTGGACCGATGGCGATGGGGGGGTGGTGAGTAGAACGCCCCCGTCGTCCGGGGCGTGGACCTGGGCGGTGATGATGGGCGGGTCCCTGGTCGGTTCCATCGTCTGCGATACCGGGGGACATGGAGGGGTCCGTGCTGTGGGCCTCTGGTCCGGGAGTGGGTCCGTGGACGATCCATCGTTGCCCGTTGCAGAGCACAATCTGGTGTGTGCGTCGTCCAGTGACGTCTGCAGGAGTCTAGGGCCAAAGTGTCTCCTCGCCCAAGCCGAGGCGATGTCAAAATTCTGGTCCCAACGGGGGCCCATTAATAGGGAAAACACCCGGACCTGGTTGATTATTGTGTCCAGATAATGGTCTCTGAGGATGATGGTAGTAGTATAGGCCCAATTCTCTGCGTTACCCTTAATGAGGGTCAACGTAGCGGGATTGGGAGATGCCGGTTTAATTATTGAATTTAGCGTATGGGCCATTCTGGCGATCGTGATAGGGGGGTTAGGGCCCATGATATTGTCCAGATGATGTACAGCCTTAATAATGTTATAAATAACCTTATTTTTGGTGCTGAAGTCGGGGTCTGACGAGCGCGGGACGCTCGGGGCCCCGGCGCGGCTGCACTCCTCCACGCGTCTGTTGCGTGTTCCGTCGTCGGCCCCCGTTCGGGCTGGGCCGCGACGAGGACCCCTACCGGGTGGTGGACGACCCCGGTCGTCGTAGGTCCGTCGGGGGACCCGGTCGCGGGTCCAGACGGGCGCCGGGATCTCCGGGTCCCGACGGTGACGCTCCTCAGCGCGTGGTGCGCAGCCGCGCGCGGGGCTGCGGTGGAAGGCCCAAGCCTCGGCGTTGCGTGAGTGGCGCTGGCGCCACGGCCCCCGGGGCGGACTACGCGGAGCTGGGGTGTAGCGGGGAGCCGGTGGCTGGTAGCCAGGACGCAGGCCCCGGCCGTAATGATCCTCCCCATCAGGTGACGGGTCATACTGGCGGTGTGGGTGGAAGCCTGGGCCTCCAGGGCCACGGCCTCGGCCCTCGTGGTCAAGGCCTCGGCCCCCGTGGTCACGGCCTCGTGGCGGTGAACGACGGGAGGCCCACTCCTGGTGGCGGCCCTCCATCCCGTGTGCAACAGTGCGCCTTATCGGGTCAGCCCGGGGATAATTCGGTTCAAAAACCCGCCGACTCACCGGCTGTAAGGTAGCGGGGTGGTCCCGGAACACTGCTCGGCCCCGTCTCCTCTGGACCAGGGTCCAGGCCTCGTAATCTCGGTGGTGATTCATGGAGCGATGGTTTGTTCATACAATTATGAGCCAGTGGTCAAAAAGAAAATACCTTTATTTGTCGGTACAAATTTACAAAAAAGGTTCGCAACGTTTCGATATTATTATATCTTCTTCAGGCGATAGGTGTATAAACTTTCCGTGCTGTAAAAAGCGTCCGAGCCGTGGCAGTGGAAAATAGGAGAGAGGGGTCAGAGGTGGGAGGTGACTGATCGCAATAAACCCGCTAGGGGGCAGTAGATCATTGGCCAATGGGATGTCGGCGTGATCATCGGATGAGGAAATACCTTTTATGGTGATACTAGTCCTATAAGGCGCTCACCCACACTCCATTAATAATAAATAAAAAATAAAAAAATAACAAATAATAATAATAATAATAATAATAATAATAATAATAATGGTAATAATAAATAGCAAAACAAATGAATAAGTAAATAAAAACAAAAACAGGGAAACAGAAAACCAAAGAAAACGAAAATAGTGTTACAGACCTACAAAACCGGGAGTGGGTTTATGTACAGGAATGGCTAAGTAAAATGGTTAGGGTCAGGGGAGGGAGGGTAAAGGTAAGGCAAGGGAGGGGAGGGGTAAGGGTAAGAATGAGGGTTAGGGTTAGGTAAAGGTTAGGATCGGGGTTAGGGTTAGGTATGGGAAGGGAGGGGTTAGGGTGAGGATAAGGGTTGGGGGTTAGGGTTAGGGGAAGGTTAAGGTAAGGGATGGGATGGGGGTTGAAGGTTAGGTTTAGGTAAGGGTTGGGGTAAGGGTTAGGGTTAGGTACGGGAGGGAAGGGGTTAGGGTGAGGGTAAGGGTTAGGGGAAGGTTAAGTTAAGGGATGGGATGGGGGTTAAAGGTTAGGATTAGAGTAAGGGTTAGGGTTAGGTACGGGAGGGGAGGGGTTAAGGTCAGGATAAGGGTTAGAGGAAGGTTAGGTTAAGGGATGGGGTGGGGATAAAGGGTTGGGGTTAGGAAAGGGTTGGGGTTAGGATTAGGTTTAGGGCTAGGTGGGGTTAGAGTTGGGGTTAGGATTAGGGGTTAGGGTGGGGATAAAAGGTTAGGGTTAGGCAAGGGTTGGGGTTAGGTTTAAGGCTAGGTAGGGGTTAGGGTTAGGGGTTAGGGTGGGGATAAAAGGTTAGGGTTAGGCAAGGGTTGGGGTTGGGGTTAAGGTTAGGTTTAGGGCTAGGTAGGAAAGATTGGCAAGGGGATGGAGAGGTTTGGGTGGGGGCTAGGGGTTGGACGGGGCCCAAACAAAATAGCATAACAGGGTGCCTACGGCTCGGCTGGAGATACACATGACCAACATTTTAGGCTCATGAACAAACAATGGTGGTGTCAACATGCGATAACCACGAATAAGCGGATAGGGTTAAAAGATACCCAACACACAGTAGCAACATAAACCAACAATAAACCATTAATATTAATATCAACCATGAATAGGGAATTGGGTTAAAGGTACACAATATACACAATATCAACATGGGAATACATCAACTCCTTATACAATAGTACAGAGGAGGAGAACAGGGAAGCCCACATGCAGGGAGGCAAGGAGAAAGGGCAGGTGAACAGCAAGGCACGGGCGGGTTAGGTTAGGGTTAGAAAAACGACGCTCCCACTGGAAGCGACGCCGAAATGCACTGTCCATTAAACTGTTCTCTGGGATCCAATCCCCAAGCCCCCACGCACGTTAAGACCCCCTGGTTGTAAGGTGCCCAGTCTGTAGATCCAGACCCGCTCTAACTGGCGTCTCTTAGAAGTCGACCACCTGGGGTTGCACTGTAAGACGGTGGCGGACAGGGAAGGCCAGCCGTGTAAAATAAAATGCTGAACTAACGGGAGGTGTGTGTCCTTCCCCCTCAAAACGTTGTACCTGTGCTGTGTGAACCGGACAAGCAAGGTGTTCTGGGTTTCGCCCACATATTGAACGCCGCAGGTTTCACACCAGATTAAATAAATACAATTTTTGGAGAGAGGGCCCCCTTGTCCTGGCGTGGGGAAAACGTCATGCGTGTTGTGATTACGCACCCAGGGCCGGTATTGGAAGAAACCGCCCAGCCTGTTCGGTCTAGTGGGAACCATTGGACGGAGTTTAGCCTTAACCAGAATGTCTTTAATATTTTTGTTTTTCCTATAGGCGGCGATGATGCTATAATTTTTGAGAAGGCCTGCCGAATTAACCATATGGTTGAAGTTAGTCTTTATTTCCCCCACTAAGCGTACCGCCGACGGGGAGTAGGTTGTGATGAAGGGGAGCCTAGGGCCAATGACAACGGGTTTGATGACCTTAAATGTTTTGAGAGCCTTCCTGAGGAAGGTCCTTGAGTACCCCCTGGTGGACAACGCCGCAAATAGCACCTTGGTGGCTGACTTAAAGTCCTCTGCACTCGTGCAGATCCTGGAAAATCTAAGAAGCTGAGATTTTACCAGGCCGGCATATGTGTGCCTCGGATGGAAACTGGATCTATATAAGAGGGCGTGCGTGTCGGTGTCCTTGAAATAAACCTTGGTATCAAGTCGACATGTGGTTAAAAAGTCAGGGCCCTTAAACGTGGTCGTGTCAAGGAAGTCAACGGACGAGAGGCTGCAGGTGGATTTAATGGTGATGGACGGGTTGTGAGTATTAAGGGTGACCAAGAAGTCGTCAAAATCTAGCCTCGAGTGTGTCCACACCCCCCAGATGTCATCTAAATACCTAAAGTAATGCAGGGGTTTCTTGTTACAAGAGGCTAAGGCTGCCACCTCCCATTCGGCCATGAATATGTTTGCATATGCCGGTGCGAATTTCTTTCCCATGGCCGTCCCCTTGATTTGGAGGAAGAATTCCCCATTAAAGGTGAAATCATTCCGGGTTAGATTTATTTTCAGCAGTTGCAAAATGTGTGCATCGGGCCGAGTGTCGTCTGGATATTTTAAGAAAATATTATTTATGGTCTGAAGACCTTCCGTGATGTCGATGTTAGTGTATAGACTATCAATGTCAATAGTGAAGAGAAGAGAATCCACCGGAATGTGAACCCTCCTAACCTTATCTACAAAGTCATATGTGTCCTTAATGTAGCTGTCGTGTCTAGTCGAGAGGGGATTTAAATAATGGTCAATAAACTCTGCCGTATAACAGGTTTCACTGCTACAATCCGAGACGATGGGCCTCCCAGGGGGGATTTCGTTGGGTCTGCTCCAAACGGAGGGATCTTTGTGGATTTTGGGTAACATATAAAAGATCCTGGGCCTTGGATCCGCGTCGCCCTGTAGATATTGCATCTGTTTGTGAGTTATATATTTGTTGTGGTATAACGAGCGTAATATTTGGTCCACCAGGGGGATCGTGTCGAGGTAGATAGGTTTGGTAATTTTGGAATAATAAACACTATCATTAAGTTGTCTGTATCCCTCCCACAGGTATTGTTCCCTGTCCATGATAACCACCGCACTACCCTTGTCCGCGGGTTTGATCACGATGTCGTTATTGTTCTGGAGTGTAAGCAACGCCTCGAATTCCTCCACACTGAGGTTATCCTTGACCCAACCGATTTTAAATGCGTCCTGAAAGAAGTTGATGTCGTTGTCTATGACCGAGAAAACCGCCTTAGGAAGACTGCTCCTAGGTGGGACCCATAGGGACTTACTGATAAACGGTTTTTGGATTGAACCTGGTTTGTTCTGAAAGTAAACAGCGAGTTTTAAGCGTCTGTGATACTGTTGTATATCAGAGCGTGTTTGATCTCGTATATTGCTACTGTTGCTACCCTTGGTGGGGATAAAGTGGAGACCCCGGTCGAGAACAGAAAGCTGGGCCCCCGTCAATGTGAATTCTTTGCATAAATTAATAACAGATTTATACCCCTTCTGCGTATTAAAAGCCGCGGGGACCCCTAGTTTAACATCTGCACCCAGTGCTCCAATACCAGTTTGGCCGTGTGGTGCGACCAGTGGATGCCGTCCCTCTCGGTCTTGAAGGAGTTTCTGGACAGGGCCGGAATGAAGGGGTGGTGGGAGACAATGTGGGCGTTGAGCTGCCTCAGGTTGTCCTGTTCACGATGAGGGAGGGACCTGGAGAAGCTGATTTCCGGTATGAAGATCTGAGCTTGGGGGAAAACGAGTTTAGCCATACGGAGAGTACTCTGCAGCTGTCGGATAACAGATTGGTCTACCTTGTGGGCCCTATTGTTCAACCCGAAGGCCAAAATGACCTTTTCCACAACTGTGGAGACGGTAGTCTTCGACAGGATGGACTCGGCGTGCCTGAAGGTGGCACCCGGAAAAGCATCGATCTGCAATCCCTCATGCTGGAAAGATGGGATTCTACCTACATTAGAATCACCCAGCACTAACCATTTCTCCCTCGCCAGCAGACCCCACTCTTTGGTCTTATTGATCGTATTTACGTGACGGGTGGGTCTCCTTGTAGGTGTGGCTGGCGTGGAGGCCGCAGGAGAGACGAAGTTGAGCCGGCTCTGGACGGGGCCCCGGGGCGTGGCAGGAGGGCCTCCACTCGAGGCCGTGGGGGTGTGGGCATCCCCTGCACAGGACACAACAGGTGGTGTGCCCTCCACCGTCCGTTCAGCATCCGGAGACGTGGGGCGGGAGGGAAGAGCAGGACTATGGGGGCGGCCAGCAGTCTGTCGGGTCCGCGCCTTCCTCTTTGTTTTGGGCGGTACCGGGCAGGTAACCGGGCCTGAGGAAGGGAGAGAAAAGTCGGGAGGGGGGGGAGGAGAGGGGACAAACAGAGGGGGAGACAAGGGGGGGAGGAGGAAAAGAGGGAAAACAGGAGACCGGCCTCCATCCGCGTCTGGCTGCGATGCTGGGGGACTCCCCTCTCGTGGGAGCGCGCTGGAGGATGGCTGGACCGATGGCGATGGGGGGGTGGTGAGTAGAACGCCCCCGTCGTCCGGGGCGTGGACCTGGGCGGTGATGATGGGCGGGTCCCTGGTCGGTTCCATCGTCTGCGATACCGGGGGACATGGAGGGGTCCGTGCTGTGGGCCTCTGGTCCGGGAGTGGGTCCGTGGACGATCCATCGTTGCCCGTTGCAGAGCACAATCTGGTGTGTGCGTCGTCCAGTGACGTCTGCAGGAGTCTAGGGCCAAAGTGTCTCCTCGCCCAAGCCGAGGCGATGTCAAAATTCTGGTCCCAACGGGGGCCCATTAATAGGGAAAACACCCGGACCTGGTTGATTATTGTGTCCAGATAATGGTCTCTGAGGATGATGGTAGTAGTATAGGCCCAATTCTCTGCGTTACCCTTAATGAGGGTCAACGTAGCGGGATTGGGAGATGCCGGTTTAATTATTGAATTTAGCGTATGGGCCATTCTGGCGATCGTGATAGGGGGGTTAGGGCCCATGATATTGTCCAGATGATGTACAGCCTTAATAATGTTATAAATAACCTTATTTTTGGTGCTGAAGTCGGGGTCTGACGAGCGCGGGACGCTCGGGGCCCCGGCGCGGCTGCGCTCCTCCACGCGTCTGTTGCGTGTTCCGTCGTCGGCCCCCGTTCGGGCTGGGCCGCGACGAGGACCCCTACCGGGTGGTGGACGACCCCGGTCGTCGTAGGTCCGTCGGGGGACCCGGTCGCGGGTCCAGACGGGCGCCGGGATCTCCGGGTCCCGACGGTGACGCTCCTCAGCGCGTGGTGCGCAGCCGCGCGCGGGGCTGCGGTGGAAGGCCCAAGCCTCGGCGTTGCGTGAGTGGCGCTGGCGCCACGGCCCCCGGGGCGGACTACGCGGAGCTGGGGTGTAGCGGGGAGCCGGTGGCTGGTAGCCAGGACGCAGGCCCCGGCCGTAATGATCCTCCCCATCAGGTGACGGGTCATACTGGCGGTGTGGGTGGAAGCCTGGGCCTCCAGGGCCACGGCCTCGGCCCTCGTGGTCAAGGCCTCGGCCCCCGTGGTCACGGCCTCGTGGCGGTGAACGACGGGAGGCCCACTCCTGGTGGCGGCCCTCCATCCCGTGTGCAACAGTGCGCCTTATCGGGTCAGCCCGGGGATAATTCGGTTCAAAAACCCGCCGACTCACCGGCTGTAAGGTAGCGGGGTGGTCCCGGAACACTGCTCGGCCCCGTCTCCTCTGGACCAGGGTCCAGGCCTCGTAATCTCGGTGGTGATTCATGGAGCGATGGTTTGTTCATACAATTATGAGCCAGTGGTCAAAAAGAAAATACCTTTATTTGTCGGTACAAATTTACAAAAAAGGTTCGCAACGTTTCGATATTATTATATCTTCTTCAGGCGATAGGTGTATAAACTTTCCGTGCTGTAAAAAGCGTCCGAGCCGTGGCAGTGGAAAATAGGAGAGAGGGGTCAGAGGTGGGAGGTGACTGATCGCAATAAACCCGCTAGGGGGCAGTAGATCATTGGCCAATGGGATGTCGGCGTGATCATCGGATGAGGAAATACCTTTTATGGTGATACTAGTCCTATAAGGCACTCACCCACACTCCATTAATAATAAATAAAAAATAAAAAAATAACAAATAATAATAATAATAATAATAATAATAATAATAATAATGGTAATAATAAATAGTAAAACAAATGAATAAGTAAATAAAAACAAAAACAGGGAAACAGAAAACCAAAGAAAACGAAAATAGTGTTACAGACCTACATAACCGGGAGTGGGTTTATGTACAGGAATGGCTAAGTAAAATGGTTAGGGTCAGGGGAGGGAGGGTAAAGGTAAGGCAAGGGAGGGGAGGGGTAAGGGTAAGAATGAGGGTTAGGGTTAGGTAAAGGTTAGGATCGGGGTTAGGGTTAGGTATGGGAAGGGAGGGGTTAGGGTGAGGATAAGGGTTGGGGGTTAGGGTTATGGGAAGGTTAAGGTAAGGGATGGGATGGGGGTTGAAGGTTAGGTTTAGGTAAGGGTTGGGGTAAGGGTTAGGGTTAGGTACGGGAGGGAAGGGGTTAGGGTGAGGGTAAGGGTTAGGGGAAGGTTAAGTTAAGGGATGGGATGGGGGTTAAAGGTTAGGATTAGAGTAAGGGTTAGGGTTAGGTACGGGAGGGGAGGGGTTAAGGTCAGGATAAGGGTTAGAGGAAGGTTAGGTTAAGGGATGGGGTGGGGATAAAGGGTTGGGGTTAGGAAAGGGTTGGGGTTAGGATTAGGTTTAGGGCTAGGTGGGGTTAGAGTTGGGGTTAGGATTAGGGGTTAGGGTGGGGATAAAAGGTTAGGCAAGGGTTGGGGTTAGGTTTAAGGCTAGGTAGGGGTTAGGGTTAGGGGTTAGGGTGGGGATAAAAGGTTAGGGTTAGGCAAGGGTTGGGGTTGGGGTTAAGGTTAGGTTTAGGGCTAGGTAGGAAAGATTGGCAAGGGGATGGAGAGGTTTGGGTGGGGGCTAGGGGTTGGACGGGGCCCAAACAAAATAGCATAACAGGGTGCCTACGGCTCGGCTGGAGATACACATGACCAACATTTTAGGCTCATGAACAAACAATGGTGGTGTCAACATGCGATAACCACGAATAAGCGGATAGGGTTAAAAGATACCCAACACACAGTAGCAACATAAACCAACAATAAACCATTAATATTAATATTAACCACGAATAGGAATTGGGTTAAAAGGAATACAGAATGCATATAGTGTCAACATACATCACTAAGTATGAACCATAAATATCAACCATGAATAGGGAATTGGGTTAAAGGTACACAATATACACAATATCAACATGGGAATACATCAACTCCTTATACAATAGTACAGAGGAGGAGAACAGGGAAGCCCACATGCAGGGAGGCAAGGAGAAAGGGCAGGTGAACAGCAAGGCACGGGCGGGTTAGGTTAGGGTTAGAAAAACGACGCTCCCACTGGAAGCGACGCCGAAATGCACTGTCCATTAAACTGTTCTCTGGGATCCAATCCCCAAGCCCCCACGCACGTTAAGACCCCCTGGTTGTAAGGTGCCCAGTCTGTAGATCCAGACCCGCTCTAACTGGCGTCTCTTAGAAGTCGACCACCTGGGGTTGCACTGTAAGACGGTGGCGGACAGGGAAGGCCAGCCGTGTAAAATAAAATGCTGAACTAACGGGAGGTGTGTGTCCTTCCCCCTCAAAACGTTGTACCTGTGCTGTGTGAACCGGACAAGCAAGGTGTTCTGGGTTTCGCCCACATATTGAACGCCGCAGGTTTCACACCAGATTAAATAAATACAATTTTTGGAGAGAGGGCCCCCTTGTCCTGGCGTGGGGAAAACGTCATGCGTGTTGTGATTACGCACCCAGGGCCGGTATTGGAAGAAACCGCCCAGCCTGTTCGGTCTAGTGGGAACCATTGGACGGAGTTTAGCCTTAACCAGAATGTCTTTAATATTTTTGTTTTTCCTATAGGCGGCGATGATGCTATAATTTTTGAGAAGGCCTGCCGAATTAACCATATGGTTGAAGTTAGTCTTTATTTCCCCCACTAAGCGTACCGCCGACGGGGAGTAGGTTGTGATGAAGGGGAGCCTAGGGCCAATGACAACGGGTTTGATGACCTTAAATGTTTTGAGAGCCTTCCTGAGGAAGGTCCTTGAGTACCCCCTGGTGGACAACGCCGCAAATAGCACCTTGGTGGCTGACTTAAAGTCCTCTGCACTCGTGCAGATCCTGGAAAATCTAAGAAGCTGAGATTTTACCAGGCCGGCATATGTGTGCCTCGGATGGAAACTGGATCTATATAAGAGGGCGTGCGTGTCGGTGTCCTTGAAATAAACCTTGGTATCAAGTCGACATGTGGTTAAAAAGTCAGGGCCCTTAAACGTGGTCGTGTCAAGGAAGTCAACGGACGAGAGGCTGCAGGTGGATTTAATGGTGATGGACGGGTTGTGAGTATTAAGGGTGACCAAGAAGTCGTCAAAATCTAGCCTCGAGTGTGTCCACACCCCCCAGATGTCATCTAAATACCTAAAGTAATGCAGGGGTTTCTTGTTACAAGAGGCTAAGGCTGCCACCTCCCATTCGGCCATGAATATGTTTGCATATGCCGGTGCGAATTTCTTTCCCATGGCCGTCCCCTTGATTTGGAGGAAGAATTCCCCATTAAAGGTGAAATCATTCCGGGTTAGATTTATTTTCAGCAGTTGCAAAATGTGTGCATCGGGCCGAGTGTCGTCTGGATATTTTAAGAAAATATTATTTATGGTCTGAAGACCTTCCGTGATGTCGATGTTAGTGTATAGACTATCAATGTCAATAGTGAAGAGAAGAGAATCCACCGGAATGTGAACCCTCCTAACCTTATCTACAAAGTCAAATGTGTCCTTAATGTAGCTGTCGTGTCTAGTCGAGAGGGGATTTAAATAATGGTCAATAAACTCTGCCGTATAACAGGTTTCACTGCTACAATCCGAGACGATGGGCCTCCCAGGGGGGATCTCGTTGGATCTGCTCCAAACGGAGGGATCTTTGTGGATTTTGGGTAACATATAAAAGATCCTGGGCCTTGGATCCGCGTCGCCCTGTAGATATTGCATCTGTTTGTGAGTTATATATTTGTTGTGGTATAACGAGCGTAATATTTGGTCCACCAGGGGGATCGTGTCGAGGTAGATAGGTTTGGTAATTTTGGAATAATAAACACTATCATTAAGTTGTCTGTATCCCTCCCACAGGTATTGTTCCCTGTCCATGATAACCACCGCACTACCCTTGTCCGCGGGTTTGATCACGATGTCGTTATTGTTCTGGAGTGTAAGCAACGCCTCGAATTCCTCCACACTGAGGTTATCCTTGACCCAACCGATTTTAAATGCGTCCTGAAAGAAGTTGATGTCGTTGTCTACGACCGAGAAAACCGCCTTAGGAAGACTGCTCCTAGGTGGGACCCATAGGGACTTACTGATAAACGGTTTTTGGATTGAACCTGGTTTGTTCTGAAAGTAAACAGCGAGTTTTAAGCGTCTGTGATACTGTTGTATATCAGAGCGTGTTTGATCTCGTATATTGCTACTGTTGCTACCCTTGGTGGGGATAAAGTGGAGACCCCGGTCGAGAACAGAAAGCTGGGCCCCCGTCAATGTGAATTCTTTGCATAAATTAATAACAGATTTATACCCCTTCTGCGTATTAAAAGCCGCGGGGACCCCTAGTTTAACATCTGCACCCAGTGCTCCAATACCAGTTTGGCCGTGTGGTGCGACCAGTGGATGCCGTCCCTCTCGGTCTTGAAGGAGTTTCTGGACAGGGCCGGAATGAAGGGGTGGTGGGAGAAAATGTGGGCGTTGAGCTGCCTCAGGTTGTCCTGTTCACGATGAGGGAGGGACCTGGAGAAGCTGATTTCCGGTATGAAGATCTGAGCTTGGGGGAAAACGAGTTTAGCCATACGGAGAGTACTCTGCAGCTGTCGGATAACAGATTGGTCTACCTTGTGGGCCCTATTGTTCAACCCGAAGGCCAAAATGACCTTTTCCACAACTGTGGAGACGGTAGTCTTCGACAGGATGGACTCGGCGTGCCTGAAGGTGGCACCCGGAAAAGCATCGATCTGCAATCCCTCATGCTGGAAAGATGGGATTCTACCTACATTAGAATCACCCAGCACTAACCATTTCTCCCTCGCCAGCAGACCCCACTCTTTGGTCTTATTGATCGTATTTACGTGACGGGTGGGTCTCCTTGTAGGTGTGGCTGGCGTGGAGGCCGCAGGAGAGACGAAGTTGAGCCGGCTCTGGACGGGGCCCCGGGGCGTGGCAGGAGGGCCTCCACTCGAGGCCGTGGGGGTGTGGGCATCCCCTGCACAGGACACAACAGGTGGTGTGCCCTCCACCGTCCGTTCAGCATCCGGAGACGTGGGGCGGGAGGGAAGAGCAGGACTATGGGGGCGGCCAGCAGTCTGTCGGGTCCGCGCCTTCCTCTTTGTTTTGGGCGGTACCGGGCAGGTAACCGGGCCTGAGGAAGGGAGAGAAAAGTCGGGAGGGGGGGGAGGAGAGGGGACAAACAGAGGGGGAGACAAGGGGGGGAGGAGGAAAAGAGGGAAAACAGGAGACCGGCCTCCATCCGCGTCTGGCTGCGATGCTGGGGGACTCCCCTCTCGTGGGAGCGCGCTGGAGGATGGCTGGACCGATGGCGATGGGGGGGTGGTGAGTAGAACGCCCCCGTCGTCCGGGGCGTGGACCTGGGCGGTGATGATGGGCGGGTCCCTGGTCGGTTCCATCGTCTGCGATACCGGGGGACATGGAGGGGTCCGTGCTGTGGGCCTCTGGTCCGGGAGTGGGTCCGTGGACGATCCATCGTTGCCCGTTGCAGAGCACAATCTGGTGTGTGCGTCGTCCAGTGACGTCTGCAGGAGTCTAGGGCCAAAGTGTCTCCTCGCCCAAGCCGAGGCGATGTCAAAATTCTGGTCCCAACGGGGGCCCATTAATAGGGAAAACACCCGGACCTGGTTGATTATTGTGTCCAGATAATGGTCTCTGAGGATGATGGTAGTAGTATAGGCCCAATTCTCTGCGTTACCCTTAATGAGGGTCAACGTAGCGGGATTGGGAGATGCCGGTTTAATTATTGAATTTAGCGTATGGGCCATTCTGGCGATCGTGATAGGGGGGTTAGGGCCCATGATATTGTCCAGATGATGTACAGCCTTAATAATGTTATAAATAACCTTATTTTTGGTGCTGAAGTCGGGGTCTGACGAGCGCGGGACGCTCGGGGCCCCGGCGCGGCTGCGCTCCTCCACGCGTCTGTTGCGTGTTCCGTCGTCGGCCCCCGTTCGGGCTGGGCCGCGACGAGGACCCCTACCGGGTGGTGGACGACCCCGGTCGTCGTAGGTCCGTCGGGGGACCCGGTCGCGGGTCCAGACGGGCGCCGGGATCTCCGGGTCCCGACGGTGACGCTCCTCAGCGCGTGGTGCGCAGCCGCGCGCGGGGCTGCGGTGGAAGGCCCAAGCCTCGGCGTTGCGTGAGTGGCGCTGGCGCCACGGCCCCCGGGGCGGACTACGCGGAGCTGGGGTGTAGCGGGGAGCCGGTGGCTGGTAGCCAGGACGCAGGCCCCGGCCGTAATGATCCTCCCCATCAGGTGACGGGTCATACTGGCGGTGTGGGTGGAAGCCTGGGCCTCCAGGGCCACGGCCTCGGCCCTCGTGGTCAAGGCCTCGGCCCCCGTGGTCACGGCCTCGTGGCGGTGAACGACGGGAGGCCCACTCCTGGTGGCGGCCCTCCATCCCGTGTGCAACAGTGCGCCTTATCGGGTCAGCCCGGGGATAATTCGGTTCAAAAACCCGCCGACTCACCGGCTGTAAGGTAGCGGGGTGGTCCCGGAACACTGCTCGGCCCCGTCTCCTCTGGACCAGGGTCCAGGCCTCGTAATCTCGGTGGTGATTCATGGAGCGATGGTTTGTTCATACAATTATGAGCCAGTGGTCAAAAAGAAAATACCTTTATTTGTCGGTACAAATTTACAAAAAAGGTTCGCAACGTTTCGATATTATTATATCTTCTTCAGGCGATAGGTGTATAAACTTTCCGTGCTGTAAAAAGCGTCCGAGCCGTGGCAGTGGAAAATAGGAGAGAGGGGTCAGAGGTGGGAGGTGACTGATCGCAATAAACCCGCTAGGGGGCAGTAGATCATTGGCCAATGGGATGTCGGCGTGATCATCGGATGAGGAAATACCTTTTATGGTGATACTAGTCCTATAAGGCACTCACCCACACTCCATTAATAATAAATAAAAAATAAAAAAATAACAAATAATAATAATAATAATAATAATAATAATAATAATAATGGTAATAATAAATAGTAAAACAAATGAATAAGTAAATAAAAACAAAAACAGGGAAACAGAAAACCAAAGAAAACGAAAATAGTGTTACAGACCTACATAACCGGGAGTGGGTTTATGTACAGGAATGGCTAAGTAAAATGGTTAGGGTCAGGGGAGGGAGGGTAAAGGTAAGGCAAGGGAGGGGAGGGGTAAGGGTAAGAATGAGGGTTAGGGTTAGGTAAAGGTTAGGATCGGGGTTAGGGTTAGGTATGGGAAGGGAGGGGTTAGGGTGAGGATAAGGGTTGGGGGTTAGGGTTATGGGAAGGTTAAGGTAAGGGATGGGATGGGGGTTGAAGGTTAGGTTTAGGTAAGGGTTGGGGTAAGGGTTAGGGTTAGGTACGGGAGGGAAGGGGTTAGGGTGAGGGTAAGGGTTAGGGGAAGGTTAAGTTAAGGGATGGGATGGGGGTTAAAGGTTAGGATTAGAGTAAGGGTTAGGGTTAGGTACGGGAGGGGAGGGGTTAAGGTCAGGATAAGGGTTAGAGGAAGGTTAGGTTAAGGGATGGGGTGGGGATAAAGGGTTGGGGTTAGGAAAGGGTTGGGGTTAGGATTAGGTTTAGGGCTAGGTGGGGTTAGAGTTGGGGTTAGGATTAGGGGTTAGGGTGGGGATAAAAGGTTAGGCAAGGGTTGGGGTTAGGTTTAAGGCTAGGTAGGGGTTAGGGTTAGGGGTTAGGGTGGGGATAAAAGGTTAGGGTTAGGCAAGGGTTGGGGTTGGGGTTAAGGTTAGGTTTAGGGCTAGGTAGGAAAGATTGGCAAGGGGATGGAGAGGTTTGGGTGGGGGCTAGGGGTTGGACGGGGCCCAAACAAAATAGCATAACAGGGTGCCTACGGCTCGGCTGGAGATACACATGACCAACATTTTAGGCTCATGAACAAACAATGGTGGTGTCAACATGCGATAACCACGAATAAGCGGATAGGGTTAAAAGATACCCAACACACAGTAGCAACATAAACCAACAATAAACCATTAATATTAATATTAACCACGAATAGGAATTGGGTTAAAAGGAATACAGAATGCATATAGTGTCAACATACATCACTAAGTATGAACCATAAATATCAACCATGAATAGGGAATTGGGTTAAAGGTACACAATATACACAATATCAACATGGGAATACATCAACTCCTTATACAATAGTACAGAGGAGGAGAACAGGGAAGCCCACATGCAGGGAGGCAAGGAGAAAGGGCAGGTGAACAGCAAGGCACGGGCGGGTTAGGTTAGGGTTAGAAAAACGACGCTCCCACTGGAAGCGACGCCGAAATGCACTGTCCATTAAACTGTTCTCTGGGATCCAATCCCCAAGCCCCCACGCACGTTAAGACCCCCTGGTTGTTACCCCTTCTGCGTATTAAAAGCCGCGGGGACCCCTAGTTTAACATCTGCACCCAGTGCTCCAATACCAGTTTGGCCGTGTGGTGCGACCAGTGGATGCCGTCCCTCTCGGTCTTGAAGGAGTTTCTGGACAGGGCCGGAATGAAGGGGTGGTGGGAGACAATGTGGGCGTTGAGCTGCCTCAGGTTGTCCTGTTCACGATGAGGGAGGGACCTGGAGAAGCTGATTTCCGGTATGAAGATCTGAGCTTGGGGGAAAACGAGTTTAGCCATACGGAGAGTACTCTGCAGCTGTCGGATAACAGATTGGTCTACCTTGTGGGCCCTATTGTTCAACCCGAAGGCCAAAATGACCTTTTCCACAACTGTGGAGACGGTAGTCTTCGACAGGATGGACTCGGCGTGCCTGAAGGTGGCACCCGGAAAAGCATCGATCTGCAATCCCTCATGCTGGAAAGATGGGATTCTACCTACATTAGAATCACCCAGCACTAACCATTTCTCCCTCGCCAGCAGACCCCACTCTTTGGTCTTATTGATCGTATTTACGTGACGGGTGGGTCTCCTTGTAGGTGTGGCTGGCGTGGAGGCCGCAGGAGAGACGAAGTTGAGCCGGCTCTGGACGGGGCCCCGGGGCGTGGCAGGAGGGCCTCCACTCGAGGCCGTGGGGGTGTGGGCATCCCCTGCACAGGACACAACAGGTGGTGTGCCCTCCACCGTCCGTTCAGCATCCGGAGACGTGGGGCGGGAGGGAAGAGCAGGACTATGGGGGCGGCCAGCAGTCTGTCGGGTCCGCGCCTTCCTCTTTGTTTTGGGCGGTACCGGGCAGGTAACCGGGCCTGAGGAAGGGAGAGAAAAGTCGGGAGGGGGGGGAGGAGAGGGGACAAACAGAGGGGGAGACAAGGGGGGGAGGAGGAAAAGAGGGAAAACAGGAGACCGGCCTCCATCCGCGTCTGGCTGCGATGCTGGGGGACTCCCCTCTCGTGGGAGCGCGCTGGAGGATGGCTGGACCGATGGCGATGGGGGGGTGGTGAGTAGAACGCCCCCGTCGTCCGGGGCGTGGACCTGGGCGGTGATGATGGGCGGGTCCCTGGTCGGTTCCATCGTCTGCGATACCGGGGGACATGGAGGGGTCCGTGCTGTGGGCCTCTGGTCCGGGAGTGGGTCCGTGGACGATCCATCGTTGCCCGTTGCAGAGCACAATCTGGTGTGTGCGTCGTCCAGTGACGTCTGCAGGAGTCTAGGGCCAAAGTGTCTCCTCGCCCAAGCCGAGGCGATGTCAAAATTCTGGTCCCAACGGGGGCCCATTAATAGGGAAAACACCCGGACCTGGTTGATTATTGTGTCCAGATAATGGTCTCTGAGGATGATGGTAGTAGTATAGGCCCAATTCTCTGCGTTACCCTTAATGAGGGTCAACGTAGCGGGATTGGGAGATGCCGGTTTAATTATTGAATTTAGCGTATGGGCCATTCTGGCGATCGTGATAGGGGGGTTAGGGCCCATGATATTGTCCAGATGATGTACAGCCTTAATAATGTTATAAATAACCTTATTTTTGGTGCTGAAGTCGGGGTCTGACGAGCGCGGGACGCTCGGGGCCCCGGCGCGGCTGCGCTCCTCCACGCGTCTGTTGCGTGTTCCGTCGTCGGCCCCCGTTCGGGCTGGGCCGCGACGAGGACCCCTACCGGGTGGTGGACGACCCCGGTCGTCGTAGGTCCGTCGGGGGACCCGGTCGCGGGTCCAGACGGGCGCCGGGATCTCCGGGTCCCGACGGTGACGCTCCTCAGCGCGTGGTGCGCAGCCGCGTGCGGGGCTGCGGTGGAAGGCCCAAGCCTCGGCGTTGCGTGAGTGGCGCTGGCGCCACGGCCCCCGGGGCGGACTACGCGGAGCTGGGGTGTAGCGGGGAGCCGGTGGCTGGTAGCCAGGACGCAGGCCCCGGCCGTAATGATCCTCCCCATCAGGTGACGGGTCATACTGGCGGTGTGGGTGGAAGCCTGGGCCTCCAGGGCCATGGCCTCGGCCCTCGTGGTCAAGGCCTCGGCCCCCGTGGTCACGGCCTCGTGGCGGTGAACGACGGGAGGCCCACTCCTGGTGGCGGCCCTCCATCCCGTGTGCAACAGTGCGCCTTATCGGGTCAGCCCGGGGATAATTCGGTTCAAAAACCCGCCGACTCACCGGCTGTAAGGTAGCGGGGTGGTCCCGGAACACTGCTCGGCCCCGTCTCCTCTGGACCAGGGTCCAGGCCTCGTAATCTCGGTGGTGATTCATGGAGCGATGGTTTGTTCATACAATTATGAGCCAGTGGTCAAAAAGAAAATACCTTTATTTGTCGGTACAAATTTACAAAAAAGGTTCGCAACGTTTCGATATTATTATATCTTCTTCAGGCGATAGGTGTATAAACTTTCCGTGCTGTAAAAAGCGTCCGAGCCGTGGCAGTGGAAAATAGGAGAGAGGGGTCAGAGGTGGGAGGTGACTGATCGCAATAAACCCGCTAGGGGGCAGTAGATCATTGGCCAATGGGATGTCGGCGTGATCATCGGATGAGGAAATACCTTTTATGGTGATACTAGTCCTATAAGGCGCTCACCCACACTCCATTAATAATAAATAAAAAATAAAAAAATAACAAATAATAATAATAATAATAATAATAATAATAATAATAATGGTAATAATAAATAGTAAAACAAATGAATAAGTAAATAAAAACAAAAACAGGGAAACAGAAAACCAAAGAAAACGAAAATAGTGTTACAGACCTACATAACCGGGAGTGGGTTTATGTACAGGAATGGCTAAGTAAAATGGTTAGGGTCAGGGGAGGGAGGGTAAAGGTAAGGCAAGGGAGGGGAGGGGTAAGGGTAAGAATGAGGGTTAGGGTTAGGTAAAGGTTAGGATCGGGGTTAGGGTTAGGTATGGGAAGGGAGGGGTTAGGGTGAGGATAAGGGTTGGGGGTTAGGGTTAGGGGAAGGTTAAGGTAAGGGATGGGATGGGGGTTGAAGGTTAGGTTTAGGTAAGGGTTGGGGTAAGGGTTAGGGTTAGGTACGGGAGGGAAGGGGTTAGGGTGAGGGTAAGGGTTAGGGGAAGGTTAAGTTAAGGGATGGGATGGGGGTTAAAGGTTAGGATTAGAGTAAGGGTTAGGGTTAGGTACGGGAGGGGAGGGGTTAAGGTCAGGATAAGGGTTAGAGGAAGGTTAGGTTAAGGGATGGGGTGGGGATAAAGGGTTGGGGTTAGGAAAGGGTTGGGGTTAGGATTAGGTTTAGGGCTAGGTGGGGTTAGAGTTGGGGTTAGGATTAGGGGTTAGGGTGGGGATAAAAGGTTAGGGTTAGGCAAGGGTTGGGGTTAGGTTTAAGGCTAGGTAGGGGTTAGGGTTAGGGGTTAGGGTGGGGATAAAAGGTTAGGGTTAGGCAAGGGTTGGGGTTGGGGTTAAGGTTAGGTTTAGGGCTAGGTAGGAAAGATTGGCAAGGGGATGGAGAGGTTTGGGTGGGGGCTAGGGGTTGGACGGGGCCCAAACAAAATAGCATAACAGGGTGCCTACGGCTCGGCTGGAGATACACATGACCAACATTTTAGGCTCATGAACAAACAATGGTGGTGTCAACATGCGATAACCACGAATAAGCGGATAGGGTTAAAAGATACCCAACACACAGTAGCAACATAAACCAACAATAAACCATTAATATTAATATCAACCATGAATAGGGAATTGGGTTAAAGGTACACAATATACACAATATCAACATGGGAATACATCAACTCCTTATACAATAGTACAGAGGAGGAGAACAGGGAAGCCCACATGCAGGGAGGCAAGGAGAAAGGGCAGGTGAACAGCAAGGCACGGGCGGGTTAGGTTAGGGTTAGAAAAACGACGCTCCCACTGGAAGCGACGCCGAAATGCACTGTCCATTAAACTGTTCTCTGGGATCCAATCCCCAAGCCCCCACGCACGTTAAGACCCCCTGGTTGTAAGGTGCCCAGTCTGTAGATCCAGACCCGCTCTAACTGGCGTCTCTTAGAAGTCGACCACCTGGGGTTGCACTGTAAGACGGTGGCGGACAGGGAAGGCCAGCCGTGTAAAATAAAATGCTGAACTAACGGGAGGTGTGTGTCCTTCCCCCTCAAAACGTTGTACCTGTGCTGTGTGAACCGGACAAGCAAGGTGTTCTGGGTTTCGCCCACATATTGAACGCCGCAGGTTTCACACCAGATTAAATAAATACAATTTTTGGAGAGAGGGCCCCCTTGTCCTGGCGTGGGGAAAACGTCATGCGTGTTGTGATTACGCACCCAGGGCCGGTATTGGAAGAAACCGCCCAGCCTGTTCGGTCTAGTGGGAACCATTGGACGGAGTTTAGCCTTAACCAGAATGTCTTTAATATTTTTGTTTTTCCTATAGGCGGCGATGATGCTATAATTTTTGAGAAGGCCTGCCGAATTAACCATATGGTTGAAGTTAGTCTTTATTTCCCCCACTAAGCGTACCGCCGACGGGGAGTAGGTTGTGATGAAGGGGAGCCTAGGGCCAATGACAACGGGTTTGATGACCTTAAATGTTTTGAGAGCCTTCCTGAGGAAGGTCCTTGAGTACCCCCTGGTGGACAACGCCGCAAATAGCACCTTGGTGGCTGACTTAAAGTCCTCTGCACTCGTGCAGATCCTGGAAAATCTAAGAAGCTGAGATTTTACCAGGCCGGCATATGTGTGCCTCGGATGGAAACTGGATCTATATAAGAGGGCGTGCGTGTCGGTGTCCTTGAAATAAACCTTGGTATCAAGTCGACATGTGGTTAAAAAGTCAGGGCCCTTAAACGTGGTCGTGTCAAGGAAGTCAACGGACGAGAGGCTGCAGGTGGATTTAATGGTGATGGACGGGTTGTGAGTATTAAGGGTGACCAAGAAGTCGTCAAAATCTAGCCTCGAGTGTGTCCACACCCCCCAGATGTCATCTAAATACCTAAAGTAATGCAGGGGTTTCTTGTTACAAGAGGCTAAGGCTGCCACCTCCCATTCGGCCATGAATATGTTTGCATATGCCGGTGCGAATTTCTTTCCCATGGCCGTCCCCTTGATTTGGAGGAAGAATTCCCCATTAAAGGTGAAATCATTCCGGGTTAGATTTATTTTCAGCAGTTGCAAAATGTGTGCATCGGGCCGAGTGTCGTCTGGATATTTTAAGAAAATATTATTTATGGTCTGAAGACCTTCCGTGATGTCGATGTTAGTGTATAGACTATCAATGTCAATAGTGAAGAGAAGAGAATCCACCGGAATGTGAACCCTCCTAACCTTATCTACAAAGTCAAATGTGTCCTTAATGTAGCTGTCGTGTCTAGTCGAGAGGGGATTTAAATAATGGTCAATAAACTCTGCCGTATAACAGGTTTCACTGCTACAATCCGAGACGATGGGCCTCCCAGGGGGGATCTCGTTGGATCTGCTCCAAACGGAGGGATCTTTGTGGATTTTGGGTAACATATAAAAGATCCTGGGCCTTGGATCCGCGTCGCCCTGTAGATATTGCATCTGTTTGTGAGTTATATATTTGTTGTGGTATAACGAGCGTAATATTTGGTCCACCAGGGGGATCGTGTCGAGGTAGATAGGTTTGGTAATTTTGGAATAATAAACACTATCATTAAGTTGTCTGTATCCCTCCCACAGGTATTGTTCCCTGTCCATGATAACCACCGCACTACCCTTGTCCGCGGGTTTGATCACGATGTCGTTATTGTTCTGGAGTGTAAGCAACGCCTCGAATTCCTCCACACTGAGGTTATCCTTGACCCAACCGATTTTAAATGCGTCCTGAAAGAAGTTGATGTCGTTGTCTACGACCGAGAAAACCGCCTTAGGAAGACTGCTCCTAGGTGGGACCCATAGGGACTTACTGATAAACGGTTTTTGGATTGAACCTGGTTTGTTCTGAAAGTAAACAGCGAGTTTTAAGCGTCTGTGATACTGTTGTATATCAGAGCGTGTTTGATCTCGTATATTGCTACTGTTGCTACCCTTGGTGGGGATAAAGTGGAGACCCCGGTCGAGAACAGAAAGCTGGGCCCCCGTCAATGTGAATTCTTTGCATAAATTAATAACAGATTTATACCCCTTCTGCGTATTAAAAGCCGCGGGGACCCCTAGTTTAACATCTGCACCCAGTGCTCCAATACCAGTTTGGCCGTGTGGTGCGACCAGTGGATGCCGTCCCTCTCGGTCTTGAAGGAGTTTCTGGACAGGGCCGGAATGAAGGGGTGGTGGGAGAAAATGTGGGCGTTGAGCTGCCTCAGGTTGTCCTGTTCACGATGAGGGAGGGACCTGGAGAAGCTGATTTCCGGTATGAAGATCTGAGCTTGGGGGAAAACGAGTTTAGCCATACGGAGAGTACTCTGCAGCTGTCGGATAACAGATTGGTCTACCTTGTGGGCCCTATTGTTCAACCCGAAGGCCAAAATGACCTTTTCCACAACTGTGGAGACGGTAGTCTTCGACAGGATGGACTCGGCGTGCCTGAAGGTGGCACCCGGAAAAGCATAGATCTGCAATCCCTCATGCTGGAAAGATGGGATTCTACCTACATTAGAATCACCCAGCACTAACCATTTCTCCCTCGCCAGCAGACCCCACTCTTTGGTCTTATTGATCGTATTTACGTGACGGGTGGGTCTCCTTGTAGGTGTGGCTGGCGTGGAGGCCGCAGGAGAGACGAAGTTGAGCCGGCTCTGGACGGGGCCCCGGGGCGTGGCAGGAGGGCCTCCACTCGAGGCCGTGGGGGTGTGGGCATCCCCTGCACAGGACACAACAGGTGGTGTGCCCTCCACCGTCCGTTCAGCATCCGGAGACGTGGGGCGGGAGGGAAGAGCAGGACTATGGGGGCGGCCAGCAGTCTGTCGGGTCCGCGCCTTCCTCTTTGTTTTGGGCGGTACCGGGCAGGTAACCGGGCCTGAGGAAGGGAGAGAAAAGTCGGGAGGGGGGGGAGGAGAGGGGACAAACAGAGGGGGAGACAAGGGGGGGAGGAGGAAAAGAGGGAAAACAGGAGACCGGCCTCCATCCGCGTCTGGCTGCGATGCTGGGGGACTCCCCTCTCGTGGGAGCGCGCTGGAGGATGGCTGGACCGATGGCGATGGGGGGGTGGTGAGTAGAACGCCCCCGTCGTCCGGGGCGTGGACCTGGGCGGTGATGATGGGCGGGTCCCTGGTCGGTTCCATCGTCTGCGATACCGGGGGACATGGAGGGGTCCGTGCTGTGGGCCTCTGGTCCGGGAGTGGGTCCGTGGACGATCCATCGTTGCCCGTTGCAGAGCACAATCTGGTGTGTGCGTCGTCCAGTGACGTCTGCAGGAGTCTAGGGCCAAAGTGTCTCCTCGCCCAAGCCGAGGCGATGTCAAAATTCTGGTCCCAACGGGGGCCCATTAATAGGGAAAACACCCGGACCTGGTTGATTATTGTGTCCAGATAATGGTCTCTGAGGATGATGGTAGTAGTATAGGCCCAATTCTCTGCGTTACCCTTAATGAGGGTCAACGTAGCGGGATTGGGAGATGCCGGTTTAATTATTGAATTTAGCGTATGGGCCATTCTGGCGATCGTGATAGGGGGGTTAGGGCCCATGATATTGTCCAGATGATGTACAGCCTTAATAATGTTATAAATAACCTTATTTTTGGTGCTGAAGTCGGGGTCTGACGAGCGCGGGACGCTCGGGGCCCCGGCGCGGCTGCGCTCCTCCACGCGTCTGTTGCGTGTTCCGTCGTCGGCCCCCGTTCGGGCTGGGCCGCGACGAGGACCCCTACCGGGTGGTGGACGACCCCGGTCGTCGTAGGTCCGTCGGGGGACCCGGTCGCGGGTCCAGACGGGCGCCGGGATCTCCGGGTCCCGACGGTGACGCTCCTCAGCGCGTGGTGCGCAGCCGCGCGCGGGGCTGCGGTGGAAGGCCCAAGCCTCGGCGTTGCGTGAGTGGCGCTGGCGCCACGGCCCCCGGGGCGGACTACGCGGAGCTGGGGTGTAGCGGGGAGCCGGTGGCTGGTAGCCAGGACGCAGGCCCCGGCCGTAATGATCCTCCCCATCAGGTGACGGGTCATACTGGCGGTGTGGGTGGAAGCCTGGGCCTCCAGGGCCACGGCCTCGGCCCTCGTGGTCAAGGCCTCGGCCCCCGTGGTCACGGCCTCGTGGCGGTGAACGACGGGAGGCCCACTCCTGGTGGCGGCCCTCCATCCCGTGTGCAACAGTGCGCCTTATCGGGTCAGCCCGGGGATAATTCGGTTCAAAAACCCGCCGACTCACCGGCTGTAAGGTAGCGGGGTGGTCCCGGAACACTGCTCGGCCCCGTCTCCTCTGGACCAGGGTCCAGGCCTCGTAATCTCGGTGGTGATTCATGGAGCGATGGTTTGTTCATACAATTATGAGCCAGTGGTCAAAAAGAAAATACCTTTATTTGTCGGTACAAATTTACAAAAAAGGTTCGCAACGTTTCGATATTATTATATCTTCTTCAGGCGATAGGTGTATAAACTTTCCGTGCTGTAAAAAGCGTCCGAGCCGTGGCAGTGGAAAATAGGAGAGAGGGGTCAGAGGTGGGAGGTGACTGATCGCAATAAACCCGCTAGGGGGCAGTAGATCATTGGCCAATGGGATGTCGGCGTGATCATCAGATGAGGAAATACCTTTTATGGTGATACTAGTCCTATAAGGCGCTCACCCACACTCCATTAATAATAAATAAAAAATAAAAAAATAACAAATAATAATAATAATAATAATAATAATAATAATAATAATGGTAATAATAAATAGTAAAACAAATGAATAAGTAAATAAAAACAAAAACAGGGAAACAGAAAACCAAAGAAAACGAAAATAGTGTTACAGACCTACATAACCGGGAGTGGGTTTATGTACAGGAATGGCTAAGTAAAATGGTTAGGGTCAGGGGAGGGAGGGTAAAGGTAAGGCAAGGGAGGGGAGGGGTAAGGGTAAGAATGAGGGTTAGGGTTAGGTAAAGGTTAGGATCGGGGTTAGGGTTAGGTATGGGAAGGGAGGGGTTAGGGTGAGGATAAGGGTTGGGGGTTAGGGTTATGGGAAGGTTAAGGTAAGGGATGGGATGGGGGTTGAAGGTTAGGTTTAGGTAAGGGTTGGGGTAAGGGTTAGGGTTAGGTACGGGAGGGAAGGGGTTAGGGTGAGGGTAAGGGTTAGGGGAAGGTTAAGTTAAGGGATGGGATGGGGGTTAAAGGTTAGGATTAGAGTAAGGGTTAGGGTTAGGTACGGGAGGGGAGGGGTTAAGGTCAGGATAAGGGTTAGAGGAAGGTTAGGTTAAGGGATGGGGTGGGGATAAAGGGTTGGGGTTAGGAAAGGGTTGGGGTTAGGATTAGGTTTAGGGCTAGGTGGGGTTAGAGTTGGGGTTAGGATTAGGGGTTAGGGTGGGGATAAAAGGTTAGGCAAGGGTTGGGGTTAGGTTTAAGGCTAGGTAGGGGTTAGGGTTAGGGGTTAGGGTGGGGATAAAAGGTTAGGGTTAGGCAAGGGTTGGGGTTGGGGTTAAGGTTAGGTTTAGGGCTAGGTAGGAAAGATTGGCAAGGGGATGGAGAGGTTTGGGTGGGGGCTAGGGGTTGGACGGGGCCCAAACAAAATAGCATAACAGGGTGCCTACGGCTCGGCTGGAGATACACATGACCAACATTTTAGGCTCATGAACAAACAATGGTGGTGTCAACATGCGATAACCACGAATAAGCGGATAGGGTTAAAAGATACCCAACACACAGTAGCAACATAAACCAACAATAAACCATTAATATTAATATTAACCACGAATAGGAATTGGGTTAAAAGGAATACAGAATGCATATAGTGTCAACATACATCACTAAGTATGAACCATAAATATCAACCATGAATAGGGAATTGGGTTAAAGGTACACAATATACACAATATCAACATGGGAATACATCAACTCCTTATACAATAGTACAGAGGAGGAGAACAGGGAAGCCCACATGCAGGGAGGCAAGGAGAAAGGGCAGGTGAACAGCAAGGCACGGGCGGGTTAGGTTAGGGTTAGAAAAACGACGCTCCCACTGGAAGCGACGCCGAAATGCACTGTCCATTAAACTGTTCTCTGGGATCCAATCCCCAAGCCCCCACGCACGTTAAGACCCCCTGGTTGTTACCCCTTCTGCGTATTAAAAGCCGCGGGGACCCCTAGTTTAACATCTGCACCCAGTGCTCCAATACCAGTTTGGCCGTGTGGTGCGACCAGTGGATGCCGTCCCTCTCGGTCTTGAAGGAGTTTCTGGACAGGGCCGGAATGAAGGGGTGGTGGGAGACAATGTGGGCGTTGAGCTGCCTCAGGTTGTCCTGTTCACGATGAGGGAGGGACCTGGAGAAGCTGATTTCCGGTATGAAGATCTGAGCTTGGGGGAAAACGAGTTTAGCCATACGGAGAGTACTCTGCAGCTGTCGGATAACAGATTGGTCTACCTTGTGGGCCCTATTGTTCAACCCGAAGGCCAAAATGACCTTTTCCACAACTGTGGAGACGGTAGTCTTCGACAGGATGGACTCGGCGTGCCTGAAGGTGGCACCCGGAAAAGCATAGATCTGCAATCCCTCATGCTGGAAAGATGGGATTCTACCTACATTAGAATCACCCAGCACTAACCATTTCTCCCTCGCCAGCAGACCCCACTCTTTGGTCTTATTGATCGTATTTACGTGACGGGTGGGTCTCCTTGTAGGTGTGGCTGGCGTGGAGGCCGCAGGAGAGACGAAGTTGAGCCGGCTCTGGACGGGGCCCCGGGGCGTGGCAGGAGGGCCTCCACTCGAGGCCGTGGGGGTGTGGGCATCCCCTGCACAGGACACAAGAGGTGGTGTGCCCTCCACCGTCCGTTCAGCATCCGGAGACGTGGGGCGGGAGGGAAGAGCAGGACTATGGGGGCGGCCAGCAGTCTGTCGGGTCCGCGCCTTCCTCTTTGTTTTGGGCGGTACCGGGCAGGTAACCGGGCCTGAGGAAGGGAGAGAAAAGTCGGGAGGGGGGGGAGGAGAGGGGACAAACAGAGGGGGAGACAAGGGGGGGAGGAGGAAAAGAGGGAAAACAGGAGACCGGCCTCCATCCGCGTCTGGCTGCGATGCTGGGGGGCTCCCCTCTCGTGGGAGCGCGCTGGAGGATGGCTGGACCGATGGCGATGGGGGGGTGGTGAGTAGAACGCCCCCGTCGTCCGGGGCGTGGACCTGGGCGGTGATGATGGGCGGGTCCCTGGTCGGTTCCATCGTCTGCGATACCGGGGGACATGGAGGGGTCCGTGCTGTGGGCCTCTGGTCCGGGAGTGGGTCCGTGGACGATCCATCGTTGCCCGTTGCAGAGCACAATCTGGTGTGTGCGTCGTCCAGTGACGTCTGCAGGAGTCTAGGGCCAAAGTGTCTCCTCGCCCAAGCCGAGGCGATGTCAAAATTCTGGTCCCAACGGGGGCCCATTAATAGGGAAAACACCCGGACCTGGTTGATTATTGTGTCCAGATAATGGTCTCTGAGGATGATGGTAGTAGTATAGGCCCAATTCTCTGCGTTACCCTTAATGAGGGTCAACGTAGCGGGATTGGGAGATGCCGGTTTAATTATTGAATTTAGCGTATGGGCCATTCTGGCGATCGTGATAGGGGGGTTAGGGCCCATGATATTGTCCAGATGATGTACAGCCTTAATAATGTTATAAATAACCTTATTTTTGGTGCTGAAGTCGGGGTCTGACGAGCGCGGGACGCTCGGGGCCCCGGCGCGGCTGCGCTCCTCCACGCGTCTGTTGCGTGTTCCGTCGTCGGCCCCCGTTCGGGCTGGGCCGCGACGAGGACCCCTACCGGGTGGTGGACGACCCCGGTCGTCGTAGGTCCGTCGGGGGACCCGGTCGCGGGTCCAGACGGGCGCCGGGATCTCCGGGTCCCGACGGTGACGCTCCTCAGCGCGTGGTGCGCAGCCGCGCGCGGGGCTGCGGTGGAAGGCCCAAGCCTCGGCGTTGCGTGAGTGGCGCTGGCGCCACGGCCCCCGGGGCGGACTACGCGGAGCTGGGGTGTAGCGGGGAGCCGGTGGCTGGTAGCCAGGACGCAGGCCCCGGCCGTAATGATCCTCCCCATCAGGTGACGGGTCATACTGGCGGTGTGGGTGGAAGCCTGGGCCTCCAGGGCCACGGCCTCGGCCCTCGTGGTCAGGGCCTCGGCCCCCGTGGTCACGGCCTCGTGGCGGTGAACGACGGGAGGCCCACTCCTGGTGGCGGCCCTCCATCCCGTGTGCAACAGTGCGCCTTATCGGGTCAGCCTGGGGATAATTCGGTTCAAAAACCCGCCGACTCACCGGCTGGAAGGTAGCGGGGTGGTCCCGGAACACTGCTCGGCCCCGTCTCCTCTGGACCAGGGTCCAGGCCTCGTAATCTCGGTGGTGATTCATGGAGCGATGGTTTGTTCAAACAATTATGAGCCAGTGGTCAAAAAGAAAATACCTTTATTTGTCGGTACAAATTTACAAAAAAGGTTCGCAACGTTTCGATATTATTATATCTTCTTCAGGCGATAGGTGTATAAACTTTCCGTGCTGTAAAAAGCGTCCGAGCCGTGGCAGTGGAAAATAGGAGAGAGGGGTCAGAGGTGGGAGGTGACTGATCGCAATAAACCCGCTAGGGGGCAGTAGATCATTGGCCAATGGGATGTCGGCGTGATCATCGGATGAGGAAATACCTTTTATGGTGATACTAGTCCTATAAGGCGCTCACCCACACTCCATTAATAATAAATAAAAAATAAAAAAATAACAAATAATAATAATAATAATAATAATAATAATAATAATGGTAATAATAAATAGTAAAACAAATGAATAAGTAAATAAAAACAAAAACAGGGAAACAGAAAACCAAAGAAAACGAAAATAGTGTTACAGACCTACATAACCGGGAGTGGGTTTATGTACAGGAATGGCTAAGTAAAATGGTTACGGTCAGGGGAGGGAGGGTAAAGGTAAGGCAAGGGAGGGGAGGGGTAAGGGTAAGAATGAGGGTTAGGGTTAGGTAAAGGTTAGGATCGGGGTTAGGGTTAGGTATGGGAAGGGAGGGGTTAGGGTGAGGATAAGGGTTGGGGGTTAGGGTTAGGGGAAGGTTAAGGTAAGGGATGGGATGGGGGTTGAAGGTTAGGTTTAGGTAAGGGTTGGGGTAAGGGTTAGGGTTAGGTACGGGAGGGAAGGGGTTAGGGTGAGGGTAAGGGTTAGGGAAAGGTTAAGTTAAGGGATGGGATGGGGGTTAAAGGTTAGGATTAGAGTAAGGGTTAGGGTTAGGTACGGGAGGGGAGGGGTTAAGGTCAGGATAAGGGTTAGAGGAAGGTTAGGTTAAGGGATGGGGTGGGGATAAAGGGTTGGGGTTAGGAAAGGGTTGGGGTTAGGATTAGGTTTAGGGCTAGGTGGGGTTAGAGTTGGGGTTAGGATTAGGGGTTAGGGTGGGGATAAAAGGTTAGGGTTAGGCATGGGTTGGGGTTAGGTTTAAGGCTAGGTAGGGGTTAGGGTTAGGGGTTAGGGTGGGGATAAAAGGTTAGGGTTAGGCAAGGGTTGGGGTTGGGGTTAAGGTTAGGTTTAGGGCTAGGTAGGAAAGATTGGCAAGGGGATGGAGAGGTTTGGGTGGGGGCTAGGGGTTGGACGGGGCCCAAACAAAATAGCATAACAGGGTGCCTACGGCTCGGCTGGAGATACACATGACCAACATTTTAGGCTCATGAACAAACAATGGTGGTGTCAACATGCGATAACCACGAATAAGCGGATAGGGTTAAAAGATACCCAACACACAGTAGCAACATAAACCAACAATAAACCATTAATATTAATATTAACCACGAATAGGAATTGGGTTAAAAGGAATACAGAATGCATATAGTGTCAACATACATCACTAAGTATGAACCATAAATATCAACCATGAATAGGGAATTGGGTTAAAGGTACACAATATACACAATATCAACATGGGAATACATCAACTCCTTATACAATAGTACAGAGGAGGAGAACAGGGAAGCCCACATGCAGGGAGGCAAGGAGAAAGGGCAGGTGAACAGCAAGGCACGGGCGGGTTAGGTTAGGGTTAGAAAAACGACGCTCCCACTGGAAGCGACGCCGAAATGCACTGTCCATTAAACTGTTCTCTGGGATCCAATCCCCAAGCCCCCACGCACGTTAAGACCCCCTGGTTGTTACCCCTTCTGCGTATTAAAAGCCGCGGGGACCCCTAGTTTAACATCTGCACCCAGTGCTCCAATACCAGTTTGGCCGTGTGGTGCGACCAGTGGATGCCGTCCCTCTCGGTCTTGAAGGAGTTTCTGGACAGGGCCGGAATGAAGGGGTGGTGGGAGACAATGTGGGCGTTGAGCTGCCTCAGGTTGTCCTGTTCACGATGAGGGAGGGACCTGGAGAAGCTGATTTCCGGTATGAAGATCTGAGCTTGGGGGAAAACGAGTTTAGCCATACGGAGAGTACTCTGCAGCTGTCGGATAACAGATTGGTCTACCTTGTGGGCCCTATTGTTCAACCCGAAGGCCAAAATGACCTTTTCCACAACTGTGGAGACGGTAGTCTTCGACAGGATGGACTCGGCGTGCCTGAAGGTGGCACCCGGAAAAGCATCGATCTGCAATCCCTCATGCTGGAAAGATGGGATTCTACCTACATTAGAATCACCCAGCACTAACCATTTCTCCCTCGCCAGCAGACCCCACTCTTTGGTCTTATTGATCGTATTTACGTGACGGGTGGGTCTCCTTGTAGGTGTGGCTGGCGTGGAGGCCGCAGGAGAGACGAAGTTGAGCCGGCTCTGGACGGGGCCCCGGGGCGTGGCAGGAGGGCCTCCACTCGAGGCCGTGGGGGTGTGGGCATCCCCTGCACAGGACACAAGAGGTGGTGTGCCCTCCACCGTCCGTTCAGCATCCGGAGACGTGGGGCGGGAGGGAAGAGCAGGACTATGGGGACGGCCAGCAGTCTGTCGGGTCCGCGCCTTCCTCTTTGTTTTGGGCGGTACCGGGCAGGTAACCGGGCCTGAGGAAGGGAGAGAAAAGTCGGGAGGGGGGGGAGGAGAGGGGACAAACAGAGGGGGAGACAAGGGGGGGAGGAGGAAAAGAGGGAAAACAGGAGACCGGCCTCCATCCGCGTCTGGCTGCGATGCTGGGGGGCTCCCCTCTCGTGGGAGCGCGCTGGAGGATGGCTGGACCGATGGCGATGGGGGGGTGGTGAGTAGAACGCCCCCGTCGTCCGGGGCGTGGACCTGGGCGGTGATGATGGGCGGGTCCCTGGTCGGTTCCATCGTCTGCGATACCGGGGGACATGGAGGGGTCCGTGCTGTGGGCCTCTGGTCCGGGAGTGGGTCCGTGGACGATCCATCGTTGCCCGTTGCAGAGCACAATCTGGTGTGTGCGTCGTCCAGTGACGTCTGCAGGAGTCTAGGGCCAAAGTGTCTCCTCGCCCAAGCCGAGGCGATGTCAAAATTCTGGTCCCAACGGGGGCCCATTAATAGGGAAAACACCCGGACCTGGTTGATTATTGTGTCCAGATAATGGTCTCTGAGGATGATGGTAGTAGTATAGGCCCAATTCTCTGCGTTACCCTTAATGAGGGTCAACGTAGCGGGATTGGGAGATGCCGGTTTAATTATTGAATTTAGCGTATGGGCCATTCTGGCGATCGTGATAGGGGGGTTAGGGCCCATGATATTGTCCAGATGATGTACAGCCTTAATAATGTTATAAATAACCTTATTTTTGGTGCTGAAGTCGGGGTCTGACGAGCGCGGGACGCTCGGGGCCCCGGCGCGGCTGCGCTCCTCCACGCGTCTGTTGCGTGTTCCGTCGTCGGCCCCCGTTCGGGCTGGGCCGCGACGAGGACCCCTACCGGGTGGTGGACGACCCCGGTCGTCGTAGGTCCGTCGGGGGACCCGGTCGCGGGTCCAGACGGGCGCCGGGATCTCCGGGTCCCGACGGTGACGCTCCTCAGCGCGTGGTGCGCAGCCGCGCGCGGGGCTGCGGTGGAAGGCCCAAGCCTCGGCGTTGCGTGAGTGGCGCTGGCGCCACGGCCCCCGGGGCGGACTACGCGGAGCTGGGGTGTAGCGGGGAGCCGGTGGCTGGTAGCCAGGACGCAGGCCCCGGCCGTAATGATCCTCCCCATCAGGTGACGGGTCATACTGGCGGTGTGGGTGGAAGCCTGGGCCTCCAGGGCCACGGCCTCGGCCCTCGTGGTCAGGGCCTCGGCCTCCGTGGTCACGGCCTCGTGGCGGTGAACGACGGGAGGCCCACTCCTGGTGGCGGCCCTCCATCCCGTGTGCAACAGTGCGCCTTATCGGGTCAGACCGGGGATAATTCGGTTCAAAAACCCGCCGACTCACCGGCTGGAAGGTAGCGGGGTGGTCCCGGAACACTGCTCGGCCCCGTCTCCTCTTGACCAGGGTCCAGGCCTCGTAATCTCGGTGGTGATTCATGGAGCGATGGTTTGTTCAAACAATTATGAGCCAGTGGTCAAAAAGAAAATACCTTTATTTGTCGGTACAAATTTACAAAAAAGGTTCGCAACGTTTCGATATTATTATATCTTCTTCAGGCGATAGGTGTATAAACTTTCCGTGCTGTAAAAAGCGTCCGAGCCGTGGCAGTGGAAAATAGGAGAGAGGGGTCAGAGGTGGGAGGTGACTGATCGCAATAAACCCGCTAGGGGGCAGTAGATCATTGGCCAATGGGATGTCGGCGTGATCATCGGATGAGGAAATACCTTTTATGGTGATACTAGTCCTATAAGGCGCTCACCCACACTCCATTAATAATAAATAAAAAATAAAAAAATAACAAATAATAATAATAATAATAATAATAATAATGGTAATAATAAATAGTAAAACAAATGAATAAGTAAATAAAAACAAAAACAGGGAAACAGAAAACCAAAGAAAACGAAAATAGTGTTACAGACCTACATAACCGGGAGTGGGTTTATGTACAGGAATGGCTAAGTAAAATGGTTACGGTCAGGGGAGGGAGGGTAAAGGTAAGGCAAGGGAGGGGAGGGGTAAGGGTAAGAATGAGGGTTAGGGTTAGGTAAAGGTTAGGATCGGGGTTAGGGTTAGGTATGGGAAGGGAGGGGTTAGGGTGAGGATAAGGGTTGGGGGTTAGGGTTAGGGGAAGGTTAAGGTAAGGGATGGGATGGGGGTTGAAGGTTAGGTTTAGGTAAGGGTTGGGGTAAGGGTTAGGGTTAGGTACGGGAGGGAAGGGGTTAGGGTGAGGGTAAGGGTTAGGGAAAGGTTAAGTTAAGGGATGGGATGGGGGTTAAAGGTTAGGGTTAGGGTTAGGGTTAGGGTTAGGGGTTAGGGGTTAGGGTTAGGGTTAGGGTTAGGGTTAGGGGTTAGGGTTAGGGTTAGGGTTAGGGTTAGGTACAATATTAAAGACGGCGCCGCCGAAGGCGGCAACGTCGAGTGCACAGGCCATCATCACACAACATCCCGGAATCTCCGACCCACCCCCACATTCATAACGTACTTGCCCTTGATCGCCCGCTTCGTTCTCTTCTCGAGAGCAGCAATGCGTCTGGTGGAAACTCTAGCAGGTAGGCATGGTGTGTAAGCTGCAATAGGACCAAAACGCAGCAGACTCTGGACCGGTCCCCGTTGGTCGGTGAGTGCTGCGACGTGTCTCGTGGACCTCCTGGTGGGCGTGTCCGGGGTGACGCCGTCAGCTGGAAGGTCGAAGGCCAGCCGGGTGCGGGTGGAGCCAAGGGGAGTGTCGGTGGGGACAGCGTCCCGACGAGTGCTGGTCCGGGCAAACCCATTGGGGGGTGTCGTGCCAGAAGAAGCCGGAGCCGTCTGAAGGGGCGTGGTGAGGGTCCGGCGCCCAGCCAAGCCAGAGGTGCGCGCCGTCCTCCGCGGCAAGGGCGTAGCCGGAGGGGGCCGAGAGCCTGCAGGGGGAGGGGGAGAGGGTGGGGTCGGGGGGAGGGGGAGGAGGGGAGGGGAAAGGGAGGGAGGGGGAGGGGGAAGGGGGGAGGAGGGAAGGGGGGCCGGGACAGAGGAGGGGGGGAGGAAGGGAGGGGGGGTGGGAGGGGGGCAGCGGGGGGGAGGGGAAAAGGGGAAGGACAAGGAGGAAAAGAGGGATACAGAGCTGGCCAGGGACGGAGAGCGGTCCGTCCGGTCAGCGCCGTCCTGGGTCCCGGGGTCGAATCCAGAGAGCTGGAAGGCGGAGGGAAGCGCGGCGGGAGACGGGGAGGGAGGCGGCAGGCCGGAGAGGGGCAGGGAGCCGTCCACCAGACCCGGGTCGTCAAGCTCACGCCGGAGGTCGGAGCGGAGGCTGTCCAGGGTCTCCTGTCGCAGGCGGCGTCCGAACTGTCGACCGGCCCAGGAGGCGGCCACCTCAAAGTTGCGGTGCCAGGCAGGGTCGGCAAGACGGGAGAGGGCACTGACCTTCTCCACCACGGTGGTCTTGTAGTGGTCCCGGAGTATCATGGTGGTGGTGTGGGCCCAGTTGCGTGCGTTACCCTCTATGAGGGACAGGGTGGCGGCGTTGGGGACGGCGGGGCGGATGGAGGCCGTCAGGGAGCCAGTGAGTCTTGATATAACATGGAGGGGCTCGGGACCGGTGGCGTTGGTCAGGTGATGGACCGCCTTGATGGCAGCGAGGATCAGTCTGTTTTTCAGAGCGAAGTCCGGGTCCGTAGACCGCGGGACGTCGGGGGCCTGAGGCCTAACGCGCGCCGGCGGTAGACGCGCAGGCCCCGAGCGCGCGGCGGCGGCCTCCGAAGGTCCGGGACGGTGGGGAGGAGGAGGACGGGCACGGGGCCTGGGACCAGGACGGGAGGGTACCTGGCGGCGGGGTAGCGGAGCACCGGCGGGGAAGCCTCGGTCCTGGACGGCAGGGCGGAAGGCCGGGCGGGCGTTAGCTCCGCGGCGGCGGCGCTCATCGCGGCACGGCGAAGGCGCGGGCCGGTAGGCCCGGGGCCGGAACGGAGGGGGATAGCGGGCCGACCCAGAGGGGGATCGGTGCCTAGCGGGCCGTGTGGGGGCAGCCCAACCCCGGGGAGAGGGGTCACGGGGAACCCAGTCGCGACGGTAAGGGTCTGCGACCGACGCATAGGAGCGTCTCATAGTTTGTACGGGCCCAAAGGGTAAACTAACCAGCGAGGGGATGTCAGAAGGGTCCCGTGTCCTGGGCTGGCGTCGTCCGCGGTGGACCACGGTCCATTCGTCATGGTGGCTCGGGGGAGGCATAGTACGAGTTACGTTTTTAAAAAAACGATCGGAAGGTTTCAAAAAAGGAAAGTGTGGTCCGATAGAAAATCCGTATTTATTGATTTCTCTATCTGTGCAAGCAGGTACGACGTTTCGTCACTAAAGTGACTTCATCAGGTACAAATAATTGCAAAAACAAACCGTGAATATATCCATTCCAAACGAGCCGTGGTGACAAATGACGGGAGGGTGCGCACGCACACATTAAAAATGCGTAAACAGAAAACAGGGGAGGAAAAGGAACCGTGGTCTCAGCACGACCCTGAACCAATCAGAGCCGTGCACGGGGGGCGGGATATAGTGTGTCACATGTCATAAACAAAGACGGCCGCCCGGGAGTGGGGGACCAATCAGAGACCAGGATTGAAAAACATCTTTGAATTGACACAATGAGGTAGAATTACCAACAGGTGACGCCAAATAGACCGATGCAGGTGGCAGTCGGAATGAATGGGGAAACAAACACACAACGCATTCAGGGGTAGTAAATAATGTAAACGACAGTACCATGAGGACATAAACGAATACATTAAACGAAATTAATTATAAACAATAAATAAAATAAATAAATAAATAAAATAAAACAAAATAAACGAAAGGCAGACGCACACACACACGAAAAACAACAGAATAATAGCATATCACCTCAATAAACAGGGTTAAATAATGTGCAACATTCAGAGGAATGGTGTGGGGTCAGACCAATCGAGAGAGACGTGAAAACGGTGGCAGGGGGGATCCGAAAGGGGGGCAAATTTAGAGGGGCCAAGGCCAAATAGAGGGGCAGAGGTAGGGCCAGGCGAGGGAGTGGTTAGGGTAAGGGCCAAAACAGGGTCAGGGGTCAGGGCCAGGGGAGGGGGGACGGCTAAGGTAAGGGCCAAGAGAGGGAGGGACGGTTAAGGTTAGGGCCAGGGGAGGGAATGGTTAAGGTAAGGGCCAGTGGAGGGAATGGTTAAGGTAAGGGCCAGGGGAGGGAGTGGTTAGGGTAAGGGCCAGGGGAGGGAGTGGTTAGGGTAAGGGCCAGGGGAGGGAGTGGTTAGGGTAAGGGCCAGGGGAGGGAGTGGTTAGGGTAAGGGCCAGGGGGGGGAAGTGGTTAGGGTGAGGGCCAGGGGAGGGAGTGGTTAAGGTGAGGGCCAGGGGAGGGAGTGGTTAAGGTGAGGGCCCGGACGAGGGCGGGGACAAAAGGGGTTGGCAGGGCGGGACGGGGAAGGGGCGAGGGCCGGGGCAAGGGGCACGTCTCTGAGGGAGAAAGGAGAGGGGCACACGAAGGGGAAAACACCTACAGCTCGGGGAGGAACACACGGGACCACATGGGAGAAACAAAACCACAGTATACACGAACCTTCAAGTGTAAACAGGGTGAACGGATGACGGGCAACAACAAGAACACTAAAACACACAACAAAAATCATCAACCCTATAGGGGAACAGGTCGTAGATGTCCGGTGACAACGACGACGATGATGACGAAGGTGGTGCAGTTCATGTTGAGAGCGGTCCGGCCGGACTCGCGTGCCCATGTGTTGGTGGGGAGGGAAGGAGATCCGAGGAGTCGATAGGAGGCACGGGCGGGTTAGGTACAATATTAAAGACGGCGCCGCCGAAGGCGGCAACGTCGAGTGCACAGGCCATCATCACACAACATCCCGGAATCTCCGACCCACCCCCACATTCATAACGTACTTGCCCTTGATCGCCCGCTTCGTTCTCTTCTCGAGAGCAGCAATGCGTCTGGTGGAAACTCTAGCAGGTAGGCATGGTGTGTAAGCTGCAATAGGACCAAAACGCAGCAGACTCTGGACCGGTCCCCGTTGGTCGGTGAGTGCTGCGACGTGTCTCGTGGACCTCCTGGTGGGCGTGTCCGGGGTGACGCCGTCAGCTGGAAGGTCGAAGGCCAGCCGGGTGCGGGTGGAGCCAAGGGGAGTGTCGGTGGGGACAGCGTCCCGACGAGTGCTGGTCCGGGCAAACCCATTGGGGGGTGTCGTGCCAGAAGAAGCCGGAGCCGTCTGAAGGGGCGTGGTGAGGGTCCGGCGCCCAGCCAAGCCAGAGGTGCGCGCCGTCCTCCGCGGCAAGGGCGTAGCCGGAGGGGGCCGAGAGCCTGCAGGGGGAGGGGGAGAGGGTGGGGTCGGGGGGAGGGGGAGGGGAAAGGGAGGGAGGGGGAAGGGGGGAGGAGGGAAGGGGGGCCGGGACAGAGGAGGGGGGGAGGAAGGGAGGGGGGGTGGGAGGGGGGCAGCGGGGGGGAGGGGAAAAGGGGAAGGACAAGGAGGAAAAGAGGGATACAGAGCTGGCCAGGGACGGAGAGCGGTCCGTCCGGTCAGCGCCGTCCTGGGTTAGGGTTAGGGTTAGGGTTAGGGTTAGGGTTAGGGTTAGGGTTAGGGTTAGGTCAAAATTAAAGCTGGCGCCGCCGAAGGCGGCGACAGCGGGTGCACGGGCCATCATCAAACTAAACCCCGAGATCCCCGACCCAGGGTTAGGGTTAGGGTTAGGGTTAGGGTTAGGGTTAGGGTTAGGGTTAGGGTTAGGGTTAGAGGTTAGGGTTAGGGTTAGGGTTAGGGTTAGGGTTAGGGTTAGTAGGGTTAGGGTTAGGGTTAGGGTTAGGGTTAGGGTTAGTAGGGTTAGGGTTAGGGTTAGGGTTAGGGTTAGGGTTAGGGTTAGGGTTAGGGTTAGGAATTGAAAAAAAGGCGAAGGCGGCGACGTCAAGTGCACAGTCCGTCAACTGCTAACTACCCCGGGCCCCCAAGCCCACCCCCACGTTCAAACCCATGGGCTGTATGGTGTCCAAATGGCGCATCCAAAGGCGCTCCGCCCTGCATCTCATCGAGACGGACCACCTGGGGTTGGACTCCAACACCGTGGCCGTCAAGGCAGACCAACCGTGCTCGATAAAGTGTTTTACAAGGGGGAGGTGCGTGTTCTTCAGCCTACAAACCGTGCGCGGGGGTCACTAATTTAACGACTGTATCCAGTGCTCTAGGAAGAGCTTGGCGGTAGGATGGGACCAGTGGATACCGTCTCTCTCGGTGCTAAAACATTTCCTAGAAAGCGCCGGGATAAAGTGGCAATGGGCGGTGATGTAATCATTAAGACGGCGCAGATTATCCTGCTCTCTATGGGGCAAGGACCTGGAGAAGTTAATTTCAGGGACCATGACCCTGGCTAGGGGAAAGCAGAGCTTAGCCATCCTAATGGCGTTCCGGAGCTGCCTGATAGTGCCCTGGTCAGACACGCAAGCCCTGTCGTTGAGGCCGAAGGCGAGAATTACCTTGCGGACATCGGGGGAGACGGCAGTCTTGGCCAAGATGGCCCCGGCGTGTCGAAACGTGGCCCCTGGGAAACTGTCGACCTGAAGGCCAGGCCGCTGGAAGGGAGGGAACCTGGCCAGGTTGGAGTCCCCCAAGATGAGGCACTCCTCCCTAGCATGGAGGCCCCACTCACTCAGCTTCTTTGTGGTGCTGACGTGCCTGGTGGTGCGGCGGGTGGGCGTGTCCGGAATGACGACCCCCGAAGAGCGAAGGCGCAGACAGCGCTGGACAGGGCCCCAGGGTGTGGAGAGAGGAGCGCCGCCCCGGTCGGTGGACGTGGAGGGCTCTCCGGCTGAGGGCGTCGTACCCAAGGGCGCGGGTGCGGGGGGACGAGGAGTGGCTGCCTTCAGGCCCGTAGTGCGCGTGGAAGGGCACGATCCCCGCTGCTTTCTGGGCGGGTCCGGAGAGGGCCGCGAGCCTGGAGGAGGGAGAGGAAGGACAGGGGAGAGGAGAGGGGAGCCGGAGGGGAGGGGGAGGGGGGGAGGGGTGGAGAGGGGGGAGGAAGGAGGAGGAGGACAGGGAGAAAAAAGAGAGGCAGGAGGGGCGGGCACAGGAGAGAGCCCAGCGTCCGCGTCCCAGCGTGGATCCTCGAGGACCTCAGCAACACGATCAGCGCTGATGGAAGGCCCGGTCGGCGGTGCAGAGGAGGGCGGCTGCGGCGTCGGGCCTTCCGTTGACCCACAGCCGTCCAAACGGCGCCCCAGCAGGGCACGTGCGTCATCCAGGGTCGTCTGGCGTAACCTGGGGCCAAAGTGTCGCCTAGCCCAGGCAGCCGCGATATCAAAGTTCTGGCGCCAGTCGGGCTCCAGCAACCGTGTCAGGACCTGGATTTTATCCGCAACCGTGTCCCGGTAGTGGTCCCTCAGGATGAGGGCCGTGGTGTGGGCCCAGTTCTTGGCGTTCCCCGCAATGAGGGACAGTGTAGCTGCGTTGGGGGCCGCCGGCTTGATGGTCATGATTAATGTTCTGGTTATTCTGGAGATGGTGACCGGGGGCTCAGGTCCGGTCACATTGTCGAGATGGTGAGAGGCCTTGATAATGCCAAACACTAACCTGTTTTTCAGGCTGAAGTCCGGGTCGGTGGACAGCGGGGCGTCGGGGACACGAGTCCGGACTCCCTCCCGCGGCGGCACTGCAAGTTGGGCCCTAGCGTCGTCATCGGTTCCGGAGCGGGGAATAGGACCCCGGCCGAGGTCGCGGGCCCCGCGGTCACGGCGGTGACGTCCGGGGCGCCACGGCGGGTGGTACCGTTCCAACGGAACGGGGCGGAAGGTCGGGTCAAAGTCCCGGTCCCAAGGGCCGCCACGGCGGCGCTCGAACCCACGCGACGGCAGGTCGGACCCCGTGGCCCGATAGGGATCACGGCGGCGACGACGGGGTGCCCGAGGCAATGGGCTGCGCGGGACCGGGACGTGGTCGGGTAGACCGCGCCAGGCAACACGCGGCGATAGGTCGCGCGAGGCCCAGGCGCGGCAGTCTGTTCTAGTCACCGACGCATAGGTGCGTCTCATGTGGTGCGGCCGTAAAAGAGGTCGACTCACCGGTGCAAGGGCCTCGACCGGGTCCCGGGATCTCCTGCGACCCCTAACGCGGTGGACAACCGTCCAATGGCCGTCTCCGTGGCGGTCGGACATGGCAACAGGCCGGAAGGAATCACGGTTGATGGTTAAGAAAAACGGTAACAAATGGTCAAAATAAAGTTTCTTTTATTTTAAAGAAACTATTCGCTACGTTTCGGTAATAAAAATACCTTCATCAGGCGAATAAACAGTGTGTAATATTCCCTTAGAGTTATGCGACCGAGCCGTGGTGTTAATGTCCGAAAAACATGCTGGTTGAAGAGAGCGCGAACCAAGGGGACATGAACCCTCGGTGACCTCAACCTCCTTCCTGAAAACGGGCCAATAAGAAGGCCTCATGTTAACCCGGCTTGAACAACCGTCAACAACAAACAAAATGGCCCCCCGGAAGTGCAGCAGCCAATCACACGACAGTACGGGTCCATGTGGGTTGTTCCATATATGGAAACGCGATCAAAACAAGAAACCAAATGGCCACCCGGAAGTGCATCAGCCAATCACACGACAGTGCGGGATCATGTGAGTTGTTCCATATATGGAAACGCGATCAAAACCCAAAAGGGTGTACAAAACCCCTAAACACACGGATAATAACACAATAGTAATAAGGAGGAGGGAAACAACATAGATAAAGAAAAAGTAAAAAGAAAAACAAAAGAAAAGAAAGTAAAATAAATAAAAAATAAAAAATAAAAAAATAAAAGAAAACAAATTGTTTATATAAATAAAACCCGAAGAAAAAGGGTTAGGGTTAGGGTTAGGGTTAGGGTTAGGGTTAGGGTTAGGGTTAGGGTTAGGGGTTAGGGGTTAGGGGTTAGGGTTAGGGTTAGGGTTAGGGTTAGGGTTAGGGTTAGGGTTAGGGTTAGGGGTTAGGGTTAGGGTTAGGGTTAGGGTTAGGGTTAGGGTTAGGGTTAGGGTTAGGGTTAGGGTTAGGGTTAGGGTTGTGGCTCAATTTAACATGGGTTTGTATGTGCGATTTGGAACACCCAGATTCACCCCGACCTTACACCCTCCAATTTGGAATTTTTGTCAGAGTGTCACCATTGAACATATCTAGATCTGGAAGTTGGAAGTTGGAATCTGGAAGCTGGAAATGGAAGTTGGAAGTTGGAAGCTGGAAGTTGGAAGCTGGATTTGGAAGTTGGAAACGGAAACTCCCAGGCAAAAGAGGGCAGCACTGAGTCGGAAAAATGAATGCCTGGATTTGGAAGTATAATTTGGAAAATCTCTAGGGGGCAGTAGTGATCCATGGTAAAACTTAACATCAGTAATTTCTGAATTTGGAAGTGTTATTTGGAAAATCCCTAGGGGCAGTAATGATCCATGGTAAAACTAAACATCAGTAATTTCTGAATTTGGAAGTGTAATTTGGAAAATCTCTAGGGGGCAGTAGTGAACCATGGTAAAACTTAACATCAGTAATTTCTGAATTTGGAAGTGTTATTTGGATAATCACTAGGGGCAGTAGTGATCCATGGTAAAACTAAACATCAGTAATTTCTGAATTTGGAAGTGTTATTTGGAAAATCTCTAGGGGGCAGTAGTGAACCATGGTAAAACTAATCATCAGTAATTTGGAATTTTTATACTAATTCAAAATGTATTCATACACTAAGTCCACCAACAGCAATTGCTTCATGTGGATTTGGAAGTTGGAAGGGGGTAAATGTCCTGAAGTTGGAAGTTCGTTAAAAATCAATGTACAGTCTAAGTCCACCAACAGCAATTGGTTCATGTCTACTATTTGGAAGTTGGAAGTAGGTAAATGTCCTCAAGTTGGAAGTTCGTTAAAAATCAATGTATAGTCTAAGTCCACCAACAGCAATCGGTTCATGTCTACGATTTGGAAGTTGGAAGTAGGTAAATGTCCTGAAGTTGGAAGTTTGTTAAAAATCAATGTATAGTCTAAGTCCACCAACAGCAATCGGTTCATGTCTACGATTTGGAAGTTGGAAGTAGGTAAATGTCCTGAAGTTGGAAGTTCGTTAAAAATCAATGTATAGTCTAAGTCCACCAACAGCAATCGGTTCATGTCTACAATTTGGAAGTTGGAAGTAGGTAAATGTCCTGAAGTTGGAAGTTCGTTAAAAATCAATGTGTAGTCTAAGTCCACCAACAGCAATCGGTTCATGTCTACAATTTGGAAGTTGGAAGTAGGTAAATGTCCTGAAGTTGGAAGTTCGTTAAAACTCAATGTGTAGTCTAAGTCCACCAACAGCAATCGGTTCATGTCTACAATTTGGAAGTTGGAAGTTCGTTAAAAATCAATGTACAGTCTAAGTCCACCAACAGCAATTGGTTCATGTCTACTATTTGGAAGTTGGAAGTAGGTAAATGTCCTCAAGTTGGAAGTTCGTTAAAAATCAATGCATAGTCTAAGTCCACCAACAGCAATCGGTTCATGTCTACGATTTGGAAGTTGGAAGTAGGTAAATGTCCTGAAGTTGGAAGTTCGTTAAAAATCAATGTATAGTCTAAGTCCACCAACAGCAATTGGTTCATGTCTACAATTTGGAAGTTGGAAGTAGGTAAATGTCCTGAACTTGGAAGTTCGTTAAAAATCAATTTATAGTCTAAGTCCACCAACAGCAATTAGTCCATGTCTACAATTTGGAAGTTGGAATTAGGTAAATGTCCTGAAGTTGGAAGTTCGTTAAAAATCAATGTATAGTCTAAGTCCACCAACAGCAATTGGTTCATGTCTACTATTTGGAAGTTGGAAGTAGGTAAATGTCCTGAAGTTGGAAGTTCGTTAAAAATCAATGTATAGTCTAAGTCCACCAACAGCAATTGGTTCATGTCTACAATTTGGAAGTTGGAAGTAGGTAAATGTCCTCAAGTTGGAAGTGGTCATTTTTGTGTGTCACCATTGAACATATGAAGAGTTCAGATGCAAAGGCCTCTAAACGCCACCTCCGTCAAAAATGAGATAAAGACATTGAGTGAATGCTCTCTGCACGTAGTATGCTTTAGGGTTAGGGTTAATTTCTCGTCAAAACCCGCTATATACCACTATTTTTCTGGTCTGAAATCTCCATTTGTATGCAAAAACCTCTAAACACCACTTCCCTTTGTCAACAAAAGCCTCTACGTTCTTAGAACCAATCACAACGCAACATGGAATCATGTGACTTCAAAATGGCGGCGCCCTGAGGAGCTGCTTTTTGGACAGCTGTCAGATATCAACAACACAGTACATTTACGTTTATATTCTTTAGCGATTCAATTTGGATTTTGATGGTCATGGATTTTGACATAATGGACGAACCTGTCCTTGTGACAGCTAACGGCCGAAAAAAACGTCGTAAAAACGGCCAAAAATAATAATCTTTTCTACCTCCTATTTTTATATTACAATTTAATATATATTTGCAGGCTATACTGCAGGTATTTTGAATGTATTTAACTTCTGTTATTGTTAAAATAAATGTGTTGCCATTTTGTGCCATTGAGGATATGCTTTGTGACTGTTTCTTTATTATTATTATTATTTTTATTATTATATATTTTGGCCTTTTGTCTTTGTTGGATTTCCCCATTGACAATAAATGTAGAGGCGGTTATTGCACTTACTTGGTTTGTTGAAGTTGTCTGGTAGTCTATCGGGTAGTCTGTGTTGGCTCCAAGCTCTAACATGCATGCAAAAATAGATGAAAATTGATAGAAATATCAAAAATTTGCATTTAATGCTCAAAAGCATCAAAGGGTATCGGGAATAGTAAAAGACTCTGCTCTCTCAGCATTCACTGGTTCAAATTGTTTGTTTGCACACCTGTGTACAATTACTGACTGATTATAAGGCTTTTCATCACTACCACATTTCAGGACCAGATGGAGCGATTCCTCATGCATTTAAATGAGTTTAACTAAAACAAGTCAAACTTAGGTTGTCCCGGTGGTGCACTGGGTAGAGTGTGTACCACTAAAGCCCAGGCCTCACCACAGCGACAGGGGTTCGATGTTGGGTCAAGCAGGTTAGCCCCAGTGGTTCACCGGGTAGAGTCAGTGAGAGTCCCGCGTCAGTGTGACTCAATTCTGTCATCTTAAATTCATCAGTAATTAAGCGTTAAAAAAGACAATAAGGTAAAATAGCTCCAATAAATCCTATCAAAAACGGTTGCTCCTATGGAACCTCCTGCGTCCCATTAAGGACCCGTCCGTACCACAGCGACAGGGGTTCAATTCCTTCTAGAGGGCACAGAGAGCTGAAAGTCGAAGTGGACGAGGTCCCAGTCTTACCCTGTAAGCAAGCGTAGCAAGTTTTGAGGAGGTGACACCTTCCAGTCTCTTAATTGGTCTCTCACCCAAATGCTGCACGAGAAGCACATGTGCGTTACACATCTGAGGAGTTCTGATAGAAAAAGTGACATTATTAGGGATAATTATTTCTGTTGGGTCAAACAAGCAGCGTTTCGGATATTTCGTTCATGGGAACAATGGGGACGCGTGAATGCGTTTTGGAACCACTCGCTATCTCGAAAGGTCACAAAAATAGTAGGTTAGGGTTTTCCCCATTCACTTAGAATTGCCTTTTGGAAGCACCTTTCACCCTCTATAAAAAGCCAAGGGAAAGGTTTTTCTGTCCGAGCTTGAGGTATCTTGTAGCACCAACAGCCTTCTCTTTTGGCTATAAGTTTGATGCTTCAGCCTCTTAAGATGGCAGAGCGGCACCGTTGCACGCTTCCCAAATGTCAATAGGTCAAGTAAGGCCTTCCAAAAAGAGTGGAGTACCCAATCTGGAAGTGTCTTCCGTTCCACAATGAAAAGACAGAACTGCCCCAAAATAATATTCTGGGCTATTTTAGGGATGGTGAACGCGTCTGCAGAGGAAATGGCTCCTTTTCAGCACTCATTCATGGTTTACCACCGCTTCCAAAAGGAGAGGGGTACCGAATCTGGAAGTGACTACCATTCCACAATCAAACAACAGAAATGCCCCAAAATAAGACACTGGGCTATTTCAGGGATGGCGAACACGCCTGCAGAGTCCAATTAAACTTTTCGTTTCGCAAAGTGTTCCAAATTTAATTTCTATATCATGACATAGTGCCTTCTGTTGATGATGACATATGCTGGAAAACGCTCGTTTAGACCATTCCAAAACACTTGGCCTCACTCCTCTAGGCCTTTCTTTCAAAATGTTATAAGGGTTCAAAGTGGCTATTGGAAGCACCTTTCAGCCTCTCCAAAAGACCAAAGAAAAGCTATTTTTTTCTGAGCTTGATGTATGGTGTAGCATAAACAGCCATCTCTTTTGGGTATAAGTTTGGTGCTTCAGTCTCTTAAGATGGCCGAGTGGCAAGGCTGAAGGCTTCCAAAATGTCTAAGGGCTTCCAAAAAGAGTGCAGTACCCAATCTGGAAGTGTCTACCGTTCCACAATGAAAAGACAGAACTGCCCCAAAATAAGATTCTGGGCTATTTTAGGGATGGTGAACGCGTCTGCAGAGGAAATGGCTCCTTTTCAGCACTCATTCATGGTTTACCACCGCTTCCAAAAGGAGAGGGGTACCGAATCTGGAAGTGACTACCATTCCACAATCAAACAACAGAAATGCCCCAAAATAAGACACTGGGCTATTTCAGGGATGGCGAACACGCCTGCAGAGTCCAATTAAACTTTTCGTTTCGCAAAGTGTTCCAAATTTAATTTCTATATCATGACATAGTGCCTTCTGTTGATGATGACATATGCTGGAAAACGCTCGTTTAGACCTTTCCAAAACACTTGGCCTCACTCCTCTAGGCCTTTCTTTCACAAGGTTATAAGGGTTCAAAGTTGACATTTCGGGGGAGGGGTTAGGGTTAGGAATGGCGACCCCGAGGTCCTAGAGTGCTGAGATTCGGAGTGGAGGTCCCAGTCAGACCCTGTGAAAAGCTTGTCAAGTCTCGGGGCGGTGACACCTTCCTGTCTCTTAATTGGTCTCATGAACAAAGGCTGATCGAGAAGCACTTGGGGGTTACACTTCTAAGTAGTTCTGATAGAAAAAGTGACCTTAACAAGGAATTTTTTTTTCTATTTGGTCAAAAAGGCTGACTCTCGGATATGTTGTTCATGGGAACAGTTGGGACGTGTGTATGCGTTTTGGAACCACTCGCTATCTCCAAAGGTCACAAAATTAGTAGGTTTGGGTTTTCCCCATTCACTTAGAATTGCCTTTTGGAAGCACTTTTCACCCTCTATAAAAAGCCAAGGAAAAGGTTTTTGTGTCCGAGCTTGAGGTATGTTGTAGCACCAACAGCCTTCTGTTTTGGCTATAAGTTTGATGCTTCAGCCTCTTAAGATGGCAGAGCGGCACCGTTGCACGCTTCCCAAATGTCAATAGGTCAAGTAAGGCCTTCCAAAAAGAGTGGAGTACCCAATCTGGAAGTGTCTTCCGTTCCACAATGAAAAGACAGAACTGCCCCAAAATAAGATTCTGGGCTATTTTAGGGATGGTGAACATGTCTGCAGAGGAAATGGCTCCTTTTCAGAACTCATTCATGGTTTATCCGCGCTTCCAAAAGGAGAGGGGTACCCAATCTGGAAGTGTCTACCGTTCCACAATGAAACAACAGAATTGCACCAAAATAAGACACTGGGCTATGTCAGGGATAGTGAACGCGTCTGCAGCTTCCAATTTAACCTATCGTTTCACAAAGTATTCCAAATTTAATTTCTATATCAAGAAATAGTGCCTTCTATTGATGATGACATATGCTGGAAAACGCTCGTTCAGACCATTCCAAAACACTTGGCCTCACTCCTCTAGGCCTTTCTTTCAAAATGTTATAAGGGTTCAAAGTGGCTATTGGAAGCACCTTTCAGCCTCTCCAAAAGACCAAAGAAAAGCTATTTTTTTCTGAGCTTGATGTATGGTGTAGCATAAACAGCCATCTCTTTTGGGTATAAGTTTGGTGCTTCAGTCTCTTAAGATGGCTGAGTGGCAAGGCTGAAGGCTTCCAAAATGTCTAAGGGCTTCCAAAAAGAGTGCAGTACCCAATCTGGAAGTGTCTACCGTTCCACAATGAAAAGACAGAACTGCCCCAAAATAAGATTCTGGCCTATTTTAGGGATGGTGAACAAGTCTGCAGAGGAAAAGGCTCCTTTTCAGAAATCATTCTTGGTTTATCCCCGCTTCCAAAAGGAGAGGGGTACCGAATCTGGAAGTGACTACCATTCCACAATCAAACAACAGAAATGCCCCAAAATAAGACACTGGGCTATTTCAGGGATGGCGAACACGCCTGCAGAGTCCAATTAAACTTTTCGTTTCGCAAAGTGTTCCAAATTTAATTTCTATATCAAGAAATAGTGCCTTCTGTTGATGATCACATATGCTGGAAAGAGCTCATTCAGACCTTTCCAAAACACTTGGCCTCATTCCTCTAGGCCTTTTTTTCACAAAGTTATAAGGGTTCAAAGTTGACATTTCGGGGGAGGGGTTAGGGTTAGGAATGGCGACCCCGAGGTGCTAGAGGGCTGAGATTCGGAGTGGAGGTCCCAGTCAGACCCTCTGAAAAGCTTGTCAAGTCTCGGGGCGGTGACACCTTGCTGTCTCTTAATTGGTCTCTTGACCAAAGGCTGATCGAGAAGCACTTGGGGGTTACACTTCTGAGTAGTTCTGATAGAAAAAGTGACCTTAACAAGGAATTTTTTTTTCTGTTGGGTCAAAAAGGCCGACTCTCGGATATGTTGTTCATGGGAACAGTTGGGACGTGTGTATGCGTTTTGGAACCACTCGCTATCTCGAAAGGTCACAAAATTAGTAGGTTAGTGTTTTCCCCATTCACTTAGAATTGCCTTTTGGAAGCACCTTTCACCCTCTATAAAAAGCCAAGGAAAAGGTTTTTCTGTCCGAGCTTGAGGTATGTTGTAGCACCAACAGCCTTCTGTTTTGGCTATAAGTTTGATGCTTCAGCCTCTTAAGATGGCAGAGCGGCACCGTTGCACGCTTCCCAAATGTCAATAGGTCAAGTAAGGCCTTCCAAAAAGAGTGGAGTACCCAATCTGGAAGTGTCTTCCGTTCCACAATGAAAAGACAGAACTGCCCCAAAATAAGATTCTGGGCTATTTTAGGGATGGTGAACATGTCTGCAGAGGAAATGGCTCCTTTTCAGAACTCATTCATGGTTTATCCGCGCTTCCAAAAGGAGAGGGGTACCCAATCTGGAAGTGTCTACCGTTCCACAATGAAACAACAGAATTGCACCAAAATAAGACACTGGGCTATGTCAGGGATAGTGAACGCGTCTGCAGCTTCCAATTTAACCTATCGTTTCACAAAGTATTCCAAATTTAATTTCTATATCAAGAAATAGTGCCTTCTATTGATGATGACATATGCTGGAAAACGCTCGTTCAGACCATTCCAAAACACTTGGCCTCACTCCTCTAGGCCTTTCTTTCAAAATGTTATAAGGGTTCAAAGTGGCTATTGGAAGCACCTTTCAGCCTCTCCAAAAGACCAAAGAAAAGCTATTTTTTTCTGAGCTTGATGTATGGTGTAGCATAAACAGCCATCTCTTTTGGGTATAAGTTTGGTGCTTCAGTCTCTTAAGATGGCCGAGTGGCAAGGCTGAAGGCTTCCAAAATGTCTAAGGGCTTCCAAAAAGAGTGCAGTACCCAATCTGGAAGTGTCTACCGTTCCACAATGAAAAGAGAGAACTGCCCCAAAATAAGATTCTGGCCTATTTTAGGGATGGTGAACGTGTCTGCAGAGGAAATGGCTCCTTTTCAGAAATCATTCATGGTTTATCCCCGCTTCCAAAAGGAGAGGGGTACCGAATCTGGAAGTGACTACCATTCCACAATCAAACAACAGAAATGCCCCAAAATAAGACACTGGGCTATTTCAGGGATGGCGAACACGCCTGCAGAGTCCAATTAAACTTTTTGTTTCGCAAAGTGTTCTAAATTTAATTTCTATATCAAGAAATAGTGCCTTCTGTTGATGATCACATATGCTGGAAAGAGCTCATTCAGACCTTTCCAAAACACTTGGCCTCATTCCTCTAGGCCTTTCTTTCACAAAGTTATAAGGGTTCAAAGTTGACATTTCGGGGGAGGGGTTAGGGTTAGGAATGGCGACCCCGAGGTCCTAGAGGGCTGAGATTCGGAGTGGAGGTCCCAGTCAGACCCTCTGAAAAGCATGTCAAGTCTCGGGGCGGTGACACCTTGCTGTCTCTTAATTGGTCTCTTGACCAAAGGCTGATCGAGAAGCACTTGGGGGTTACACTTCTGAGTAGTTCTGATAGAAATAGTGACCTTAACAAGGATTTTTTTTTTCTGTTGGGTCAAAAAGGCCGACTCTCGGATATGTTGTTCATGGGAACAGTTGGGACGTGTGTATGCGTTTTGGAACCACTCCCTATCTCGAAAGGTCACAAAATTAGTAGGTTAATGTTTTCCCCATTCACTTAGAATTGCCTTTTGGAAGCACCTTTCACCCTCTATAAAAAGCCAAGGAAAAGGTTTTTCTGTCCGAGCTTGAGGTATGTTGTAGCACCAACAGCCTTCTCTTTTGGCTATAAGTTTGATGCTTCAGCGTCTTAAGATGGCAGAGCGGCACCGTTGCACGCTTCCCAAATGTCAATAGGTCAAGGAAGGCCTTCCAAAAAGAGTGGAGTACCCAATCTGGAAGTGGAACTAAACAGGGAATTTTTTTTCTGTTGGGTCAAACAGGCCGACTCTCGGATATGTCGTTCATGGGAACAATGGGGACGCATGAATGCGTTTTGGAACCACTCGCTATCTCGAAAGGTCACAAAATTAGTAGGTTAGGGTTTTCCCCATTCAATTAGAATTGCCTTTTGGAAGCACCTTTCACCCTCTATAAAAACCCAAGGAAAAGGTTTTTCTGTCCGAGCTTGAGGTATGTTGTAGCACCAACAGCCTTCTCTTTTGGCTATAAGTTTGATGCTTCAGCCTCTTAAGATGGCAGAGCGGCACCGTTGCACGCTTCCCAAATGTCAATAGGTCAAGTAAGGCCTTCCAAAAAGAGTGGAGTACCCAATCTGGAAGTGTCTACCGTTCCACAATGAAACAACAGAATTGCACCAAAATAAGACACTGGGCTATGTCAGGGATGGTGAACGCGTCTGCAGCGTCCAATTTAACCTATAGTTTCACAAAGTATTCCAAATTTAATTTCTATATCAAGAAATAGTGCCTTCTATTGATGATGACATATGCTGGAAAACATTCGTTCAGACCATTCCAAAACACTTGGCCTCACTCCTCTAGGCCTTTCTTTCAAAAGGTTATAAGGGTTCAAAGTGGCTTTTGGAAGCACCTTTCAGCCTCTCCAAAAGACCAAAGAAAAGCTCTTTCTTTCTGAGCTTGATGTATGGTGTACCATCAACAGCCATCTCTTTTGGGTATAAGTTTGGTGCTTCAGTCTCTTAAGATGGCCGAGTGGCAAGGCTGAAGGCTTCCAAAATGTCTAAGGGCTTCCAAAAAGAGTGCAGTACCCAATCTGGAAGTGTCTACCGTTCCACAATGAAAAGACAGAACTGCCCCAAAATAAGATTCTGGCCTATTTTAGGGATGGTGAACGTGTCTGCAGAGGAAATGGCTCCTTTTCAGAAATCATTCATGGTTTATCCCCGCTTCCAAAAGGAGAGGGGTACCGAATCTGGAAGTGACTACCATTCCACAATCAAACAACAGAAATGCCCCAAAATAAGACACTGGGCTATTTCAGGGATGGCGAACACGCCTGCAGAGTCCAATTAAACTTTTTGTTTCGCAAAGTGTTCCAAATTTAATTTCTATATCAAGAAATAGTGCCTTCTGTTGATGATCACATATGCTGGAAAGAGCTCATTCAGACCTTTCCAAAACACTTGGCCTCATTCCTCTAGGCCTTTCTTTCACAAAGTTATAAGGGTTCAAAGTTGACATTTCGGGGGAGGGGTTAGGGTTAGGAATGGCGACCCCGAGGTCCTAGAGGGCTGAGTTTCGGAGTGGAGGTCCCAGTCAGACCCTCTGAAAAGCATGTCAAGTCTCGGGGCGGTGACACCTTGCTGTCTCTTAATTGGTCTCTTGACCAAAGGCTGATCGAGAAGCACTTGGGGGTTACACTTCTGAGTAGTTCTGATAGAAAAAGTGACCTTAACAAGGAATTTTTTTTTCTGTTGGGTCAAAAAGGCCGACTCTTGGATATGTTGTTCATGGGAACAGTTGGGACGTGTGTATGCGTTTTGGAACCACTCGCTATCTCGAAAGGTCACAAAATTAGTAGGTTAGGGTTTTCCCCATTCACTTAGAATTTCCTTTTGGAAGCACCTTTCACCCTCTATAAAAAGCCAAGGAAAAGGTTTTTCTGTCCGAGCTTGAGGTATGTTGTAGCACCAACAGCCTTCTCTTTTGGCTATAAGTTTGATGCTTCAGCCTCTTAAGATGGCAGAGCGGCACCGTTGCACGCTTCCCAAATGTCAATAGGTCAAGTAAGGCCTTCCAAAAAGAGTGGAGTACCCAATCTGGAAGTGGAACTAAACAGGGAATTTTTTTTCTGTTGGGTCAAACAGGCCGACTCTCGGATATGTCGTTCATGGGAACAATGGGGATGCATGAATGCGTTTTGGAACCACTCGCTATCTCGAAAGGTCACAAAATTAGTAGGTTAGGGTTTTCCCCATTCAATTAGAATTGCCTTTTGGAAGCACCTTTCACCCTCTATAAAAACCCAAGGAAAAGGTTTTTCTGTCCGAGCTTGAGGTATGTTGTAGCACCAACAGCCTTCTCTTTTGGCTATAAGTTTGATGCTTCAGCCTCTTAAGATGGCAGAGCGGCACCGTTGCACGCTTCCCAAATGTCAATAGGTCAAGTAAGGCCTTCCAAAAAGAGTGGAGTACCCAATCTGGAAGTGTCTACCGTTCCACAATGAAACAACAGAATTGCACCAAAATAAGACACTGGGCTATGTCAGGGATGGTGAACGCGTCTGCAGCGTCCAATTTAACCTATAGTTTCACAAAGTATTCCAAATTTAATTTCTATATCAAGAAATAGTGCCTTCTATTGATGATGACATATGCTGGAAAACATTCGTTCAGACCATTCCAAAACACTTGGCCTCACTCCTCTAGGCCTTTCTTTCAAAAGGTTATAAGGGTTCAAAGTGGCTTTTGGAAGCACCTTTCAGCCTCTCCAAAAGACCAAAGAAAAGCTCTTTCTTTCTGAGCTTGATGTATGGTGTACCATCAACAGCCATCTCTTTTGGGTATAAGTTTGGTGCTTCAGTCTCTTAAGATGGCCGAGTGGCAAGGCTGAAGGCTTCCAAAATGTCTAAGGGCTTCCAAAAAGAGTGCAGTACCCAATCTGGAAGTGTCTACCGTTCCACAATGAAAAGACAGAACTGCCCCAAAATAAGATTCTGGCCTATTTTAGGGATGGTGAACGTGTCTGCAGAGGAAATGGCTCCTTTTCAGAAATCATTCATGGTTTATCCCCGCTTCCAAAAGGAGAGGGGTACCGAATCTGGAAGTGACTACCATTCCACAATCAAACAACAGAAATGCCCCAAAATAAGACACTGGGCTATTTCAGGGATGGCGAACACGCCTGCAGAGTCCAATTAAACTTTTTGTTTCGCAAAGTGTTCCAAATTTAATTTCTATATCAAGAAATAGTGCCTTCTGTTGATGATCACATATGCTGGAAAGAGCTCATTCAGACCTTTCCAAAACACTTGGCCTCATTCCTCTAGGCCTTTCTTTCACAAAGTTATAAGGGTTCAAAGTTGACATTTCGGGGGAGGGGTTAGGGTTAGGAATGGCGACCCCGAGGTCCTAGAGGGCTGAGTTTCGGAGTGGAGGTCCCAGTCAGACCCTCTGAAAAGCATGTCAAGTCTCGGGGCGGTGACACCTTGCTGTCTCTTAATTGGTCTCTTGACCAAAGGCTGATCGAGAAGCACTTGGGGGTTACACTTCTGAGTAGTTCTGATAGAAAAAGTGACCTTAACAAGGAATTTTTTTTTCTGTTGGGTCAAAAAGGCCGACTCTTGGATATGTTGTTCATGGGAACAGTTGGGACGTGTGTATGCGTTTTGGAACCACTCGCTATCTCGAAAGGTCACAAAATTAGTAGGTTAGGGTTTTCCCCATTCACTTAGAATTGCCTTTTGGAAGCACCTTTCACCCTCTATAAAAAGCCAAGGAAAAGGTTTTTCTGTCCGAGCTTGAGGTATGTTGTAGCACCAACAGCCTTCTCTTTTGGCTATAAGTTTGATGCTTCAGCCTCTTAAGATGGCAGAGCGGCACCGTTGCACGCTTCCCAAATGTCAATAGGTCAAGTAAGGCCTTCCAAAAAGAGTGGAGTACCCAATCTGGAAGTGGAACTAAACAGGGAATTTTTTTTCTGTTGGGTCAAACAGGCCGACTCTCGGATATGTCGTTCATGGGAACAATGGGGATGCATGAATGCGTTTTGGAACCACTCGCTATCTCGAAAGGTCACAAAATTAGTAGGTTAGGGTTTTCCCCATTCAATTAGAATTGCCTTTTGGAAGCACCTTTCACCCTCTATAAAAACCCAAGGAAAAGGTTTTTCTGTCCGAGCTTGAGGTATGTTGTAGCACCAACAGCCTTCTCTTTTGGCTATAAGTTTGATGCTTCAGCCTCTTAAGATGGCAGAGCGGCACCGTTGCACGCTTCCATAATGTCAATAGGTCACGTAAGGCCTTCCAAAAAGAGTGGAATACCCAATCTGGAAGTGTCTACTGTTCCACAATGAAACAACAGAATTGCACCAAAATAAGACACTGGGCTCTGTCAGGGATGGTGAACGCGTCTGCAGCGTCCAATTTAACCTTTAGTTTCACAAAGTATTCCAAATTTAATTTCTATATCAAGAAATAGTGCCTTCTATTGATTATGACATATGCTGGAAAACGCTCGTTCAGACCATTCCAAAACACTTGGCCTCACTCCTCTAGGCCTTTCTTTCAAAAGGTTATAAGGGTTCAAAGTGGCTATTGGAAGCACCTTTCAGCCTCTCCAAAAGACCAAAGAAAAGCTCTTTCTTTCTGAGCTTGATGTATGGTGTAGCATCAACAGCCATCTCTTTTGGGTATAAGTTTGGTGCTTCAGTCTCTTAAGATGGCTGAGTGGCAAGGCTGAAGGCTTCCAAAATGTCTAAGGGCTTCCAAAAAGAGTGCAGTACCCAATCTGGAAGTGTCTACCGTTCCACAATGAAAAGACAGAACTGCCCCAAATTAAGATTCTGGCCTATTTTAGGGATGGCGAACGCGTCTGCAGAGGAAATGGCTCCTTTTCAGAAATCATTCATGGTTTATCCCCGCTTCCAAAAGGAGAGGGGTACCGAATCTGGAAGTGACTACCATTCCACAATCAAACAACAGAAATGCCCCAAAATAAGACACTGGGCTATTTCAGGGATGGCGAACACGCCTGCAGAGTCCAATTAAACTTTTTATTTCGCAAAGTGTTCTAAATTTAATTTCTATTAAATTAACACACCTTAACAAGGAAGGAATTTTTTTTTCTGTTGGGTCAAAAAGGCCGACTCTTGGATATGTTGTTCATGGGAACAGTTGGGACGTGTGTATGCGTTTTGGAACCACTCGCTATCTCGAAAGGTCACAAAATTAGTAGGTTAGGGTTTTCCCCATTCACTTAGAATTGCCTTTTGGAAGCACCTTTCACCCTCTATAAAAAGCCAAGGAAAAGGTTTTTCTGTCCGAGCTTGAGGTATGTTGTAGCACCAACAGCCTTCTCTTTTGGCTATAAGTTTGATGCTTCAGCCTCTTAAGAAGGCAGAGCGGCACCGTTGCACGCTTCCCAAATGTCAATAGGTCAAGTAAGGCCTTCCAAAAAGAGTGGAGTACCCAATCTGGAAGTGGAACTAAACAGGGAATTTTTTTTCTGTTGGGTCAAACAGGCCGACTCTCGGATATGTCGTTCATGGGAACAATGGGGACTCATGAATGCGTTTTGGAACCACTCGCTATCTCGAAAGGTCACAAAATTAGTAGGTTAGGGTTTTCCCCATTCAATTAGAATTGCCTTTTGGAAGCACCTTTCACCCTCTATAAAAACCCAAGGAAAAGGTTTTTCTGTCCGAGCTTGAGGTATGTTGTAGCACCAACAGCCTTTTCTTTTGGCTATAAGTTTGATGCTTCAGCCTCTTAAGATGGCAGAGCGGCACCGTTGCACGCTTCCATAATGTCAATAGGTCACGTAAGGCCTTCAAAAAAGAGTGGAATACCCAATCTGGAAGTGTCTACTGTTCCACAATGAAACAACAGAATTGCACCAAAATAAGACACTGGGCTCTGTCAGGGATGGTGAACGCGTCTGCAGCGTCCAATTTAACCTTTAGTTTCACAAAGTATTCCAAATTTAATTTCTATATCAAGAAATAGTGCCTTCTATTGATTATGACATATGCTGGAAAACGCTCGTTCAGACCATTCCAAAACACTTGGCCTCACTCCTCTAGGCCTTTCTTTCAAAAGGTTATAAGGGTTCAAAGTGGCTATTGGAAGCACCTTTCAGCCTCTCCAAAAGACCAAAGAAAAGCTCTTTCTTTCTGAGCTTGATGTATGGTGTAGCATCAACAGCCATCTCTTTTGGGTATAAGTTTGGTGCTTCAGTCTCTTAAGATGGCTGAGTGGCAAGGCTGAAGGCTTCCAAAATGTCTAAGGGCTTCCAAAAAGAGTGCAGTACCCAATCTGGAAGTGTCTACCGTTCCACAATGAAAAGACAGAACTGCCCCAAATTAAGATTCTGGCCTATTTTAGGGATGGCGAACGCGTCTGCAGAGGAAATGGCTCCTTTTCAGAAATCATTCATGGTTTATCCCCGCTTCCAAAAGGAGAGGGGTACCGAATCTGGAAGTGACTACCATTCCACAATCAAACAACAGAAATGCCCCAAAATAAGACACTGGGCTATTTCAGGGATGGCGAACACGCCTGCAGAGTCCAATTAAACTCTTCGTTTCGCAAAGTGTTCCAAATTTAATTTCTATATCAAGAAATAGTGCCTCTGTTGATGATCAAATATGCTGGAAAGAGCTCATTCAGACCTTTCCAAAACACTTGGCCTCATTCCTCTAGGCCTTTCTTTCACAAAGTTATAAGGGTTCAAATTTGACATTTCGGGGGAGGGGTTAGGGTTAGGAATGGCGACCCCGAGGTCCTAGAGGGCTGAGATTTGGAGTGGAGGTCCCAGTCAGACCCTCTGAAAAGCTTGTCAAGTCTCGGGGCAGTGACACCTTGCTGTCTCTTAATTGGTCTCTTGACCAAAGGCTGATCGAGAAGCACTTGGGGGTTACACTTCTGAGTAGTTCTGATAGAAAAAGTGACCTTAACAAGGAAATTTTTTTTCTGTTGGGTCAAAAAGGCCGACTCTCGGATATGTTGTTCATGGGAACAGTTGGGACGTGTGTATGCGTTTTGGAACCACTCGCTATCTCGAAAGGTCACAAAATTAGTAGGTTAGGGTTTTCCCCATTCACTTAGAATTGCCTTTTGGAAGCACCTTTCACCCTCTATAAAAGGCCAAGGAAAGGGTTTTTCTGTCCGAGCTTGAGGTATGTTGTAGCACCAACAGCCTTCTCTTTTGGCTATAAGTTTGATGCTTCAGCCTCTTAAGATGGCAGAGCGGCACCGTTGCACGCTTCCCAAATGTCAATAGGTCAAGTAAGGCCTTCCAAAAAGAGTGGAGTACCCAATCTGGAAGTGGAACTAAACAGGGAATTTTTTTTCTGTTGGGTCAAACAGGCCGACTCTCGGATATGTCGTTCATTGGAACAATGGGGACGCGTGAATGCGTTTTGGAACCACTAGCTATCTCGAAAGCTCACAAAATTAGTAGGTTAGGGTTTTCCCCATTCACTTAGAATTGCCTTTTGGAAGCACCTTTCACCCTCTATAAAAACCCAAGGAAAAGGTTTTTCTGTCCGAGCTTGAGGTATGTTGTAGCACCAACAGCCTTCTCTTTTGGCTATAAGTTTGATGCTTCAGCCTCTTAAGATGGCAGAGCGGCACTGTTGCACGCTTCCCAAATGTCAATAGGTCAAGTAAGGCCTTCCAAATAGAGTAGCCTACTCTTGGGTAGTATAGTTTAGTTTATTCGTTTACTAAAGACTTAGTCTCACCATTCAACATATGTAGAGTTGGAAGTCGGAATTTGGAAGGTCACTGCCAGGAAACTAACCCGGGTCTCTGCTTTCAAGACGAGGCCTAATTAACACACGCTGTATGTGCTGAGCCAATAGGACCTTAGTCTGCACCTTAGTCTGCACCAAAAGGCGTCCATTTTGTCCTGTTGATTTATAATTTATATATATATATATATATATACACACTCACTCGATAGGAGATACTTTATGTAGGGCTCCTAATTCAAAATAATGTTCTTAAATGACATAAGTGTAAAGACCTCTTTCAAATAAGCCTATGTCTGTTGATTTACTGTTCATTTGACCCATTTGTACCGGCTGCTGTGTGGCCCAACATTGTATCTAGTAGATACAATGTTGCGCCGCACAGCACCTGCTGCGCGGAGCAACATTGTACAATGTTGCGCCGCGCAGCAGCTGGTGAAAATTGGTTAACACCCATCAAAGGCAAGATACTGATATTTGAAGTGACATTTTAAATTAGGAATAATTATGGTCAAATTAATCTCAACACATATTATATATAGGATATACATAAAACCCTCTAGATGTTGGTGTGTTTCAATGTTTTGATTTTGACAAATTATAAATACTTGTTTATTTATAATTTTTTTATAGTTTAGTTTATTCGTTTACTAAAGACTTAGTCTCACCATTCAACATAGGTAGATTTGGAAGTCGGAATTTGGAAGGTCATTGCCAGGAAACGATCACGGGTCTCTGCTTTCAAGACGAGGCCTAATTAACACACGCTCTATGTGCTGAGCCAATGGGACAGTGGAGAAAAATAAAATAATTGCTCTTAGTCTGCACCAAAAGGCGTCCATTTTGTCCTGTTGATTTATAATTTGTTTATAGTTGAACGCCCTATTCCATGCAAACATATTGAATGATACGTATAAATATATATATACACACACACTCACACGATAGCAGATACTATATGTAGGGCTACTTATTCAAAATAATGTTCTTAAATGAAATAAGTGTGCCTATGTAGCGCCGGTCAGGGAGAGACGGAAGAATGAGACGGGAGACAGGTTTCAACCGCTAGTACCACTCTCGCGCCCCTTACACCGCACGACTGCGACAGTTGGTTCTTTATTTTATACATACATACATACATACACACACGATAGGAGATACTATATGTAGGGCTACTAATTCAACATAATGTTCTTAAATGAAATAAATGTAAACACCTCTTTCAAATAAGCCTATGTCTGTTGATTTGCTGTTCATTTAACACCCATCAAAGGCAAGATACTGACATTTGAAGTGACATTTTTAATAATTAATAATTATGATCTCATTAATCTCACCACACATCATATATAGAATATGCATAAAACCCTGTAGATTTTGGTGTGTTAAAAAAAATGCTACGTTTCTCTGCACCAAGTGGCGTCCATTTTGTCCTGTTGATTTATAAACCGTTTATAGTTGAACGCCCTCTTCCATACAACCATAATGAATAATATATATACCATTTTAAGGTCTGGGTGAGCCTAATCCAACGCACAAATCGGTTTTTGCAGCGGGCGTGTTGTCATCGAATAGATGTAATAAATACATAATTACGTTATAGTTAACTGCCTCTTTCATGGAACCCTAATGAATGACATACATTTGACACTGACAAATTACAACTTCCAAATCTACACATGTTCAATTGTGAAACTGACGAATTACAACTTCCAACTTCCATATCTACCCATGTTCAATGGTGACACTGACAAAGAGTAAAACTTCCAACTTCGAAATCCACACATGTTCAATGGTAACACTTCCAACTTTCGAATCTACACATGTTCAGTGGTGACACTGGCAAATTACAACTTCCAACTTCCAAATCTACACATGCTCAATGGTGACACTGATAAAAAGTAAAACTTCCAACTTACAAATCCACACATGTTCAATGGTGACACTTCCAACTTCCAAATCCACACATGTTCAATGGTGACACTTCCAACTTCCAACTTCCAAATCTACACATGTTCAATGGTGACACATTCAACTTCCAACTTCCAAATCTACAAATGTTCAATGGTAACACTTCCAACTTCCAAATCCACACATGTTCAATGGTGACCCTTCCAACTTCCAACTTCCAAATCTACACATGTTCAATGGTGACACTTCCAACTTCCAAATCTACACATGTTCAATGGTGACACTTCCAACTTCCAAATCCACACATGTTCAATGGTGACACTTCCAACTTCCAAATCTACACATGTTCAATGGTGACACTGACAAATTACAACTTCCAACTTCCAAATCCACACATGTTCAATGGTGACACTACCAACTTCCAAATCCACACATGTTCAATGGTGACACTTCCAACTTCCAAATCTACACATGTTCAATGGTGACACTGGCAAATTAAAACTTCCAACTTCCAAATCCACACATGTTCAATGGTGACACTTCCAACTTCCAACTTCCAAATCCACACATGTTCAATGGTGACACTTCCAACTTCCAAATCTACACATGTTCAATGGTGACACTTCCAACTTCCAAATCCACACATGATCAATGGTGACACTTCCAACTTCCAAATCTACACATGTTCAATGTTGACACTTCCAACTTCCAAATCCACACATATTCAATGTTGACACTTCCAACTTCCAACTTCCAATTCCACACATGTTCAATGGTGACACTTCCAACTTCCAACTTCCAAATCCACACATGTTCAGTGGTGACACTTCCAACTTCCAACTTCCAAATCCACACATGTTCAATGGTGACACTTCTAACTTCCAAATCTACACATGTTCAATAGTTGCACTTCCAACTTCCACCTTCCAAATCCACACATGTTCAATGGTGACACTTCAAACTTCCAAATCTACACATGTTCAATGGTGACACTGGCAAATTAAAACTTCCAACTTCCAAATCCACACATGTTCAATGGTGACACTTCCAACTTCCAACTTCCAAATCCACACATGTTCAATGGTGACACTTCCAACTTCCAAATCTACACATGTTCAATGGTGACACTTCCAACTTCCAACTTCCAAATCCACACATGATCAATGGTGACACTTCCAACTTCCAAATCTACACATGTTCAATGTTGACACTTCCAACTTCCAAATCCACACATATTCAATGGTGACACTTCCAACTTCCAACTTCCAATTCCACACATGTTCAATGGTGACACTTCCAACTTCCAACTTCCAAATCCACACATGTTCAGTGGTGACACTTCCAACTTCCAACTTCCAAATCCACACATGTTCAATGGTGACACTTCCAACTTCCAAATCTACACATGTTCAATAGTTGCACTTCCAACTTCCACCTTCCAAATCCACACATGTTCAATGGTGACACTTCCAACTTCCAAATCTACACATGTTCAATGGTGACACTTCCAACTTCCAAATCCACACATGTTCAATGGTGACTCTTCCAACTTCCAACTTCCAAATGTACACATGTTCAATGGTGACACTGACAAATTACAACTTCCAAATCCACTCATGTTCAATGGTGACACATCCAACTTCCAACTTCCAAATCCACACATGTTCAATGGTGACACTTCCAACTTCCAACTTCCAAATCTACACATGTCCAATGGTGACACTGACAAATTACAACTTCCAAATCCACACATGTTCAATGGTGACACTTCCAACTTCCAAATCCACACATGTTCAATGGTGACACTTCCAACTTCCAAATCTGCACATCTTCAATAGTGGCACTTCCAACTTCCACCTTCCAAATCCACACATGTTCAATGGTGACACTTCCAACTTACAACTTCCAAATCTACACATGTTCAATGGTAACTCTTCCAACTTCCAAAGCCACACATGTTCAATGGTGACACTTCCAACTTCCAACTTCCAATTCCACACATGTTCAATGGTGACACTTCCAACTTCCAACTTCCAAATCCACACATGTTCAATGGTGACACTTCCAACTTCCAACTTCCAAATCCACACATCTTCAATGGTGACACTTCCAACTTCCAAATCTACACATGTTCAATAGTTGCACTTCCAACTTCCACCTTCCAAATCTACACATGTTCAATGGTAACACTTCCAACTTCCAAATCCACACATGTTCAATGGTGACACTTCAAACTTCCAACTTCCAATTCCACACATGTTCAATGGTGACACTTCCAACTTCCAACTTCCAAATCCACACATGTTCAATGGTGACACTTCCAACTTCCAAATCCACACATGTTCAATGGTGACACTTCCAACTTCCAACTTCCAAATCTACACATGTTCAATGGTGACACTGACAAATTACAACTTCCAAATCCGCACATGTTCAATGGTGACACTTCCAACTTCCAACTTCCAAATCCACACATGTTCAATGGTGACACTTCCAACTTCCAAATCTGCACATGTTCAATAGTGGCACTTCCAACTTCCACCTTCCAAATCCACACATGGTCAATGGTGACACTTCCAACTTCCAAATCTACACATGTTCAATGGTAGCACTTCCAACTTCCAAATCCACACATGTTCAATGGTGACCCTTCCAACTTCCAACTTCCAAATCTACACATGTTCAATGGTGACACTTCCAACTTCCAAATTTACACATGTTCAATAGTGACACTGACAAATTACAACTTCCAACTTCCAAATCCACACATGTTCAATTGTGACACTTCCAACTTCCAACTTCCAAATCTACACATGTTCAATGGTGACACTTCCAACTTCCAACTTCCAAATCTACACATGTTCAATGGTGACACTTCCAACTTCCAAATCCACACATGTTCAATGGTGACACTTCCAACTTCCAAATCCACACATTTTCAATGGTGACACTTCCAACTTCCAACTTCCAATTCCACACATGTTCAATGGTGACACTTCCAACTTCCAAATCCACACATGTTCAATGGTGACACTTCCAACCTCCTACTTCCAAATCCACACATGTTCAATGGTGACACTTCCAACTTCCAAATCTACACATGTTCAATAGTTGCACATCCAACTTCCACCTTCCAAATCCACACATGTTCAATGGTGACACTTCCAACTTCCAACTTCCAAATCTACATATGTTCAATGGTGACACTTCCAACTTCCAAATCCACACATGTTCAATGGTGACCCTTCCAACTTCCAACTTCCAAATCCACACATGTTCAATGGTGACACTTCCAACTTCCAACTTCCAAATGTACACATGTTCAATGGTGACACTTCCAACTTCCAAATCTGCACATGTTCAATAGTGGCACTTCCAACTTCCACCTTCCAAATCCACAAATGTTCAATGGTGACACTTCCAACTTCCAACTTCCAAATCTACACATGTTCAATGGTAACACTTCCAACGTCCAAATCCACACATGTTCAATGGTGACACTTCCAACTTCCAACTTCCAATCCCACACATGTTCAATGGTGACACTTCAAACTTCCAACTTCCAAATCCACACATGTTCAATGGTGACACTTCCAACTTCCAACTTCCAAATCCACACATGTTCAATGGTGACACTTCCAACTTCCAAATCTACACATGTTCAATAGTTGCACTTCCAACTTCCACCTTCCAAATCTACACATGTTCAATGGTAACACTTCCAACTTCCAAATCTACACATGTTCAATAGTTGCACTTCCAACTTCCACCTTCCAAATCCACACATGTTCAATGGTGACACTTCCAACTTCCAACTTCCAAATCTACACATGTTCAATGGTGACACTTCCAACTTCCAAATCCACACATGTTCAATGGTGACCCTTCCAACTTCCAAATCTACACATGTTCAATGGTGACACATCCAACTTCCAACTTCCAAATCTAAACATGTTCAATGGTGACACTTCCACCTTCCAAATCCACACATGTTCAATGGTGACACTTCCAACTTCCAAATGTACACATGTTCAATGGTGACACTTCCAACTTCCAACTTCCAAATCCACACATGTTCAATGGTGACACTTCCAACTTCCAACTTCCAAATCTACACATGTTCAATGGTGACACTGACAAATTACAACTTCCAAATCCGCACATGTTCAATGGTGACACTTCCAACTTCCAACTTCCAAATCCACACATGTTCAATGGTGACACTTCCAACTTCCAAATCTGCACATGTTCAATAGTGGCACTTCCAACTTCCACCTTCCAAATCCACACATGTTCAATGGTGACACTTCCAACTTCCAAATCTACACATGTTCAATGGTAGCACTTCCAACTTCCAAATCCACACATGTTCAATGGTGACCCTTCCAACTTCCAACTTCCAAATCTACACATGTTCAATGGTGACACTTCCAACTTCCAAATTTACACATGTTCAATAGTGACACTGACAAATTACAACTTCCAACTTCCAAATCCACACATGTTCAATTGTGACACTTCCAACTTCCAACTTCCAAATCTACACATGTTCAATGGTGACACTTCCAACTTCCAACTTCCAAATCTACACATGTTCAATGGTGACACTTCCAACATCCAAATCCACACATGTTCAATGGTGACACTTCCAACTTCCAAATCCACACATTTTCAATGGTGACACTTCCAACTTCCAACTTCCAATTCCACACATGTTCAATGGTGACACTGGCAAATTAAAACTTCCAACTTCCAAATCCACACATGTTCAATGGTGACACTTCCAACTTCCAACTTCCAAATCCACACATGTTCAATGGTGACACTTCCAACTTCCAACTTCCAAATCTACACATGTTCAATGGTGACACTTCCAGCTTCCAAATCCACACATGTTCAATGGTGACCCTTCCAACTTCCAAATCTACACATGTTCAATGGTGACACATCCAACTTCCAACTTCCAAATCTAAACATGTTCAATGGTGACACTTCCACCTTCCAAATCCACACATGTTCAATGGTGACACTTCCAACTTCCAAATGTACACATGTTCAATGGTGACACTGACAAATTACAACTTCCAAATCCGCACATGTTCAATGGTGACACTTCCAACTTCCAACTTCCAAATCCACACATGTTCAATGGTGACACTTCCAACTTCCAACTTCCAAATCTACACATGTTCAATGGTGACACTGACAAATTACAACTTCCAAATCCGCACATCTTAAATGGTGACACTTCCAACTTCCAAATCCACACATGTTCAATGGTGACATTTCCAACTTCCAAATCCGCACATGTTCAATAGTGGCACTTCCAACTTCCACCTTCCAAATCCACACATGTTCAATGGTGACACTTCCAACTTCCAACTTCCAAATGTACACATGTTCAATGGTGACACTGACAAATTACAACTTCCAAATCTGCACATGTTCAATGGTGACACTTCCAACTTCCAAATCCACACATGTTCAATGGTGACTTTTCCAACTTCCAAATCTGCACATGTTCAATAGTGGCACTTCCAACTTCCACCTTCCAAATCCACACATGTTCAATGGTGACACTTCCAACTTCCAACTTCCAAATCTACACATGTTCAATGGTAACACTTCCAACTTCCAACTTCCAAATCTACACATGTTCAATGGTGACACTTCCAACTTCCAAATCCACACATGTTCAATGGTGACACTTCCAACTTCCAAATCCACACATTTTCAATGGTGACACTTCCAACTTCCAACTTCAAAATCTACACATGTTCAATGGTGACACTGGCAAAATAAAACTTCCAACTTCCAAATCCACACATGTTCAATGGTGGCACTTCCAACTTCCAACTTCCAAATCCACACATGTTCAATGGTGACACTTCCAACTTCCAACTTCCAAATCTACACATGTTCAATGGTGACACTTCCAACTTCCAAATCTACACATGTTCAATGGTGACACTTCCAACTTCCAAATCCACACATGTTCAATGGTGACACTTCCACCTTCCAAATCTACACATGTTCAATGGTGACACTGACAAATTACAACTTCCAAATCCACACATGTTCAATGGTGACACTTCCAACTTCCAAATCCACACATGTTCAATGGTGACACTTCCAACTTCCAAATCGGCACATGTTCAATAGTGGCACTTCCAACTTCCACCTTCCAAATCCACACATGTTCAATGGTGACATTTCCAACTTCCAACTTCCAAATCTACACATGTTCAATGGTAACACTTCCAACTTCCAAATCCACACATGTTCAATGGTGACCCTTCCAACTTCCAACTTCCAAATCTACACATGTTCAATGGTGACACTTCCAACTTCCAACTTCCATATCTACACATGTTCAATGGTGACACTTCCAAATTCCAAATCCACACATGTTCAATGGTGACACTTCCAACTTCCAAATCCACACATTTTCAATGGTGACACTTCCAACTTCCAACTTCAAAATCTACACATGTTCAATGGTGACACTGGCAAATTAAAACTTCCAACTTCCAAATCCACACATGTTCAATGGTGACACTTCCAACTTCCAAATCCACACATGTTCAATGGTGACACTTCCAACTTCCAACTTCCAAATCTACACATGTTCAATGGTGACACTTCCAACTTCCAAATCTACACATGTTCAATGGTGACACTTCCAACTTCCAACTTCCAAATCCACACATGTTCAATGGTGACACTTCCAACTTCCAAATCTACACATGTTCAATGTTGACACTTCCAAATTCCAACTTCCAAATCCACACATGTTCAATGGTGACACTTCCAACTTCAAACTTCCAAATCTACACATGTTCAATGTTGACACTTCCAACTCCCAAATCCACACATGTTCAATGGTGACCCTTCCATCTTCCAACTTCCAAATCCACACATGTTCAATGGTGACACTTCCAACTTCCAACTTCCAAATGTACACATGTTCAATGGTGACACTTCCAACTTCCAAATCTGCACATGTTCAATAGTGGCACTTCCAACTTCCACCTTCCAAATCCACACATGTTCAATGGTGACACTTCCAACTTCCAACTTCCAAATCTACACATGTTCAATGGTAACACTTCCAACGTCCAAATCCACACATGTTCAATGGTGACACTTCCAACTTCCAACTTCCAATCCCACACATGTTCAATGGTGACACTTCCAACTTCCAACTTCCAAATCCACACATGTTCAATGGTGACACTTCCAACTTCCAACTTCCAAATCCACACATGTTCAATGGTGACACTTCCAACTTCCAAATCTACACATGTTCAATAGTTGCACTTCCAACTTCCACCTTCCAAATCTACACATGTTCAATGGTAACACTGGCAAAATAAAACTTCCAACTTCCAAATCCACACATGTTCAATGGTGGCACTTCCAACTTCCAACTTCCAAATCCACACATGTTCAATGGTGACACTTCCAACTTCCAACTTCCAAATCTACACATGTTCAATGGTGACACTTCCAACTTCCAAATCTACACATGTTCAATGGTGACACTTCCAACTTCCAAATCCACACATGTTCAATGGTGACACTTCCACCTTCCAAATCTACACATGTTCAATGGTGACACTGACAAATTACAACTTCCAAATCCACACATGTTCAATGGTGACACTTCCAACTTCCAAATCCACACATGTTCAATGGTGACACTTCCAACTTCCAAATCGGCACATGTTCAATAGTGGCACTTCCAACTTCCACCTTCCAAATCCACACATGTTCAATGGTGACATTTCCAACTTCCAACTTCCAAATCTACACATGTTCAATGGTAACACTTCCAACTTCCAAATCCACACATGTTCAATGGTGACCCTTCCAACTTCCAACTTCCAAATCTACACATGTTCAATGGTGACACTTCCAACTTCCAACTTCCATATCTACACATGTTCAATGGTGACACTTCCAAATTCCAAATCCACACATGTTCAATGGTGACACTTCCAACTTCCAAATCCACACATTTTCAATGGTGACACTTCCAACTTCCAACTTCAAAATCTACACATGTTCAATGGTGACACTGGCAAATTAAAACTTCCAACTTCCAAATCCACACATGTTCAATGGTGACACTTCCAACTTCCAAATCCACACATGTTCAATGGTGACACTTCCAACTTCCAACTTCCAAATCTACACATGTTCAATGGTGACACTTCCAACTTCCAAATCTACACATGTTCAATGGTGACACTTCCAACTTCCAACTTCCAAATCCACACATGTTCAATGGTGACACTTCCAACTTCCAAATCTACACATGTTCAATGTTGACACTTCCAAATTCCAACTTCCAAATCCACACATGTTCAATGGTGACACTTCCAACTTCAAACTTCCAAATCTACACATGTTCAATGTTGACACTTCCAACTCCCAAATCCACACATGTTCAATGGTGACCCTTCCATCTTCCAACTTCCAAATCCACACATGTTCAATGGTGACACTTCCAACTTCCAACTTCCAAATGTACACATGTTCAATGGTGACACTTCCAACTTCCAAATCTGCACATGTTCAATAGTGGCACTTCCAACTTCCACCTTCCAAATCCACACATGTTCAATGGTGACACTTCCAACTTCCAACTTCCAAATCTACACATGTTCAATGGTAACACTTCCAACGTCCAAATCCACACATGTTCAATGGTGACACTTCCAACTTCCAACTTCCAATCCCACACATGTTCAATGGTGACACTTCCAACTTCCAACTTCCAAATCCACACATGTTCAATGGTGACACTTCCAACTTCCAACTTCCAAATCCACACATGTTCAATGGTGACACTTCCAACTTCCAAATCTACACATGTTCAATAGTTGCACTTCCAACTTCCACCTTCCAAATCTACACATGTTCAATGGTAACACTGGCAAAATAAAACTTCCAACTTCCAAATCCACACATGTTCAATGGTGGCACTTCCAACTTCCAACTTCCAAATCCACACATGTTCAATGGTGACACTTCCAACTTCCAACTTCCAAATCTACACATGTTCAATGGTGACACTTCCAACTTCCAAATCTACACATGTTCAATGGTGACACTTCCAACTTCCAAATCCACACATGTTCAATGGTGACACTTCCACCTTCCAAATCTACACATGTTCAATGGTGACACTGACAAATTACAACTTCCAAATCCACACATGTTCAATGGTGACACTTCCAACTTCCAAATCCACACATGTTCAATGGTGACACTTCCAACTTCCAAATCGGCACATGTTCAATAGTGGCACTTCCAACTTCCACCTTCCAAATCCACACATGTTCAATGGTGACATTTCCAACTTCCAACTTCCAAATCTACACATGTTCAATGGTAACACTTCCAACTTCCAAATCCACACATGTTCAATGGTGACCCTTCCAACTTCCAACTTCCAAATCTACACATGTTCAATGGTGACACTTCCAACTTCCAACTTCCATATCTACACATGTTCAATGGTGACACTTCCAAATTCCAAATCCACACATGTTCAATGGTGACACTTCCAACTTCCAAATCCACACATTTTCAATGGTGACACTTCCAACTTCCAACTTCAAAATCTACACATGTTCAATGGTGACACTGGCAAATTAAAACTTCCAACTTCCAAATCCACACATGTTCAATGGTGACACTTCCAACTTCCAAATCCACACATGTTCAATGGTGACACTTCCAACTTCCAACTTCCAAATCTACACATGTTCAATGGTGACACTTCCAACTTCCAAATCTACACATGTTCAATGGTGACACTTCCAACTTCCAACTTCCAAATCCACACATGTTCAATGGTGACACTTCCAACTTCCAAATCTACACATGTTCAATGTTGACACTTCCAAATTCCAACTTCCAAATCCACACATGTTCAATGGTGACACTTCCAACTTCAAACTTCCAAATCTACACATGTTCAATGTTGACACTTCCAACTCCCAAATCCACACATGTTCAATGGTGACCCTTCCATCTTCCAACTTCCAAATCCACACATGTTCAATGGTGACACTTCCAACTTCCAACTTCCAAATGTACACATGTTCAATGGTGACACTTCCAACTTCCAAATCTGCACATGTTCAATAGTGGCACTTCCAACTTCCACCTTCCAAATCCACACATGTTCAATGGTGACACTTCCAACTTCCAACTTCCAAATCTACACATGTTCAATGGTAACACTTCCAACGTCCAAATCCACACATGTTCAATGGTGACACTTCCAACTTCCAACTTCCAATCCCACACATGTTCAATGGTGACACTTCCAACTTCCAACTTCCAAATCCACACATGTTCAATGGTGACACTTCCAACTTCCAACTTCCAAATCCACACATGTTCAATGGTGACACTTCCAACTTCCAAATCTACACATGTTCAATAGTTGCACTTCCAACTTCCACCTTCCAAATCTACACATGTTCAATGGTAACACTTCCAACTTCCAAATCCACACATGTTCAATGGTGACACTTCCAACTTCCAACTTCCAATTCCACACATGTTCAATGGTGACACTTCCAACTTCCAACTTCCAAATCCACACATGTTCAATGGTGACACTTCCAACTTCCAATTCCACACATGTTCAATGGTGACACTTCCAACTTCCAAATCCACACATGTTCAATGGTGACACTTCCAACTTCCAAATCTACACATGTTCAATAGTTGCACTTCCAACTTCCACCTTCCAAATCCACACATGTTCAATGGTGACACTTCCAACTTCCAACTTCCAAATCTACACATGTTCAATGGTAACACTTCCAACGTCCAAATCCACACATGTTCAATGGTGACACTTCCAACTTCCAACTTCCAATCCCACACATGTTCAATGGTGACACTTCCAACTTCCAACTTCCAAATCCACACATGTTCAATGGTGACACTTCCAACTTCCAACTTCCAAATCCACACATGTTCAATGGTGACACTTCCAACTTCCAAATCTACACATGTTCAATAGTTGCACTTCCAACTTCCACCTTCCAAATCTACACATGTTCAATGGTAACACTGGCAAAATAAAACTTCCAACTTCCAAATCCACACATGTTCAATGGTGGCACTTCCAACTTCCAACTTCCAAATCCACACATGTTCAATGGTGACACTTCCAACTTCCAACTTCCAAATCTACACATGTTCAATGGTGACACTTCCAACTTCCAAATCTACACATGTTCAATGGTGACACTTCCAACTTCCAAATCCACACATGTTCAATGGTGACACTTCCACCTTCCAAATCTACACATGTTCAATGGTGACACTGACAAATTACAACTTCCAAATCCACACATGTTCAATGGTGACACTTCCAACTTCCAAATCCACACATGTTCAATGGTGACACTTCCAACTTCCAAATCGGCACATGTTCAATAGTGGCACTTCCAACTTCCACCTTCCAAATCCACACATGTTCAATGGTGACATTTCCAACTTCCAACTTCCAAATCTACACATGTTCAATGGTAACACTTCCAACTTCCAAATCCACACATGTTCAATGGTGACCCTTCCAACTTCCAACTTCCAAATCTACACATGTTCAATGGTGACACTTCCAACTTCCAACTTCCATATCTACACATGTTCAATGGTGACACTTCCAAATTCCAAATCCACACATGTTCAATGGTGACACTTCCAACTTCCAAATCCACACATTTTCAATGGTGACACTTCCAACTTCCAACTTCAAAATCTACACATGTTCAATGGTGACACTGGCAAATTAAAACTTCCAACTTCCAAATCCACACATGTTCAATGGTGACACTTCCAACTTCCAAATCCACACATGTTCAATGGTGACACTTCCAACTTCCAACTTCCAAATCTACACATGTTCAATGGTGACACTTCCAACTTCCAAATCTACACATGTTCAATGGTGACACTTCCAACTTCCAACTTCCAAATCCACACATGTTCAATGGTGACACTTCCAACTTCCAAATCTACACATGTTCAATGTTGACACTTCCAAATTCCAACTTCCAAATCCACACATGTTCAATGGTGACACTTCCAACTTCAAACTTCCAAATCTACACATGTTCAATGTTGACACTTCCAACTCCCAAATCCACACATGTTCAATGGTGACCCTTCCATCTTCCAACTTCCAAATCCACACATGTTCAATGGTGACACTTCCAACTTCCAACTTCCAAATGTACACATGTTCAATGGTGACACTTCCAACTTCCAAATCTGCACATGTTCAATAGTGGCACTTCCAACTTCCACCTTCCAAATCCACACATGTTCAATGGTGACACTTCCAACTTCCAACTTCCAAATCTACACATGTTCAATGGTAACACTTCCAACGTCCAAATCCACACATGTTCAATGGTGACACTTCCAACTTCCAACTTCCAATCCCACACATGTTCAATGGTGACACTTCCAACTTCCAACTTCCAAATCCACACATGTTCAATGGTGACACTTCCAACTTCCAACTTCCAAATCCACACATGTTCAATGGTGACACTTCCAACTTCCAAATCTACACATGTTCAATAGTTGCACTTCCAACTTCCACCTTCCAAATCTACACATGTTCAATGGTAACACTTCCAACTTCCAAATCCACACATGTTCAATGGTGACACTTCCAACTTCCAACTTCCAATTCCACACATGTTCAATGGTGACACTTCCAACTTCCAACTTCCAAATCCACACATGTTCAATGGTGACACTTCCAACTTCCAATTCCACACATGTTCAATGGTGACACTTCCAACTTCCAAATCCACACATGTTCAATGGTGACACTTCCAACTTCCAAATCTACACATGTTCAATAGTTGCACTTCCAACTTCCACCTTCCAAATCCACACATGTTCAATGGTGACACTTCCAACTTCCAACTTCCAAATCTACACATGTTCAATGGTGACACTTCCAACTTCCAAATCCACACATGTTCAATGGTGACCCTTCCAACTTCCAACTTCCAACTCTACACATGTTCAATGGTGACACATCCAACTTCCAACTTCCAAATCTAAACATTTTCAATGGTGACACTTCCAACTTCCAAATCCACACATGTTCAATGGTGACACTTCCAACTTCCAAATGTACACATGTTCAATGGTGACACTGACAAATTACAACTTCCAAATCCGCACATGTTCAATGGTGACACTTCCAACTTCCAACTTCCAAATCCACACATGTTCAATGGTGACACTTCCAACTTCCAACTTCCAAATCTACACATGTTCAATGGTGACACTGACAAATTACAACTTCCAAATCCGCACATCTTCAATGGTGACACTTCCAACTTCCAAATCCGCACATGTTCAATAGTGGCACTTCCAACTTCCACCTTTCAAATCCACACATGTTCAATGGTGACACTTCCAACTTCCAAATGTACACATGTTCAATGGTGACACTGACAAATTACAACTTCCAAATCCACACATGTTCAATGGTGACACTTCCAACTTCCAACTTCCAAATCCACACATGTTCAATGGTGACACTTCCAACTTCCAACTTCCAAATCTACACATTTTCAATGGTGACACTGACAAATTACGACTTCCAAATCTGCACATGTTCAATGGTGACACTTCCAACTTCCAAATCCACACATGTTCAATGGTGACATTTCCAACTTCCAAATCTGCACATGTTCAATAGTGGCACTTCCAACTTCCACCTTCCAAATCCACACATGTTCAATGGTGACACTTCCAACTTCCAACTTCCAAATCTACACATGTTCAATGGTAACACTTCCAACTTCCAAATCCACACATGTTCAATGGTGACCCTTCCAACTTCCAACTTCCAAATCTACACATGTTCAATGGTGACACTTCCAACTTCCAAATCCACACATGTTCAATGGTGACACTTCCAACTTCCAAATCCACACATTTTCAATGGTGACACTTCCAACTTCCAACTTCAAAATCTACACATGTTCAATGGTGACACTGGCAAATTAAAACTTCCAACTTCCAAATCCACACATGTTCAATGGTGACACTTCCAACTTCCAACTTCCAAATCCACACATGTTCAATGGTGACACTTCCAACTTCCAACTTCCAAATCTACACATGTTCAATGGTGACACTTCAAACTTCCAAATCTACACATGTTCAATGGTGACACTTCCAACTTCCAAATCTACACATGTTCAATGGTGACACTTCCAACTTCCAACTTCCAAATCCACACATGTTCAATGGTGACACTTCCACCTTCCAAATCTACACATGTTCAATGGTGACACTGACAAATTACAACTTCCAAATCCACACATGTTCAATGGTGACACTTCCAACTTCCAAATCCACACATGTTCAATGGTGACACTTCCAACTTCCAAATCGGCACATGTTCAATAGTGGCACTTCCAACTTCCACCTTCCAAATCCACACATGTTCAATGGTGACATTTCCAACTTCCAACTTCCAAATCTACACATGTTCAATGGTAACACTTCCAACTTCCAAATCCACACATGTTCAATGGTGACCCTTCCAACTTCCAACTTCCAAATCTACACATGTTCAATGGTGACACTTCCAACTTCCAACTTCCATATCTACACATGTTCAATGGTGACACTTCCAAATTCCAAATCCACACATGTTCAATGGTGACACTTCCAACTTCCAAATCCACACATTTTCAATGGTGACACTTCCAACTTCCAACTTCAAAATCTACACATGTTCAATGGTGACACTGGCAAATTAAAACTTCCAACTTCCAAATCCACACATGTTCAATGGTGACACTTCCAACTTCCAAATCCACACATGTTCAATGGTGACACTTCCAACTTCCAACTTCCAAATCTACACATGTTCAATGGTGACACTTCCAACTTCCAAATCTACACATGTTCAATGGTGACACTTCCAACTTCCAACTTCCAAATCCACACATGTTCAATGGTGACACTTCCAACTTCCAAATCTACACATGTTCAATGTTGACACTTCCAAATTCCAACTTCCAAATCCACACATGTTCAATGGTGACACTTCCAACTTCAAACTTCCAAATCTACACATGTTCAATGGTGACACTTCCAACTCCCAAATCCACACATGTTCAATGGTGACCCTTCCATCTTCCAACTTCCAAATCCACACATGTTCAATGGTGACACTTCCAACTTCCAACTTCCAAATGTACACATGTTCAATGGTGACACTTCCAACTTCCAAATCTGCACATGTTCAGTAGTGGCACTTCCAACTTCCACCTTCCAAATCCACACATGTTCAATGGTGACACTTCCAACTTCCAACTTCCAAATCTACACATGTTCAATGGTAACACTTCCAACGTCCAAATCCACACATGTTCAATGGTGACACTTCCAACTTCCAACTTCCAATCCCACACATGTTCAATGGTGACACTTCCAACTTCCAACTTCCAAATCCACACATGTTCAATGGTGACACTTCCAACTTCCAACTTCCAAATCCACACATGTTCAATGGTGACACTTCCAACTTCCAAATCTACACATGTTCAATAGTTGCACTTCCAACTTCCACCTTCCAAATCTACACATGTTCAATGGTAACACTTCCAACTTCCAAATCCATACATGTTCAATGGTGACACTTCCAACTTCCAACTTCCAATTCCACACATGTTCAATGGTGACACTTCCAACTTCCAACTTCCAAATCCACACATGTTCAATGGTGACACTTCCAACTTCCAATTCAACACATGTTCAATGGTGACACTTCCAACTTCCAAATCCACACATGTTCAATGGTGACACTTCCAACTTCCAAATCTACACATGTTCAATAATTGCACTTCCAACTTCCACCTTCCAAATCCACACATGTTCAATGGTGACACTTCCAACTTCCAACTTCCAAATCTACACATGTTCAATGGTGACACTTCCAACTTCCAAATCCACACATGTTCAATGGTGACCCTTCCAACTTCCAACTTCCAACTCTACACATGTTCAATGGTGACACATCCAACTTCCAACTTCCAAATCTAAACATTTTCAATGGTGACACTTCCAACTTCCAAATCCACACATGTTCAATGGTGACACTTCCAACTTCCAAATGTACACATGTTCAATGGTGACACTGACAAATTACAACTTCCAAATCCGCACATGTTCAATGGTGACACTTCCAACTTCCAACTTCCAAATCCACACATGTTCAATGGTGACACTTCCAACTTCCAACTTCCAAATCTACACATGTTCAATGGTGACACTGACAAATTACAACTTCCAAATCCGCACATCTTCAATGGTGACACTTCCAACTTCCAAATCCGCACATGTTCAATAGTGGCACTTCCAACTTCCACCTTCCAAATCCACACATGTTCAATGGTGACACTTCCAACTTCCAAATGTACACATGTTCAATGGTGACACTGACAAATTACAACTTCCAAATCCACACATGTTCAATGGTGACCGTTCCAACTTCCAACTTCCAAATCCACACATGTTCAATGGTGACACTTCCAACTTCCAACTTCCAAATCTACACATTTTCAATGGTGACACTGACAAATTACGACTTCCAAATCTGCACATGTTCAATGGTGACACTTCCAACTTCCAAATCCACACATGTTCAATGGTGACATTTCCAACTTCCAAATCTGCACATGTTCAATAGTGGCACTTCCAACTTCCACCTTCCAAATCCACACATGTTCAATGGTGACACTTCCAACTTCCAACTTCCAAATCTACACATGTTCAATGGTAACACTTCCAACTTCCAAATCCACACATGTTCAATGGTGACCCTTCCAACTTCCAACTTCCAAATCTACACATGTTCAATGGTGAAACTTCCAACTTCCAACTTCCAAATCTACACATGTTCAATGGTGACACTTCCAACTTCCAAATCCACACATGTTCAATGGTGACACTTCCAACTTCCAAATCCACACATTTTCAATGGTGACACTTCCAACTTCCAACTTCAAAATCTACACATGTTCAATGGTGACACTGGCAAATTAAAACTTCCAACTTCCAAATCCACACATGTTCAATGGTGACACTTCCAACTTCCAACTTCCAAATCCACACATGTTCAATGGTGACACTTCCAACTTCCAACTTCCAAATCTACACATGTTCAATGGTGACACTTCAAACTTCCAAATCTACACATGTTCAATGGTGACACTTCCAACTTCCAACTTCCAAATCCACACATGTTCAATGGTGACACTTCCAACTTCCAAATCTACACATGTTCAATGTTGACACTTCCAAATTCCAACTTCCAAATCCACACATGTTCAATGGTGACACTTCCAACTTCCAACTCCACACATGTTCAATGGTGACACTTCCAACTTCCAACTTCCAAATCCACACATGTTCAATGGTGACACATCCAACTTCCTACTTCCAAATCCACACATGTTCAATGGTGACACTTCCAACTTCCAAATCTACACATGTTCAATAGTTGCACTTCCAACTCCCACCTTCCAAATCCACACATGTTCAATGGTGACACTTCCAACTTCCAACTTCCAAATCTACACATGTTCAATGGTGACACTTCCAACTTCCAAATCCACACATGTTCAATGGTGACCCTTCCAACTTCCAACTTCCAAATCCACACATGTTCAATGGTGACACTTCCAACTTCCAACTTCCAAATGAAAACATGTTCAATGGTGACACTTCCAACTTCCAAATCTGCACATGTTCAATAGTGGCACTTCCAACTTCCACCTTCCAAATCCACACATGTTCAATGGTGACACTTCCAACTTCCAAATCTACACATGTTCAATGGTAACACTTCCAACTTCCAAATCCACACATGTTCAATGGTGACACTTCCAACTTCCAACTTCCAATTCCACACATGCTCAATGGTGACACTTCCAACTTCCAACTTCCAAATCCACACATGTTCAATGGTGACCCTTCCAACTTCCAACTTCCAAATCTACACATGTTCAATGGTGACACTTCCAACTTCCAACTTCCATATCTACACATGTTCAATGGTGACACTTCCAAATTCCAAATCCACACATGTTCAATGGTGACACTTCCAACTTCCAAATCCACACATTTTCAATGGTGACACTTCCAACTTCCAACTTCAAAATCTACACATGTTCAATGGTGACACTGGCAAATTAAAACTTCCAACTTCCAAATCCACACATGTTCAATGGTGACACTTCCAACTTCCAAATCCACACATGTTCAATGGTGACACTTCCAACTTCCAACTTCCAAATCTACACATGTTCAATGGTGACACTTCCAACTTCCAAATCTACACATGTTCAATGGTGACACTTCCAACTTCCAACTTCCAAATCCACACATGTTCAATGGTGACACTTCCAACTTCCAAATCTACACATGTTCAATGTTGACACTTCCAAATTCCAACTTCCAAATCCACACATGTTCAATGGTGACACTTCCAACTTCAAACTTCCAAATCTACACATGTTCAATGGTGACACTTCCAACTCCCAAATCCACACATGTTCAATGGTGACCCTTCCATCTTCCAACTTCCAAATCCACACATGTTCAATGGTGACACTTCCAACTTCCAACTTCCAAATGTACACATGTTCAATGGTGACACTTCCAACTTCCAAATCTGCACATGTTCAGTAGTGGCACTTCCAACTTCCACCTTCCAAATCCACACATGTTCAATGGTGACACTTCCAACTTCCAACTTCCAAATCTACACATGTTCAATGGTAACACTTCCAACGTCCAAATCCACACATGTTCAATGGTGACACTTCCAACTTCCAACTTCCAATCCCACACATGTTCAATGGTGACACTTCCAACTTCCAACTTCCAAATCCACACATGTTCAATGGTGACACTTCCAACTTCCAACTTCCAAATCCACACATGTTCAATGGTGACACTTCCAACTTCCAAATCTACACATGTTCAATAGTTGCACTTCAAACTTCCACCTTCCAAATCTACACATGTTCAATGGTAACACTTCCAACTTCCAAATCCACACATGTTCAATGGTGACACTTCCAACTTCCAACTTCCAATTCCACACATGTTCAATGGTGACACTTCCAACTTCCAACTTCCAAATCCACACATGTTCAATGGTGACACTTCCAACTTCCAATTCAACACATGTTCAATGGTGACACTTCCAACTTCCAAATCCACACATGTTCAATGGTGACACTTCCAACTTCCAAATCTACACATGTTCAATAGTTGCACTTCCAACTTCCACCTTCCAAATCCACACATGTTCAATGGTGACACTTCCAACTTCCAACTTCCAAATCTACACATGTTCAATGGTGACACTTCCAACTTCCAAATCCACACATGTTCAATGGTGACCCTTCCAACTTCCAACTTCCAACTCTACACATGTTCAATGGTGACACATCCAACTTCCAACTTCCAAATCTAAACATTTTCAATGGTGACACTTCCAACTTCCAAATCCACACATGTTCAATGGTGACACTTCCAACTTCCAAATGTACACATGTTCAATGGTGACACTGACAAATTACAACTTCCAAATCCGCACATGTTCAATGGTGACACTTCCAACTTCCAACTTCCAAATCCACACATGTTCAATGGTGACACTTCCAACTTCCAACTTCCAAATCTACACATGTTCAATGGTGACACTGACAAATTACAACTTCCAAATCCGCACATCTTCAATGGTGACACTTCCAACTACCAAATCCGCACATGTTCAATAGTGGCACTTCCAACTTCCACCTTCCAAATCCACACATGTTCAATGGTGACACTTCCAACTTCCAAATGTACACATGTTCAATGGTGACACTGACAAATTACAACTTCCAAATCCACACATGTTCAATGGTGACCGTTCCAACTTCCAACTTCCAAATCCACACATGTTCAATGGTGACACTTCCAACTTCCAACTTCCAAATCTACACATTTTCAATGGTGACACTGACAAATTACGACTTCCAAATCTGCACATGTTCAATGGTGACACTTCCAACTTCCAAATCCACACATGTTCAATGGTGACATTTCCAACTTCCAAATCTGCACATGTTCAATAGTGGCACTTCCAACTTCCACCTTCCAAATCCACACATGTTCAATGGTGACACTTCCAACTTCCAACTTCCAAATCTACACATGTTCAATGGTAACACTTCCAACTTCCAAATCCACACATGTTCAATGGTGACCCTTCCAACTTCCAACTTCCAAATCTACACATGTTCAATGGTGAAACTTCCAACTTCCAACTTCCAAATCTACACATGTTCAATGGTGACACTTCCAACTTCCAAATCCACACATGTTCAATGGTGACACTTCCAACTTCCAAATCCACACATTTTCAATGGTGACACTTCCAACTTCCAACTTCAAAATCTACACATGTTCAATGGTGACACTGGCAAATTAAAACTTCCAACTTCCAAATCCACACATGTTCAATGGTGACACTTCCAACTTCCAACTTCCAAATCCACACATGTTCAATGGTGACACTTCCAACTTCCAACTTCCAAATCTACACATGTTCAATGGTGACACTTCAAACTTCCAAATCTACACATGTTCAATGGTGACACTTCCAACTTCCAACTTCCAAATCCACACATGTTCAATGGTGACACTTCCAACTTCCAAATCTACACATGTTCAATGTTGACACTTCCAAATTCCAACTTCCAAATCCACACATGTTCAATGGTGACACTTCCAACTTCCAACTCCACACATGTTCAATGGTGACACTTCCAACTTCCAACTTCCAAATCCACACATGTTCAATGGTGACACATCCAACTTCCTACTTCCAAATCCACACATGTTCAATGGTGACACTTCCAACTTCCAAATCTACACATGTTCAATAGTTGCACTTCCAACTCCCACCTTCCAAATCCACACATGTTCAATGGTGACACTTCCAACTTCCAACTTCCAAATCTACACATGTTCAATGGTGACACTTCCAACTTCCAAATCCACACATGTTCAATGGTGACCCTTCCAACTTCCAACTTCCAAATCCACACATGTTCAATGGTGACACTTCCAACTTCCAACTTCCAAATGAAAACATGTTCAATGGTGACACTTCCAACTTCCAAATCTGCACATGTTCAATAGTGGCACTTCCAACTTCCACCTTCCAAATCCACACATGTTCAATGGTGACACTTCCAACTTCCAAATCTACACATGTTCAATGGTAACACTTCCAACTTCCAAATCCACACATGTTCAATGGTGACACTTCCAACTTCCAACTTCCAATTCCACACATGCTCAATGGTGACACTTCCAACTTCCAACTTCCAAATCCACACATGTTCAATGGTGACACTTCCAACTTCCAAATCCACACATGTTCAATGGTGACACTTCCAACTTCCAACTTCCAAATCTACACATGTTCAATGGTGACACTTCCAACTTCCAAATCCACACATGTTCAATGGTGACCCTTCCATCTTCCAACTTCCAAATCCACACATGTTCAATGGTGACACTTCCAACTTCCAACTTCCAAATGTACACATGTTCAATGGTGACACTTCCAACTTCCAAATCTGCACATGTTCAATAGTGGCACTTCCAACTTCCACCTTCCAAATCCACACATGTTCAATGGTGACACTTCCAACTTCCAACTTCCAAATCTACACATGTTCAATGGTAACACTTCCAACGTCCAAATCCACACATGTTCAATGGTGACACTTCCAACTTCCAACTTCCAATCCCACACACGTTCAATGGTGACACTTCCAACTTCCAAATCTACACATGTTCAATAGTTGCACTTCCAACTTCCACCTTCCAAATCTACACATGTTCAATGGTAACACTTCCAACTTCCAAATCCACACATGTTCAATGGTGACACTTCCAACTTCCAACTTCCAATTCCACACATGTTCAATGGTGACACTTCCAACTTCCAACTTCCAAATCCACACATGTTCAATGTTGACACTTCCAACTTCCAATTCCACACATGTTCAATGGTGACACTTCCAACTTCCAACTTCCAAATCCACACATGTTCAATGGTGACACTTCCAACTTCCAAATCTACACATGTTCAATAGTTGCACTTCCAACTTCCACCTTCCAAATCTACACATGTTCAATGGTAACACTTCCAACTTCCAAATCCACACATGTTCAATGGTGACACTTCCAACTTCCAACTTCCAATTCCACACATGTTCAATGGTGACACTTCCAACTTCCAACTTCCAAATCCACACATTTTCAATGGTGACACTTCCAACTTCCAATTCCACACATGTTCAATGGTGACACTTCCAACTTCCAAATCCACACATGTTCAATGGTGACACTTCCAACTTCCAAATCTACACATGTTCAATAGTTGCACTTCCAACTTCCACCTTCCAAATCCACACATGTTCAATGGTGACACTTCCAACTTCCAACTTCAAAATCTACACATGTTCAATGGTGACACTTCCAACTTCCAAATCCACACATGTTCAATGGTGACCCTTCCAACATCAAACTTCCAACTCTACACATGTTCAATGGTGACACATCCAACTTCCAACTTCCAAATCTAAACATGTTCAATGGTGACACTTCCAACTTCCAAATCCAAACATGTTCAATGGTGACACTTCCAACTTCCAAATCCACACATGTTCAATGGTGACACTTCCAACTTCCAAATGTACACATGTTCAATGGTGACACTGACAAATTACAACTTCCAAATCCGCACATGTTCAATGGTGACACTTCCAACTTCCTACTTCCAAATCCACACATGTTCAATGGTGACACTTCCAACTTCCAACTTCCAAATCTACACATGTTCAATGGTGACATTTCCAACTTCCAAATCTGCACATGTTCAATAGTGACACTTCCAACTTCCACCTTCCAAATCCACACATGTTCAATGGTGACACTTCCAACTTCCAACTTCCAAATCTACACATGTTCAATGGTAACACTTCCAACTTCCAAATCCACACATATTCAATGGTGACCCTTCCAACTTCCAACTTCCAAATCTACACATGTTCAATGGTGACACTTCCAACTTCCAAATCTACACATGTTCAATGGTGACACTTCCAACTTCCAAATCCACACATGTTCAATGGTGACACTTCCAACTTCCAAATCCACACATTTTCAATGGTGACACTTCCAACTTCCAACTTCAAAATCTACACATGTTCAATGGTGACACTGGCAAATTAAAACTTCCAACTTCCAAATCCACACATGTTCAATGGTGACACTTCCAACTTCCAACTTCCAAATCCACACATGTTCAATGGTGACACTTCCAACTTCCAACTTCCAAATCTACACATGTTCAATGGTGACACTTCCAACTTCCAAATCTACACATGTTCAATGGTGACACTTCCAACTTCCTACTTCCAAATCCACACATGTTCAATGGTGACACTTCCAACTTCCAAATCTACACATGTTCAATAGTTGCACTTCCAACTTCCACCTTCCAAATCCACACATGTTCAATGGTGACACTTCCAACTTCCAACTTCCAAATCTACACATGTTCAATGGTGACACTTCCAACTTCCAAATCCACACATGTTCAATGGTGACCCTTCCAACTTCCAACTTCCAAATCCACACATGTTCAATGGTGACACTTCCAACTTCCAACTTCCAAATGTACACATGTTCAATGGTGACACTTCCAACTTCCAAATCTGCACATGTTCAATAGTGGCACTTCCAACTTCCAACTTCCAAATCCACACATGTTCAATGGTGACACTTCCAACTTCCAAATCTACACATGTTCAATGGTAACACTTCCAACTTCCAAATCCACACATGTTCAATGGTGACACTTCCAACTTCCAACTTCCAATTCCACACATGCTCAATGGTGACACTTCCAACTTCCAACTTCCAATTCCACACATGTTCAATGGTGACACTTCCAACTTCCAACTTCCAAATCCACACATGTTCAATGGTGACACTTCCAACTTCCAAATCTACACATGTTCAATAGTTGCACTTCCAACTTCCACCTTGCAAATCTACACATGTTCAATGGTAACACTTCCAACTTCCAAATCCACACATGTTCAATGGTGACACTTCCAACTTCCAACTTCCAATTCCACACATGTTCAATGGTGACACTTCCAACTTCCAACTTCAAAATCCACACATGTTCAATGGTGACACTTCCAACTTCCAACTTCCAAATCTACACATGTTCAATGGTGACACTGACAAATTACAACTTCCAAATCTGCACAGGTTCAATGGTGACACTTCCAACTTCCAACTTCCAAATCCACACATGTTCAATGGTGACACTTCCAACTTCCAACTTCCAAATCCACACATGTTCAATGGTGACACTTCCAACTTCCAACTTCCAAATCCACACATGTTTAATGGTGACACTTCCAACTTCCAAATCTGCACATGTTCAATAGTGGTACTTCCAACTTCCACCTTCCAAATCCACACATGTTCAATGGTGACACTTCCAACTTCCAAATCTACACATGTTCAATGGTAGCACTTCCAACTTCCAAATCCACACATGTTCAATGGTGACCCTTCCAACTTCCAACTTCCAAATGTACACATGTTCAATGGTGACACTTCCAACTTCCAAATCTGCACATGTTCAATGGTGGCACTTCCAACTTCCACCTTCCAAATCCACACATGTTCAATGGTGACACTTCCAACTTCCAACTTCCAAATCTACACATGTTCAATGGTAACACTTCCAACTTCCAAATCCACACATGTTCAATGGTGACACTTCCAACTTCCAACTTCCAATTCCACACATGTTCAATGGTGACACTTCCAACTTCCAACTTCCAATTCCACACATGTTCAATGGTGACACTTCCAACTTCCAACTTCCAAATCCACACATGTTCAATGGTGACACTTCCAACTTCCAACTTCCAAATCCACACATGTTCAATGGTGACACTTCCAACTTCCAAATCTACACATGTTCAATAGTTGCACTTCCAACTTCCACCTTCCAAATCTACACATGTTCAATGGAAACACTTCCAACTTCCAACTTCCAAATCCACACATGTTCAATGGTGACACTTCCAACTTCCAAATCTACACATGTTCAATGGTGACACTGACAAATAACAACTTCCAAATCCACACATGTTCAATGGTGACACTTCCAACTTCCAACTTCCAAATCCACACATGTTCAATGGTGACACTTCCAACTTCCACCTTCCAAATCCACACATGTTCAATGGTGACACTTCCAACTTCCAACTTCCAAATCCACACATGTTCAATGGTGACCCTTCCAACTTCCAACTTCCAAATGTACACATGTTCAATGGTGACACTTCCAACTTCCAAATCTGCACATGTTCAATAGTGGCACTTCCAACTTCCACCTTCCAAATCCACACATGTTCAATGGTGACACTTCCAACTTCCAACTTCCAAATCTACACATGTTCAATGGTAACACTTCCAACTTCCAAATCCACACATGTTCAATGGTGACACTTCCAACTTCCAACTTCCAATTCCACACATGTTCAATGGTGACACTTCCAACTTCCAATTCCACACATGTTCAATGGTGACACTTCCAACTTCCAACTTCCAAATCCACACATGTTCAATGGTGACACTTCCAACTTCCAACTTCCAAATCCACACATGTTCAATGGTGACACTTCCAACTTCCAAATCTACACATGTTCAATAGTTGCACTTCCAACTTCCACCTTCCAAATCTACACATGTTCAATGGTAACACTTCCAACTTCCAACTTCCAAATCCACACATGTTCAATGGTGACACTTCCAACTTCCAAATCTACACATGTTCAATGGTGACACTGACAAATAACAACTTCCAAATCCACACATGTTCAATGGTGACACTTCCAACTTCCAACTTCTAAATCCACACATGTTCAATGGTGACACTTCCAACTTCCACCTTCCAAATCCACACATGTTCAATGGTGACACTTCCAACTTCCAACTTCCAAATCCACACATGTTCAATGGTGACACTTCCAACTTCCAAATCTACACATGTTCAATGGTGACACTGAAAAAGTAAAACTTCCATCTTCCAAATCCACACATAATGGTGAAAATTCCAACTTCCAACTTCAGCATATGACCCTTCTGCCCCCTGGTGGAAGTACAATTATTTGTAGAAATTACTTCCAACTTCCATCTTCATTCTTCCAAATTCAGCATATGACCCTTCTGCCCCCTGGTGGAAATATAATTATTTGTAGAATTTACTTCCAACTTCCATCTTCAATCTTCCAAATTCAGCATATGACCCTTCTGCCCCCTGGTGGAAATATAATTATTTGTAGAAATTACTTCCAAATTCCATCTTCAATCTTCCAAATTCAGCATATGATCCTTCTGCCCCCTGGTGGTAATATAATTATTTTAAAAAATTACTTCCAAATTCAGCACTTCCAAATCCAGATTTGGACTAGTGCCCCCGAATTATGCATGGCCATTTATAGAATTGCAACATTTTTTAAAAAAAATTTAACTCAGAGGAAACAAATGATAAAGCTTTGAAAATATTTTTCTGGGATTAAGGTTGACGAACCCTAACCTTCAACCCTAACCTTTTGAACCGTAACCTTTCTGGGAATTTATAAAAAATACCTTCCATAATCAGCCCCTCAACTTCCAACTTCCAAATTCAACCTTCCAAAATCAGCCTGAGGTTAGGGTTCAAACCCTAGTTAGGGTTAGGGTTAGGGTTAGGGTTAGGGTTAGGGTTGTGGCTCAATTTAACATGGGTTTGTATGTGCGATTTGGAACACCCAGATTCACCCCGACCTTACACCCTCCAATTTGGAATTTTTGTCAGAGTGTCACCATTGAACATATCTAGATCTGGAAGTTGGAAGTTGGAATCTGGAAGCTGGAAATGGAAGTTGGAAGTTGGAAGCTGGAAGTTGGAAGCTGGATTTGGAAGTTGGAAACGGAAACTCCCAGGCAAAAGAGGGCAGCACTGAGTCGGAAAAATTAATGCCTGGATTTGGAAGTATAATTTAGAACATCTCTAGGGGGCAGTTGTGATCCATGGTAAAACTTAACATCAGTAATTTCTGAATTTGGAAGTGTTATTTGGAAAATCACTAGGGGCAGTAATGATCCATGGTAAAACTAAACATCAGTAATTTCTGAATTTGGAAGTGTAATTTGGAAAGTCTCTAGGGGGCAGTAGTGAACCATGGTAAAACTTAACATCAGTAATTTCTGAATTTGGAAGTGTTATTTGGAAAATCACTAGGGGCAGTAGTGATCCATGGTAAAACTAAACATCAGTAATTTCTGAATTTGGAAGTGTTATTTGGAAAATCTCTAGGGGGCAGTAGTGAACCATGGTAAAACTAATCATCAGTAGTTTGGAATTTTTATACTAATTCAAAATGTATTCATACACTAAGTCCACCAACAGCAATTGCTTCATGTGGATTTGGAAGTTGGAAGTGGGTAAATGTCCTGAAGTTGGAAGTTCGTTAAAAATCAATGTACAGTCTAAGTCCACCAACAGCAATTGGTTCATGTCTACTATTTGGAAGTTGGAAGTAGGTAAATGTCCTCATGTTGGAAGTTAGTTAAAAATCAATGTATAGTCTAAGTCCACCAACAGCAATCGGTTCATGTCTACGATTTGGAAGTTGGAAGTAGGTAAATGTCCTGAAGTTGGAAGTTTGTTAAAAATCAATGTATAGTCTAAGTCCACCAACAGCAATCGGTTCATGTCTACGATTTGGAAGTTGGAAGTAGGTAAATGTCCTGAAGTTGGAAGTTCGTTAAAAATCAATGTGTAGTCTAAGTCCACCAACAGCAATCGGTTCATGTCTACAATTTGGAAGTTGGAAGTAGGTAAATGTCCTGAAGTTGGAAGTTCGTTAAAAATCAATGTGTAGTCTAAGTCCACCAACAGCAATCGGTTCATGTCTACAATTTGGAAGTTGGAAGTTCGTTAAAAATCAATGTACAGTCTAAGTCCACCAACAGCAATTGCTTCATGTCTACTATTTGGAAGTTGGAAGTAGGTAAATGTCCTCAAGTTGGAAGTTCGTTAAAAATCAATGCATAGTCTAAGTCCACCAACAGCAATCGGTTCATGTCTACGATTTGGAAGTTGGAAGTAGGTAAATGTCCTGAAGTTGGAAGTTCGTTAAAAATCAATGTGTAGTCTAAGTCCACCAACAGCATCGGTTCATGTCTACAATTTGGAAGTTGGAAGTAGGTAAATGTCCTGAAGTTGGAAGTTCGTTAAAAATCAATGTGTAGTCTAAGTCCACCAACAGCAATCGGTTCATGTCTACAATTTGGAAGTTGGAAGTTCGTTAAAAATCAATGTACAGTCTAAGTCCACCAACAGCAATTGCTTCATGTCTACTATTTGGAAGTTGGAAGTAGGTAAATGTCCTCAAGTTGGAAGTTCGTTAAAAATCAATGCATAGTCTAAGTCCACCAACAGCAATCGGTTCATGTCTACGATTTGGAAGTTGGAAGTAGGTAAATGTCCTGAAGTTGGAAGTTCGTTAAAAATCAATGTATAGTCTAAGTCCACCAACAGCAATTGGTTCATGTCTACAATATGGAAGTTGGAAGTAGGTAAATGTCCTGAACTTGGAAGTTCGTTAAAAACCAATTTATATTCTAAGTCCACCAACAGCGATTGGTCCATGTCTACAATTTGGAAGTTGGAATTAGGTAAATGTCCTGAAGTTGGAAGTTCGTTAAAAATCAATGCATAGTCTAAGTCCACCAACAGCAATCGGTTCATGTCTACGATTTGGAAGTTGGAAGTAGGTAAATGTCCTGAAGTTGGAAGTTCGTTAAAAATCAATGTATAGTCTAAGTCCACCAACAGCAATTGGTTCATGTCTACAATTTGGAAGTTGGAAGTTCGTTAAAAATCAATGTACAGTCTAAGTCCACCAACAGCAATTGGTTCATGTCTACTATTTGGAAGTTGGAAGTAGGTAAATGTCCTCAAGTTGGAAGTTCGTTAAAAATCAATGCATAGTCTAAGTCCACCAACAGCAATTGGTTCATGTCGACAATTTGGAAGTTGGAAGTAGGTAAATGTCCTGAACTTGGAAGTTCGTTAAAAATCAATTTATAGTCTAAGTCCACCAACAGCAATTGGTCCATGTCTACAATTTGGAAGTTGGAATTAGGTAAATGTCCTGAAGTTGGAAGTTCGTTAAAAATCAATGTATAGTCTAAGTCCACCAACAGCAATTGGTTCATGTCTACAATTTGGAAGTTGGAAGTAGGTAAATGTCCTGAACTTGGAAGTTCGTTAAAAATCAATGTATAGTCTAAGTCCACCAACAGCAATTGGTTCATGTCTACAATTTGGAAGTTGGAAGTTCGTTAAAAATCAATGTACAGTCTAAGTCCACCAACAGCAATTGGTTCATGTCTACTATTTGGAAGTTGGAAGTAGGTAAATGTCCTCAAGTTGGAAGTTCGTTAAAAATCAATGCATAGTCTAAGTCCACCAACAGCAATTGGTTCATGTCGACAATTTGGAAGTTGGAAGTAGGTAAATGTCCTGAACTTGGAAGTTCGTTAAAAATCAATTTATAGTCTAAGTCCACCAACAGCAATTGGTCCATGTCTACAATTTGGAAGTTGGAATTAGGTAAATGTCCTGAAGTTGGAAGTTCGTTAAAAATCAATGTATAGTCTAAGTCCACCAACAGCAATTGGTTCATGTCTACAATTTGGAAGTTGGAAGTCGGTAAATGTCCTGAACTTGGAAGTTCGTTAAAAATCAATTTATATTCTAAGTCCACCAACAGCGATTGGTCCATGTCTACAATTTGGAAGTTGGAAGTAGGTAAATGTCCTCAAGTTGGAAGTGGTCATTTTTGTGTGTCACCATTGAACATATGAAGAGTTCAGATGCAAAGGCCTCTAAACGCCACCTCCGTCAAAAATGAGATAAAGACATTGAGTGAATGCTCTCCGCACGTAGTATGCTTTAGGGTTAGGGTTAATTTCTCGTCAAAACCCGCTATATACCACTATTTTCCTGGTCTGAAATCTCCATTTGTATGCAAAAACCTCTAAACACCACTTCCCTTTGTCAACAAAAGCCTCTACGTTCTTAGAACCAATCACAACGCAACATGGAATCATGTGACTTCAAAATGGCGGCGCCCTGAGGAGCTGCTTTTTGGACAGCTGTCAGATATCAACAACACAGTACATTTACGTTTATATTCTTTAGCGATTCAATTTGGATTTTGATGGTCATGGATTTTGACATAATGGACGAACCTGTCCTTGTGACAGCTAACGGCCGAAAAAAATGTCGTAAAAACGGCCAAAAATAATAATCTTTTCTACCTCCTATTTTTATATTACAATTTAATATATATTTGCAGGCTATACTGCAGGTATTTTGAATGTATTTAACTTCTGTTATTGTTAAAATAAATGTGTTGCCATTTTGTGCCATTGAGGATATGCTTTGTGACTGTTTCTTTATTATTATTATTATTTTTATTATTATATATTTTGGCCTTTTGTCTTTGTTGGATTTCCCCATTGACAATAAATGTAGAGGCGGTTATTGCACTTACTTGGTTTGTTTAAGTTGTCTGGTAGTCTATCGGGTAGTCTGTGTTGGCTCCAAGCTCTAACATGCATGCAAAAATAGATGAAAATTGATAGAAATATCAAAAATTTGCATTTAATGCTCAAAAGCATCAAAGGGTATCGGGAGCAGTAAAAGACTCTGCTCTCTCAGCATTCACTGGTTCAAATTGTTTGTTTGCACACCTGTGTACAATTACTGACTGATTATAAGGCTTTTCATCACTACCACATTTCAGGACCAGATGGAGCGATTCCTCATGCATTTAAATGAGTTTAACTAAAACAAGTCAATCTTAGGTTGTCCCGGTGGTTTACTGGGTAGAGTGTGTACCACTAAAGCCCAGGCCTCACCACAGCGACAGGGGTTCGATGTTGGGTCAAGCAGGTTAGCCCCAGTGGTTCACCGGGTAGAGTCAGTGAGAGTCCCGCGTCAGTGTGACTCAATTCTGTCATCTTAAATTCATCAGTAATTAAGTGTTAAAAAAGACAATAAGGTAAAATAGCTCCAATAAATCCTATCAAAAACGGTTGCTCCTATGGAACCTCCTGCGTCCCATTAAGGACCCGTCCGTACCACAGCGACAGGGGTTCAATTCCTTCTAGAGGGCACAGAGAGCTGAAAGTCGAAGTGGACGAGGTCCCAGTCTTACCCTGTAAGCAAGCGTAGCAAGTCTTGAGGAGGTGACACCTTCCAGTCTCTTAATTGGTCTCTCACCCAAATGCTGCACGAGAAGCACATGTGCGTTACACATCTGAGGAGTTCTGATAGAAAAAGTGACATTAATAGGGATCATTATTTCTGTTGGGTCAAACAAGCAGCGTTTCGGATATTTCGTTCATGGGAACAATGGAGACGCGTGAATGCGTTTTGGAACCACTCGCTATCTCGAAAGGTCACAAAATTAGTAGGTTAGGGTTTTCCCCATTCACTTAGAATTGCCTTTTGGAAGCACCTTTCACCCTCTATAAAAAGCCAAGGAAAAGGTTTTTCTGTCCGAGCTTGAGGTATGTTGTAGCACCAACAGCCTTCTCTTTTGGCTATAAGTTTGATGCTTCAGCCTCTTAAGATGGCAGAGCGGCACCGTTGCACGCTTCCCAAATGTCAATAGGTCAAGAAAGGCCTTCCAAAATGAGTGGAGTACCCAATCTGGAAGTGGAACTAAACAGGGAATTTTTTTTCTGTTGGGTCAAAAAGGCTGACTCTAGGATATGTTGTTCATGGGAACAGTTGGGACGTGTGTATGCGTTTTGGAACCACTCGCTATCTCGAAAGGTCACAAAATTAGTAGCTTAGGGTTTTCCCCATTCACTTAGAATTGCCTTTCGGAAGCACCTTTCACCCTCTATTAAAAGCCAAGGAAAAGGTTTTTCTGTCCGAGCTTGAGGTATGTTGTAGCACCAACAGCCTTCTCTTTTGGCTATAAGTTTGATGCTTCAGCCTCTTAAGATGGCAGAACGGCACCGTTGCACGCTTCCCAAATGTCGATAGGTCAAGTAAGGCCTTCCAAAAAGAGTGGAGTACCCAATCTGGAAGTGTCTACCGTTCCACAATGAAACAACAGAATTGCACCAAAATAAGACACTGGGCTATGTCAGGGATGGTGAACGCGTCTGCAGCGTCCAATTTAACCTATAGTTTCACAAAGTATTCCAAATTTAATTTCTATATCAAGAAATAGTGCCTTCTATTGATGATGACATATGCTGGAAAACGTTCGTTCAGACCATTCCAAAACACTTGGCCTCACTCGTCTAGGCCTTTCTTTCAAAAGGTTATAAGGGTTCAAAGTGGCTTTTGGAAGCACCTTTCAGCCTCTCCAAAAGACCAAAGAAAAGCTCTTTCTTTCTGAGCTTGATGTATGGTGTAGCATCAACAGCCATCTCTTTTGGGTATAAGTTTGGTGCTTCAGTCTCTTAAGATGGCCGAGTGGCAAGGCTGAAGGCTTCCAAAATGTCTAAGGGCTTCCAAAAAGAGTGCAGTACCCAATCTGGAAGTGTCTACCGTTCCACAATGAAAAGACAGAACTGCCCCAAAATAAGATTCTGGCCTATTTTAGGGATGGTGAACGCGTCTGCAGAGGAAATGGCTCCTTTTCAGAAATCATTCTTGGTTTATCCCCGCTTCCAAAAGGAGAGGGGTACCGAATCTGGAAGTGACTACCATTCCGCAATCAAACAACAGAAATGCCCCAAAATAAGACACTGGGCTATTTCAGGGATGGCGAACACGCCTGCAGAGTCCAATTAAACTTTTTGTTTCGCAAAGTGTTCCAAATTTAATTTCTATATCAAGAAATAGTGCCTTCTGTTGATGATCACATATGCTGGAAAGAGCTCATTCAGACCTTTCCAAAACACTTGGCCTCATTCCTCTTGGCCTTTCTTTCACAAAGTTATAAGGGTTCAAAGTTGACATTTCGGGGGAGGGGTTAGGGTTAGGAATGGCGACCCCGAGGTCCTAGAGGGCTGAGATTCGGAGTGGAGGTCCCAGTCAGACCCTCTGAAAAGCTTGTCAAGTCTCGGGGCGGTGACACCTTGCTGTCTCTTAATTGGTCTCTTGACCAAAGGCTGATCGAGAAGCACTTGGGGGGTTACACTTCTGAGTAGTTCTGATAGAAAAAGTGACCTTAACAAGGAATTTTTTTTTCTGTTGGGTCAAAAAGGCAGACTCTCGGATATGTTGTTCATGGGAACAGTTGGGACGTGTGTATGCGTTTTGGAACCACTCGCTATCTCGACAGGTCACAAAATTAGTAGGTTAGGGTTTTCCCCATTCACTTAGAATTGCCTTTTGGAAGCACCTTTCACCCTCTATAAAAAGTCAAGGAAAAGGTTTTTCTGTCCGAGCTTGAGGTATTTTGTAGCACCAACAGCCTTCTCTTTTGGCTATAAGTTTGATGCTTCAGCCTCTTAAGATGGCAGAGCGGCACCGTTGCACGCTTCCCAAATGTCAATAGGTCAAGTAAGGCCTTCCAAAAAGAGTGGAGTACCCAATCTGGAAGTGTCTACCGTTCCACAATGAAACAACAGAATTGCACCAAAATAAGACACTGGGCTATGTCAGGGATGGTGAACGCGTCTGCAGCGTCCAATTTAACCTATAGTTTCACAAAGTATTCCAAATTTAATTTCTATATCAAGAAATAGTGCCTTCTATTGATGATGACATATGCTGGAAAACGTTCGTTCAGACCATTCCAAAACACTTGGCCTCACTCGTCTAGGCCTTTCTTTCAAAAGGTTATAAGGGTTCAAAGTGGCTTTTGGAAGCACCTTTCAGCCTCTCCAAAAGACCAAAGAAAAGCTCTTTCTTTCTGAGCTTGATGTATGGTGTAGCATCAACAGCCATCTCTTTTGGGTATAAGTTTGGTGCTTCAGTCTCTTAAGATGGCCGAGTGGCAAGGCTGAAGGCTTCCAAAATGTCTAAGGGCTTCCAAAAAGAGTGCAGTACCCAATCTGGAAGTGTCTACCGTTCCACAATGAAAAGACAGAACTGCCCCAAAATAAGATTCTGGCCTATTTTAGGGATGGTGAACGCGTCTGCAGAGGAAATGGCTCCTTTTCAGAAATCATTTATGGTTTATCCCCGCTTCCAAAAGGAGAGGGGTACCGAATCTGGAAGTGACTACCATTCCACAATCAAACAACAGAAATGCCCCAAAATAAGACACTGGGCTATTTCAGGGATGGCGAACACGCCTGCAGAGTCCAATTAAACTTTTTGTTTCGCAAAGTGTTCCAAATTTAATTTCTATATCAAGAAATAGTGCCTTCTGTTGATGATCACATATGCTGGAAAGAGCTCATTCAGACCTTTCCAAAACACTTGGCCTCATTCCTCTTGGCCTTTCTTTCACAAAGTTATAAGGGTTCAAAGTTGACATTTCGGGGGAGGGGTTAGGGTTAGGAATGGCGACCCCGAGGTCCTAGAGGGCTGAGATTCGGAGTGGAGGTCCCAGTCAGACCCTCTGAAAAGCTTGTCAAGTCTCGGGGCGGTGACACCTTGCTGTCTCTTAATTGGTCTCTTGACCAAAGGCTGATCGAGAAGCACTTGGGGGGTTACACTTCTGAGTAGTTCTGATAGAAAAAGTGACCGTAACAAGGAATTTTTTTTTCTGTTGGGTCAAAAAGGCCGACTCTCGGATATGTTGTTCATGGGAACAGTTGGGACGTGTGTATGCGTTTTGGAACCACTCGCTATCTCGACAGGTCACAAAATTAGTAGGTTAGGGTTTTCCCCATTCACTTAGAATTGCCTTTTGGAAGCACCTTTCACCCTCTATAAAAAGTCAAGGAAAAGGTTTTTCTGTCCGAGCTTGAGGTATTTTGTAGCACCAACAGCCTTCTCTTTTGGCTATAAGTTTGATGCTTCAGCCTCTTAAGATGGCAGAGCGGCACCGTTGCACGCTTCCCAAATGTCAATAGGTCAAGTAAGGCCTTCCAAAAAGAGTGGAGTACCCAATCTGGAAGTGGAACTAAACAGGGAATTTATTTCTGTTGGGTCAAACAGGCCGACTCTCGGATATGTCGTTCATGGGAACAATGGGGACGCATGGATGCGTTTTGGAACCACTCGCTATCTCGAAAGGTCACAAAATTAGTAGGTTAGGGTTTTCCCCATTCAATTAGAATTGCCTTTTGGAAGCACCTTTCACCCTCTATAAAAAGCCAAGGAAAAGGTTTTTCTGTCCGAGCTTGAGGTATGTTGTAGCACCAACAGCCTTCTCTTTTGGCTATAAGTTTGATGTTTCAGCGTCTTAACATGGCAGAGCGGCACCGTTGCACGCTTCCCAAATGTCAATAGGTCAAGTAAGGCCTTCCAAAAAGAGTGGAGTACCCAATCTGGAAGTGTCTACCGTTCCACAATGAAACAACAGAATTGCACCAAAATAAGACACTGGGCTATGTCAGGGATGGTGAACGCGTCTGCAGCGTCCAATTTAACCTATAGTTTCACAAAGTATTCCAAATTTAATTTCTATATCAAGAAATAGTGCCTTCTATTGATGATGACATATGCTGGAAAACGTTCGTTCAGACCATTCCAAAACACTCGGCCTCACTCCTCTAGGCCTTTCTTTCAAAAGGTTATAAGGGTTCAAAGTGGCTTTTGGAAGCACCTTTCAGCCTCTCCAAAAGACCAAAGAAAAGCTCTTTCTTTCTGAGCTTGATGTATGGTGTAGCATCAACAGCCATCTCTTTTGGGTATAAGTTTGGTGCTTCAGTCTCTTAAGATGGCCGAGTGGCAAGGCTGAAGGCTTCAGAAATGTGTAAGGGCTTCCAAAAAGAGTGCAGTACCCAATCTGGAAGTGTCTACCGTTCCACAATGAAAAGACAGAACTGCCCCAAAATAAGATTCTGGCCTATTTTAGGGATGGTGAACGCGTCTGCAGAGGAAATGGCTCCTTTTCAGAAATCATTCATGGTTTATCCCCGCTTCCAAAAGGAGAGGGGTACCGAATCTGGAAGTGACTACCATTCCACAATCAAACAACAGAAATGCCCCAAAATAAGACACTGGGCTATTTCAGGGATGGCGAACACGCCTGCAGAGTCCAATTAAACTTTTTGTTTCGCAAAGTGTTCCAAATTTAATTTCTATTTCAAGAAATAGTGCCTTCTGTTGATGATCACATATGCTGGAAAGAGCTCATTCAGACCTTTCCAAAACACTTGGCCTCATTCCTCTTGGCCTTTCTTTCACAAAGTTATAAGGGTTCAAAGTTGACATTTCGGGGGAGGGGTTAGGGTTAGGAATGGCGACCCCGAGGTCCTAGAGGGCTGAGATTCGGAGTGGAGGTCCCAGTCAGACCCTCTGAAAAGCTTGTCAAGTCTCGGGGCGGTGACACCTTGCTGTCTCTTAATTGGTCTCTTGACCAAAGGCTGATCGAGAAGCACTTGGGGGGTTACACTTCTGAGTAGTTCTGATAGAAAAAGTGACCTTAACAAGGAATTTTTTTTTCTGTTGGGTCAAAAAGGCCGACTCTCGGATATGTTGTTCATGGGAACAGTTGGGACGTGTGTATGCGTTTTGGAACCACTCGCTATCTCGACAGGTCACAAAATTAGTAGGTTAGGGTTTTCCCCATTCACTTAGAATTGCCTTTTGGAAGCACCTTTCACCCTCTATAAAAAGTCAAGGAAAAGGTTTTTCTGTCCGAGCTTGAGGTATTTTGTAGCACCAACAGCCTTCTCTTTTGGCTATAAGTTTGATGCTTCAGCCTCTTAAGATGGCAGAGCGGCACCGTTGCACGCTTCCCAAATGTCAATAGGTCAAGTAAGGCCTTCCAAAAAGAGTGGAGTACCCAATCTGGAAGTGGAACTAAACAGGGAATTTTTTTTCTGTTGGGTCAAACAGGCCGACTCTCGGATATGTCGTTCATGGGAACAATGGGGACGCATGAATGCGTTTTGGAACCACTCGCTATCTCGAAAGGTCACAAAATTAGTAGGTTAGGGTTTTCCCCATTCAATTAGAATTGCCTTTTGGAAGCACCTTTCACCCTCTATAAAAACCCAAGGAAAAGGTTTTTCTGTCCGAGCTTGAGGTATGTTGTAGCACCAACAGCCTTCTCTTTTGGCTATAAGTTTGATGCTTCAGCCTCTTAAGATGGCAGAGCGGCACCGTTGCACGCTTCCATAATGTCAATAGGTCAAGTAAGGCCTTCCAAAAAGAGTGGAATACCCAATCTGGAAGTGTCTACCGTTCCACAATGAAACAACAGAATTGCACCAAAATAAGACACTGGGCCATGTCAGGGATGGTGAACGCGTCTGCAGCGTCCAATTCAACCTATAGTTTCACAAAGTATTCCAAATTTAATTTCTATATCAAGAAATAGTGCCTTCTATTGATGATGACATATGCTGGAAAACGCTCGTTCAGACCATTCCAAAACACTTGGCCTCACTCCTCTAGGCCTTTCTTTCAAAATGTTATAAGGGTTCAAAGTGGCTATTGGAAGCACCTTTCAGCCTCTCCAAAAGACCAAAGAAAAGCTCTTTCTTTCTGAGCTTGATGTATGGTGTAGCATCAACAGCCATCTCTTTTGGGTATAAGTTTGGTGCTTCAGTCTCTTAAGATGGCCGAGTGGCAAGGCTGAAGGCTTCCAAAATGTCTAAGGGCTTCCAAAAAGAGTGCAGTACCCAATCTGGAAGTGTCTACCGTTCCACAATGAAAAGACAGAACTGCCCCAAATTAAGATTCTGGCCTATTTTAGGGATGGCGAACGCGTCTGCAGAGGAAATGGCTCCTTTTCTGAAATCATTCATGGTTTATCCCCTCTTCCAAAAGGAGAGGGGTACCGAATCTGGAAGTGACTACCATTCCACAATCAAACAACAGAAATGCCCCAAAATAAGACACTGGGCTATTTCAGGGATGGCGAACACGCCTGCAGAGTCCAATTAAACTTTTCGTTTCGCAAAGTGTTCCAAATTTAATTTCTATATCAAGAAATAGTGCCTCTGTTGATGATCAAATATGCTGGAAAGAGCTCATTCAGACCTTTCCAAAACACTTGGCCTCATTCCTCTAGGCCTTTCTTTCACAAAGTTATAAGGGTTCAAATTTGACATTTCGGGGAAGGGGTTAGGGTTAGGAATGGCGACCCCGAGGTCCTAGAGGGCTGAGATTCAGAGTGGAGGTCCCAGTCAGACCCTCTGAAAAGCTTGTCAAGTCTCGGGGCGGTGACACCTTGCTGTCTCTTAATTGGTCTCTTGACCAAAGGCTGATCGAGAAGCACTTGGGGGTTACACTTCTGAGTAGTTCTGATAGAAAAAGTGACCTTAACAAGGAATTTTTTTTTCTGTTGGGTCAAAAAGGCCGACTCTCGGATATGTTGTTCATGGGAACAGTTGGGACGTGTGTATGCGTTTTGGAACCACTCGCTATCTCGACAGGTCACAAAATTAGTAGGTTAGGGTTTTCCCCATTCAATTAGAATTGCCTTTTGGAAGCACCTTTCAACCTCTATAAAAAGCCAAGGAAAAGGTTTTTCTGTCCGAGCTTGAGGTATGTTGTAGCACCAACAGCCTTCTCTTTTGGCTATAAGTTTGATGCTTCAGCCTCTTAAGATGGCAGAGCGGCACCGTTGCACGCTTTCCAAATGTCAATAGGTCAAGTAAGGCCTTCCAAAAAGAGTGGAGTACCCAATCTGGAAGTGTCTACCGTTCCACAATGAAACAACAGAATTGCACCAAAATAAGACACTGGGCTATGTCAGGGATAGTGAACGCGTCTGCAGCTTCCAATTTAACCTATCGTTTCACAAAGTATTCCAAATTTAATTTCTATATCAAGAAATAGTGCCTTCTATTGATGATGACATATGCTGGAAAACGCTCGTTCAGACCATTCCAAAACACATGGCCTCACTCCTCTAGGCCTTTCTTTCAAAAGGTTATAAGGGTTCAAAGTGGCTATTGGAAGCACCTTTCAGCCTCTCCAAAAGACCAAAGAAAAGCTCTTCTTTTCTGAGCTTGATGTATGGTGTAGCATAAACAGCCATCTCTTTTGGGTATAAGTTTGGTGCTTCAGTCTCTTAAGATGGCCGAGTGGCAAGGCTGAAGGCTTCCAAAATGTCTTAGGGCTTCCAAAAAGAGTGCAGTACCCAATCTGGAAGTGTCTACCGTTCCACAATGAAAAGACAGAACTGCCCCAAAATAAGATTCTGGCCTATTTTAGGGATGGTGAACGCGTCTGCAGAGGAAATGGCTCCTTTTCAGAAATCATTCTTGGTTTATCCCCGCTTCCAAAAGGAGAGGGGTACCGAATCTGGAAGTGACTACCATTCCACAATCAAACAACAGAAATGCCCCAAAATAAGACACTGGGCTATTTCAGGGATGGCGAACACGCCTGCAGAGTCCAATTAAACTTTTCGTTTTGCAAAGTGTTCCAAATTTAATTTCTATATCAAGAAATAGTGCCTTCTGTTGATGATCACATATGCTGGAAAGAGCTCATTCAGACCTTTCCAAAACACTTGGCCTCATTCCTCTAGGCCTTTCTTTTACAAAGTTATAAGGGTTCAAAGTTGACATTTCGGGGGAGGGGTTAGGGTTAGGAATGGCGACCCCGAGGTCCTAGAGGGCTGAGATTCGGAGTAGAGGTCCCAGTCAGACCCTCTGAAAAGCTCGTCAAGTCTCGGGGCGGTGACACCTTGCTGTCTCTTAATTGGTCTCTTGACCAAAGGCTGATCGAGAAGCACTTGGGGGGTTACACTTCTGAGTAGTTCTGATAGAAAAAGTGACCTTAACAAAGATTTTTTTTTTTCTGTTGGGTCAAAAAGGCCGACTCTCGGATATGTTGTTCATGGGAACAGTTGGGACGTGTTTATGCGTTTTGGAACCACTCGCTATCTCCAAAGGTCACAAAATTAGTAGGTTAGGGTTTTCCCCATTCACTTAGAATTGCCTTTTGGAAGCACCTTTCACCCTCTATAAAAAGCCAAGGAAAAGGTTTTTCTGTCCGAGCTTGAGGTATGTTGTAGCACCAACAGCCTTCTCTTTTGGCTATAAGTTTGATGCTTCAGCCTCTTAAGATGGCAGAGCAGCACCGTTGCACGCTTCCCAAATGTCAATAGGTCAAGTAAGGCCTTCCAAAAAGAGTGGAGTACCCAATCTGGAAGTGGAACTAAACAGGGAATTTTTTTTCTGTTGGGTCAAACAGGCCGACTCTCGGATATGTCGTTCATGGGAACAATGGGGACGCATGAATGCGTTTTGGAACCACTCGCTATCTCGAAAGGTCACTAAATTAGTAGGTTAGGGTTTTCCCCATTCAATTAGAATTGCCTTTTGGAAGCACCTTTCACCCTCTATAAAAAGCCAAGGAAAAGGTTTTTCTGTCCGAGCTTGAGGTATGTTGTAGCACCAACAGCCTTCTCTTTTGGCTATAAGTTTGATGCTTCAGCCTCTTAAGATGGCACAGCGGCACCGTTGCACGCTTCCATAATGTCAATAGGTCAAGTAAGGCCTTCCAAAAAGAGTGGAATACCCAATCTGGAAGTGTCTACCGTTCCACAATGAAACAACAGAATTGCACCAAAATAAGACACTGGGCCATGTCAGGGATGGTGAACGCGTCTGCAGCGTCCAATTCAACCTATAGTTTCACAAAGTATTCCAAATTTAATTTCTATATCAAGAAATAGTGCCTTCTATTGATGATGACATATGCTGGAAAACGCTCGTTCAGACCATTCCAAAACACTTGGCCTCACTCCTCTAGGCCTTTCTTTCAAAAGGTTATAAGGGTTCAAAGTGGCTATTGGAAGCACCTTTCAGCCTCTCCAAAAGACCAAAGAAAAGCTCTTTCTTTCTGAGCTTGATGTATGGTGTAGCATCAACAGCCATCTCTTTTGGGTATAAGTTTGGTGCTTCAGTCTCTTAAGATGGCCGAGTGGCAAGGCTGAAGGCTTCCAAAATGTCTAAGGGCTTCCAAAAAGAGTGCAGTACCCAATCTGGAAGTGTCTACCGTTCCACAATGAAAAGACAGAACTGCCCCAAATTAAGATTCTGGCCTATTTTAGGGATGGCGAACGCGTCTGCAGAGGAAATGGCTCCTTTTCAGAAATCATTCATGGTTTATCCCCTCTTCCAAAAGGAGAGGGGTACCGAATCTGGAAGTAACTACCATTCCACAATCAAACAACAGAAATTCCCCAAAATAAGACACTGGGCTATTTCAGGGATGGCGAACACGCCTGCAGAGTCCAATTAAACTTTTCGTTTCGCAAAGTGTTCCAAATTTAATTTCTATATCAAGAAATAGTGCCTCTGTTGATGATCAAATATGCTGGAAAGAGCTCATTCAGACCTTTCCAAAACATTTGGCCTCATTCCTCTAGGCCTTTCTTTCACAAAGTTATAAGGGTTCAAATTTGACATTTCGGGGGAGGGGTTAGGGTTAGGAATGGCGACCCCGAGGTCCTAGAGGGCTGAGATTCGGAGTGGAGGTCCCAGTCAGACCCTCTGAAAAGCTTGTCAAGTCTCGGGGCGGTGACACCTTGCTGTCTCTTAATTGGTCTCTTGACCAAAGGCTGATCGAGAAGCACTTGGGGGTTACACTTCTGAGTAGTTCTGATAGAAAAAGTGACCTTAACAAGGAATTTTTTTTTCTGTTGGGTCAAAAATGCCAACTCTCGGATATGTTGTTCATGGGAACAGTTGGGACGTGTGTATGCGTTTTGGAACCACTCGCTATCTCGAAAGGTCACAAAATTAGTAGGTTAGGGTTTTCCCCATTCACTTAGAATTGCCTTTTGGAAGCACCTTTCACCCTCTATAAAAAGCCAAGGAAAGGGTTTTTCTGTCCGAGCTTGAGGTATGTTGTAGCACCAACAGCCTTCTCTTTTGGCTATAAGTTTGATGCTTCAGCCTCTTAAGATGGCAGAGCGGCACCGTTGCACGCTTCCCAAATGTCAATAGGTCAAGTAAGGCCTTCCAAAAAGAGTGGAGTACCCAATCTGGAAGTGGAACTAAACAGGGAATTTTTTTTCTGTTGGGTCAAACAGGCCGACTCTCGGATATGTCGTTCATTGGAACAATGGGGACGCGTGAATGCGTTTTGGAACCACTCGCTACCTCGAAAGGTCACAAAATTAGTAGGTTAGGGTTTTCCCCATTCAATTAGAATTGCCTTTTGGAAGCACCTTTCACCCTCTATAAAAACCCAAGGAAAAGGTTTTTCTGTCCGAGCTTGAGGTATGTTGTAGCACCAACAGCCTTCTCTTTTGGCTATAAGTTTGATGCTTCAGCCTCTTAAGATGGCAGAGCGGCACCGTTGCACGCTTCCATAATGTCAATAGGTCAAGTAAGGCCTTCCAAAAAGAGTGGAATACCCAATCTGGAAGTGTCTACCGTTCCACAATGAAACAACAGAATTGCACCAAAATAAGACACTGGGCTATGTCAGGGATGGTGAACGCGTCTGCAGCGTCCAATTCAACCTATAGTTTCACAAAGTATTCCAAATTTAATTTCTATATCAAGAAATAGTGCCTTCTATTGATGATGACATATGATGGAAAACGCTCGTTCAGACCATTCCAAAACACTTGGCCTCACTCCTCTAGGCCTTTCTTTCAAAAGGTTATAAGGGTTCAAAGTGGCTATTGGAAGCACCTTTCAGCCTCTCCAAAAGACCAAAGAAAAGCTCTTTCTTTCTGAGCTTGATGTATGGTGTAGCATCAACAGCCATCTCTTTTGGGTATAAGTTTGGTGCTTCAGTCTCTTAAGATGGCCGAGTGGCAAGGCTGAAGGCTTCCAAAATGTCTAAGGGCTTCCAAAAAGAGTGCAGTACCCAATCTGGAAGTGTCTACCGTTCCACAATGAACAGACAGAACTGCCCCAAATTAAGATTCTGGCCTATTTTAGGGATGGCGAACGCGTCTGCAGAGAAAATGGCTCCTTTTCAGAAATCATTCATGGTTTATCCCCTCTTCCAAAAGGAGAGGGGTACCGAATCTGGAAGTGACTACCATTCCACAATCAAACAACAGAGATGCCCCAAAATAAGACACTGGGCTATTTCAGGGATGGCGAACACGCCTGCAGAGTCCAATTAAACTTTTCGTTTCGCAAAGTGTTCCAAATTTAATTTCTATATCAAGAAATAGTGCCTCTGTTGATGATCAAATATGCTGGAAAGAGCTCATTCAGACCTTTCCAAAACACTTGGCCTCATTCCTCTAGGCCTTTCTTTCACAAAGTTATAAGGGTTCAAATTTGACATTTCGGGGGAGGGGTTAGGGTTAGGAATGGCGACCCCGAGGTCCTAGAGGGCTGAGATTCAGAGTGGAGGTCCCAGTCAGACCCTCTGAAAAGCTTGTCAAGTCTCGGGGCGGTGACACCTTGCTGTCTCTTAATTGGTCTCTTGACCAAAGGCTGATCGAGAAGCACTTGGGGGTTACACTTCTGAGTAGTTCTGATAGAAAAAGTGACCTTAACAAGGAATTTTTTTTTCTGTTGGGTCAAAAAGGCCGACTCTCGGATATGTTGTTCATGGGAACAGTTGGGACGTGTGTATGCGTTTTGGAACCACTCGCTATCTCGACAGGTCACAAAATTAGTAGGTTAGGGTTTTCCCCATTCAATTAGAATTGCCTTTTGGAAGCACCTTTCAACCTCTATAAAAAGCCAAGGAAAAGGTTTTTCTGTCCGAGCTTGAGGTATGTTGTAGCACCAACAGCCTTCTCTTTTGGCTATAAGTTTGATGCTTCAGCCTCTTAAGATGGCAGAGCGGCACCGTTGCACGCTTTCCAAATGTCAATAGGTCAAGTAAGGCCTTCCAAAAAGAGTGGAGTACCCAATCTGGAAGTGTCTACCGTTCCACAATGAAACAACAGAATTGCACCAAAATAAGACACTGGGCTATGTCAGGGATAGTGAACGCGTCTGCAGCTTCCAATTTAACCTATCGTTTCACAAAGTATTCCAAATTTAATTTCTATATCAAGAAATAGTGCCTTCTATTGATGATGACATATGCTGGAAAACGCTCGTTCAGACCATTCCAAAACACATGGCCTCACTCCTCTAGGCCTTTCTTTCAAAAGGTTATAAGGGTTCAAAGTGGCTATTGGAAGCACCTTTCAGCCTCTCCAAAAGACCAAAGAAAAGCTCTTCTTTTCTGAGCTTGATGTATGGTGTAGCATAAACAGCCATCTCTTTTGGGTATAAGTTTGGTGCTTCAGTCTCTTAAGATGGCCGAGTGGCAAGGCTGAAGGCTTCCAAAATGTCTTAGGGCTTCCAAAAAGAGTGCAGTACCCAATCTGGAAGTGTCTACCGTTCCACAATGAAAAGACAGAACTGCCCCAAAATAAGATTCTGGCCTATTTTAGGGATGGTGAACGCGTCTGCAGAGGAAATGGCTCCTTTTCAGAAATCATTCTTGGTTTATCCCCGCTTCCAAAAGGAGAGGGGTACCGAATCTGGAAGTGACTACCATTCCACAATCAAACAACAGAAATGCCCCAAAATAAGACACTGGGCTATTTCAGGGATGGCGAACACGCCTGCAGAGTCCAATTAAACTTTTCGTTTTGCAAAGTGTTCCAAATTTAATTTCTATATCAAGAAATAGTGCCTTCTGTTGATGATCACATATGCTGGAAAGAGCTCATTCAGACCTTTCCAAAACACTTGGCCTCATTCCTCTAGGCCTTTCTTTTACAAAGTTATAAGGGTTCAAAGTTGACATTTCGGGGGAGGGGTTAGGGTTAGGAATGGCGACCCCGAGGTCCTAGAGGGCTGAGATTCGGAGTAGAGGTCCCAGTCAGACCCTCTGAAAAGCTCGTCAAGTCTCGGGGCGGTGACACCTTGCTGTCTCTTAATTGGTCTCTTGACCAAAGGCTGATCGAGAAGCACTTGGGGGGTTACACTTCTGAGTAGTTCTGATAGAAAAAGTGACCTTAACAAAGATTTTTTTTTTTCTGTTGGGTCAAAAAGGCCGACTCTCGGATATGTTGTTCATGGGAACAGTTGGGACGTGTTTATGCGTTTTGGAACCACTCGCTATCTCCAAAGGTCACAAAATTAGTAGGTTAGGGTTTTCCCCATTCACTTAGAATTGCCTTTTGGAAGCACCTTTCACCCTCTATAAAAAGCCAAGGAAAAGGTTTTTCTGTCCGAGCTTGAGGTATGTTGTAGCACCAACAGCCTTCTCTTTTGGCTATAAGTTTGATGCTTCAGCCTCTTAAGATGGCAGAGCAGCACCGTTGCACGCTTCCCAAATGTCAATAGGTCAAGTAAGGCCTTCCAAAAAGAGTGGAGTACCCAATCTGGAAGTGGAACTAAACAGGGAATTTTTTTTCTGTTGGGTCAAACAGGCCGACTCTCGGATATGTCGTTCATGGGAACAATGGGGACGCATGAATGCGTTTTGGAACCACTCGCTATCTCGAAAGGTCACTAAATTAGTAGGTTAGGGTTTTCCCCATTCAATTAGAATTGCCTTTTGGAAGCACCTTTCAACCTCTATAAAAAGCCAAGGAAAAGGTTTTTCTGTCCGAGCTTGAGGTATGTTGTAGCACCAACAGCCTTCTCTTTTGGCTATAAGTTTGATGCTTCAGCCTCTTAAGATGGCAGAGCGGCACCGTTGCACGCTTTCCAAATGTCAATAGGTCAAGTAAGGCCTTCCAAAAAGAGTGGAGTACCCAATCTGGAAGTGTCTACCGTTCCACAATGAAACAACAGAATTGCACCAAAATAAGACACTGGGCTATGTCAGGGATAGTGAACGCGTCTGCAGCTTCCAATTTAACCTATCGTTTCACAAAGTATTCCAAATTTAATTTCTATATCAAGAAATAGTGCCTTCTATTGATGATGACATATGCTGGAAAACGCTCGTTCAGACCATTCCAAAACACATGGCCTCACTCCTCTAGGCCTTTCTTTCAAAAGGTTATAAGGGTTCAAAGTGGCTATTGGAAGCACCTTTCAGCCTCTCCAAAAGACCAAAGAAAAGCTCTTCTTTTCTGAGCTTGATGTATGGTGTAGCATAAACAGCCATCTCTTTTGGGTATAAGTTTGGTGCTTCAGTCTCTTAAGATGGCCGAGTGGCAAGGCTGAAGGCTTCCAAAATGTCTTAGGGCTTCCAAAAAGAGTGCAGTACCCAACCTGGAAGTGTCTACCGTTCCACAATGAAAAGACAGAACTGCCCCAAAATAAGATTCTGGCCTATTTTAGGGATGGTGAACGCGTCTGCAGAGGAAATGGCTCCTTTTCAGAAATCATTCTTGGTTTATCCCCGCTTCCAAAAGGAGAGGGGTACCGAATCTGGAAGTGACTACCATTCCACAATCAAACAACAGAAATGCCCCAAAATAAGACACTGGGCTATTTCAGGGATGGCGAACACGCCTGCAGAGTCCAATTAAACTTTTCGTTTTGCAAAGTGTTCCAAATTTAATTTCTATATCAAGAAATAGTGCCTTCTGTTGATGATCACATATGCTGGAAAGAGCTCATTCAGACCTTTCCAAAACACTTGGCCTCATTCCTCTAGGCCTTTCTTTTACAAAGTTATAAGGGTTCAAAGTTGACATTTCGGGGGAGGGGTTAGGGTTAGGAATGGCGACCCCGAGGTCCTAGAGGGCTGAGATTCGGAGTAGAGGTCCCAGTCAGACCCTCTGAAAAGCTCGTCAAGTCTCGGGGCGGTGACACCTTGCTGTCTCTTAATTGGTCTCTTGACCAAAGGCTGATCGAGAAGCACTTGGGGGGTTACACTTCTGAGTAGTTCTGATAGAAAAAGTGACCTTAACAAAGATTTTTTTTTTTCTGTTGGGTCAAAAAGGCCGACTCTCGGATATGTTGTTCATGGGAACAGTTGGGACGTGTTTATGCGTTTTGGAACCACTCGCTATCTCCAAAGGTCACAAAATTAGTAGGTTAGGGTTTTCCCCATTCACTTAGAATTGCCTTTTGGAAGCACCTTTCACCCTCTATAAAAAGCCAAGGAAAAGGTTTTTCTGTCCGAGCTTGAGGTATGTTGTAGCACCAACAGCCTTCTCTTTTGGCTATAAGTTTGATGCTTCAGCCTCTTAAGATGGCAGAGCAGCACCGTTGCACGCTTCCCAAATGTCAATAGGTCAAGTAAGGCCTTCCAAAAAGAGTGGAGTACCCAATCTGGAAGTGGAACTAAACAGGGAATTTTTTTTCTGTTGGGTCAAACAGGCCGACTCTCGGATATGTCGTTCATGGGAACAATGGGGACGCATGAATGCGTTTTGGAACCACTCGCTATCTCGAAAGGTCACTAAATTAGTAGGTTAGGGTTTTCCCCATTCAATTAGAATTGCCTTTTGGAAGCACATTTCACCCTCTATAAAAAGCCAAGGAAAAGGTTTTTCTGTCCAAGCTTGAGGTATGTTGTAGCACCAACAGCCTTGTCTTTTGGCTATAAGTTTGATGCTTCAGCCTCTTAAGATGGCAGAGCAGCACCGTTGCACGCTTTCCAAATGTCAATAGGTCAAGTAAGGCCTTCCAAAAAGAGTGGAGTACCCAATCTGGAAGTGTCTACCGTTCCACAATGAAACAACAGAATTGCACCAAAATAAGACACTGGGCTATGTCAGGGATGGTGAACGCGTCTGCAGCGTCCAATTTAACCTATCGTTTCACAAAGTATTCCAAATTTAATTTCTATATCAAGAAATAGTGCCTTCTATTGATGATGACATATGCTGGAAAACGCTCGTTCAGACCATTCCAAAACACTTGGCCTCACTCCTCTAGGTCTTTCTTTCAAAAGGTTATAAGGGTTCAAAGTGGCTATTGGAAGCACCTTTCAGCCTCTCCAAAAGACCAAAGAAAAGCTCTTTTTTTCTGAGCTTGATGTATGGTGTAGCATAAACAGCCATCTCTTTTGGGTACAAGTTTGGTGCTTCAGTCTCTTAAGATGGCCGAGTGGCAAGGCTGAAGGCTTCCAAAATGTCTAAGGGCTTCCAAAAAGAGTGCAGTACCCAATCTGGAAGTGTCTACCGTTCCACAATGAAAAGACAGAACTGCCCCAAAATAAGATTCTGGACTATTTTAGGGATGGTGAACGCGTCTGCAGAGGAAAATGCTCCTTTTCAGAAATCATTCTTGGTTTATCCCCGCTTCCAAAAGGAGAGGGGTACCGAATCTGGAAGTGACTACCATTCCACAATCAAACAACAGAAATGCCCCAAAATAAGACACTGGGCTATTTCAGGGATGGCGAACACGCCTGCAGAGTTCAATTAAACTTTTCGTTTCGCAAAGTGTTCCAAATTTAATTTCTATATCAAGAAATAGTGCCTTCTGTTGATGATCACATATGCTGGAAAGAGCTCATTCAGACCTTTCCAAAACACTTGGCCTCATTCCTCTAGGCCTTTCTTTCACAAAGTTATAAGGGTTCAAAGTTGACATTTCGGGGGAGGGGTTAGGGTTAGGAATGGCGACCCCGAGGTCCTAGAGGGCTGAGATTCGGAGTGGAGGCCCAGTCAGACCCTCTGAAAAGCTCGTCAAGTCTCGGGGCGGTGACACCTTGCTGTCTCTTAATTGGTCTCTTGACCAAAGGCTGATCGAGAAGCACTTGGGGGTTACACTTCTGAGTAGTTCTGATAGAAAAAGTGACCTTAACAAGGAATTTTTTTTTCTGTTGGGTCAAAAAGGCCGACTCTCGGATATGTTGTTCATGGGAACAGTTGGGACGTGTGTATGTGTTTTGGAACAACTCGCTATCTCCAAAGGTCACAAAATTAGTAGGTTAGTGTTTTCCCCATTCACTTAGAATTGCCTTTTGGATGCACCTTTCACCCTCTATAAAAAGCCAAGGAAAAGGTTTTTCTGTCCGAGCTTGAGGTATGTTGTAGCACCAACAGCCTTCTCTTTTGGCTATAAGTTTGATGCTTCAGCATCTTAAGATGGCAGAGCGGCACCGTTGCACGCTTCCCAAATGTCAATAGGTCAAGTAAGGCCTTCCAAAAAGAGTGGAGTACCCAATCTGGAAGTGGAACTAAACAGGGAATTTTTTTTCTGTTGGGTCAAACAGGCCGACTCTCGGATATGTCGTTCATGGGAACAATGGGGACGCATGAATGCGTTTTGGAACCACTCGCTATCTCGAAAGGTCACAAAATTAGTAGGTTAGGGTTTTCCCCATTCAATTAGAATTGCCTTTTGGAAGCACCTTTCACCCTCTATAAAAAGCCAAGGAAAAGGTTTTTCTGTCCGAGCTTGAGGTATGTTGTAGCACCAACAGCCTTCTCTTTTGGCTATAAGTTTGATGCTTCAGCCTCTTAAGATGGCAGAGCGGCACCGTTGCACGCTTCCCAAATGTCAATAGGTCAAGTAAGGCCTTCCAAATAGAGTAGCCTACTCTTGGGTAGTATAGTTTAGTTTATTCGTTTACTAAAGACTTAGTCTCACCATTCAACATATGTAGAGTTGGAAGTCGGAATTTGGAAGGTCACTGCCAGGAAACGAACCCGGGTCTCTGCTTTCAAGACGAGGCCTAATTAACACACGCTGTATGTGCTGAGCCAATAGGACCTTAGTCTGCACCGTAGTCTGCACCAAAAGGCGTCCATTTTGTCCTATTGATTTATAATTTATATATATATATATATATATATATATATATATATATATATACACACTCACTCGATAGGAGATACTTTATGTAGGGCTCCTAATTCAAAATAATGTTCTTAAATGACATAAGTGTAAAGACCTCTTTCAAATAAGCCTATGTCTGTTGATTTGCTGTTCATTTGACCCATTTGTACCGGCTGCTGTGTGGCCCAACATTATATCTAGTAGATACAATGTTGCGCCGCACAGCACCTGCTGCTCGGAGCAACATTGTACAATGTTGCGCCGCGCAGCAGCTGGTGAAAATTGGTTAACACCCATCAAAGGCAAGATACTGACATTTGAAGTGACATTTTAAATTAGGAATAATTATGGTCAAATTAATCTCAACACATATTATATATAGGATATACATAAAACCCTCTAGATGTTGCTGTGTTTCAATGTTTTGATTTTGACAAATTATAAATACTTGTTTATTTATAATTTGTTTATAGTTTAGTTTATTCGTTTACTAAAGACTTAGTCTCACCATTCAACATAGGTAGATTTGGAAGTCGGAATTTGGAAGGTCATTGCCAGGAAACGATCACGGGTCTCTGCTTTCAAGACGAGGCCTAATTAACACACGCTCTATGTGCTGAGCCAATGGGACAGTTGAGAAAAATAAAATAATTGCTCTTAGTCTGCACCAAAAGGCGTCCATTTTGTCCTGTTGATTTATAATTTGTTTATAGTTGAACGCCCTATTCCATACAAACATATTGAAAATATGTATATATATATATATATATATATATATATATATATATATATATATATATATATATACACACACTCACACGATAGGAGATACTATATGTAGGGCTACTAATTCAAAATAATGTTCTTAAATGAAATAAGTGTAAAGACCTCTTTCAAATAAGCCTATGTCTGTTGATTTGCTGTTCATTTGACCCATTTGTACCGGCTGCTGTGCGGCCCAACATTGTATCTAGTAGATACAATGTTGGGCCGCACAGCACCTGCTGCGCGGCGCAACATTGTACAATGTTGCGCCGCGCAGCAGCTGGTGAAAATTGGTTAACACCCATCAAACGCAAGATACTGACATTTGAAGTGACATTTTAAATTAGGAATAATTATGGTCAAATTAATCTCAACACATATTATATATAGGATATACATAAAACCCTCTAGATGTTGGTGTGGTTCAATATTTTGATTTTGACAAATTATAAATACTTGTAGTTTATTTATAATTCGTTTATAGTTCAGTTTATTTGTTTACTAAAGACTTAGTCTCACCATTCAACATAGGTAGATTTGGAAGTTGGAAGTCGGAATTTGGAAGGTCACTGCCAGGAAACGAACCCGGGTATCTGCTTTCAAGACGAGGCCTAATTAACACATGATCTATGTGCTGAGCCAACGGGACAGTGGAGAAAAAAAAAAAAAATGCTCTTAGTCTTCACCAAAAGGCGTCCATTTTGTCCTGTTGATTTATAATTTGTTTATAGTTGAACGCCCTATTCCATGCAAACATATTGAATGATACGTATATATATATATATATATAAATATATATATATATATATATATGTATATATATATATATATACACACACACTCACACGATAGCAGATACTATATGTAGGGCTACTTATTCAAAATAATGTTCTTAAATGAAATAAGTTTAAAGACCTCTTTCAAATAAGCCTATGTCTGTTGATTTGCTGTTCATTTCACCCATTTGTACCGGCTGCTGTGCGGCCCAACATTGTATCTAGTAGATACAATGTTGCGCCGCACAGCGCCTGCTGCGTGGAGCAACATTGTACAATGTTGCTCCGCGCAGCAGCTGGTGAAAACTCAGTCCGCCCTCATTTACCTGGGGGAGGGGCGGGGGGACCTTAAATGTCAATGCAGTTAGCAGCTGCACGGCAATATCATTCACTCAGTTCACACATTTCAAGATGGTAAGTACTCTTGTTCTTCTTACGGGTCCTAATTTGAACGTTGAAGTTGGAAGTGAGATCAATTTTTAACCATTACACTGTAACACCATCTTCACTACATATTGATAAGCATTTGTAATTCGGTTGGATGTTGATTTTTATTTCATTATTTGTCCATCATCTGTCCATCTCCTCAGTCATCGAGAAAAAAAAGTGACTTCAGAGAGTGCCCAATTTGCGGGAAGTTCATGTCCCGCCTGAACCAACATCTAATCGGAGTTCATAAAGTGAGCAACGTTCAGGAAAAAGCCCTACTCCTCAACTGGTCCAGTGGGCGGTGAGTCAAAGTCATAGCAGTGGTCAACTATTGTTTTTCTTTCTTTCTATCTTTCTTTTTCTTTAACTAACCTTACTTTCCACTACGGCACTCAATGCATTGTCTGCAAGAAATGCATTCTCTAGTTTCAGATGTGATTATTCCTAACCCTATCCCCAGCAAAGGCCTTGATGGAAGCTGTTCATGTTCATTTTAGTGTTACAGGTCAATTAAACTGCCATGTTTGCGACAAGGTGGGCATGTCCCGCCTGGACAAACACCTGGCAGACCTTCACCAACTTCCTCCAGATGTGAGTTGACCTAATTTGTTGAACACTCTCTTCCATACAACCATATTGTATGATATATATACGATATGAGGTACTATATGTAGGGATACTGATTCAAAATAATTTTCTTAAATGAAATAAGTGTAAACACCTCTTTAACATAAGCCTATGTATGTTGATTTGCTTTTCATTAACACCCATTAAAGGAAAGAGACATTTGAAGTGACATTTTAAAATAATATGTAACCTTTATTGATCCATAAAAATCCATGACACAGCAGAACAGAATGGAAATGTCCGAATTGAAATGATAAAATCACGGGTGAGGGGAGAGGATCCCAGGACACACTGCATTTGAATATCGAAATATCGAAACTTCTAGACTTTCAATTTGTTCAATAACCCGTGATTATCAAGAAAAGAGCTTCTTATAAAATGTACAAATATAAAACATTGAAATAAGAAAATGATATAGAATAAAAACTTTTGTTATACATTTGCAACTGTCTCTGCATTGTGTTTATAATTGCATTATAATTGATTCAATATTTGTATTCATTACCTTGCAGGAGGTCGAAGAGCAGATGATGCTCTCAAAGCAGAAGCTTGTTGTGGTGAAGCTTGGGGAGCTGAGGGCAACAAGCCCAACTTTCCCCATGGTGTCCAGGTTGGATTTAGAAGTCAGTGGTGATTTAGAATTTTTTTAGAATTTGTTCTGCATTAATCACTCAATATGTCCTGAGCGCATGGTATATGACATCCGTGAAAATGCAAATGCCCATCCGGCGACCTCCACTAAATGTATTGCTACATCAATGACCCACAGCACCAACTGGTTTCAGCAATTGAGGAGGAGGCAGAAGTCCAACCTGGGCCTTCAGTTGATCCAGCCACCCCAACTGAAGTCCAGTCTCCCTCTCCCGCGATGCTTTCCCCCCAATCCCACTCAACCCCCAAGACATTTTCTTTTCCCGCACCTCCTTCTCCATGGTCGACCCAGTCGGACCATTCTCCGTTGGCCTGCAACCAACCCCGCTCAACCCCCAAGCGCTCTCCATTGGCCCCTCCCCCACCTTCTCCAGGACCAGTTGCCACTGGATTCCTGGCTTCCTCCCCATCCACACCTGCATTCCATCCAGTCAACTCCTGCATGTCATGCAGTGCACTGGAGAAGAGAGTGGAAGGGCTGGAGTTATCTGTTAGTCAGCTGCAGGCCACGGTGTCCCTGCAGCTGTATAACAGGACCGGAACAGCACAGGGCTCCTCTTCAGCCACCCTTGCCTGCCCCAGCCCTGGAAAGAAATTCAAGCATACCCAGAGAACGCCCATGCTGAAGAAGACTGCTGTCGGTAATTACTAGTATCTGTTTTGTTTTTATTGCAAAGAGTGCGTGTGTTCTTGGAAAGCCCCCTTGGACTGCAGTACAGGGATTCTGGTCTCAACATTAACTGGGACATGTTTCTATACAGGAAATGCACTGCTGATGTACCAGCGGGCTTCCCTGGGGTGCAAGACAGGGAAAAAGGACAAGGAAAATGCCAGGACAGTGCGAAGCCACGCCCAGCGTTTTTGTGCATACATGCAGAAGGAGGCACCAGCCAAGAGGGGGATGAGGTTCCTCTTTAACCTAAAGAAGTTGCAAGAGTAAGTAACATTACTTCGGAGCACCCCATTGATTAAAATTTTAAAATATATATATTCTCAAAGACAATGCTAAGTAATGTTTGTTTACAACTGTTTACAACTGTTCTTTCTGCAGGTGGCCACTTGTTCTGAAAAGATCAAACTATCAAGCGACGACCATAAAGAATATGATGTGCAACGTAAAGGGGTTCGTTAAGCATGTGGAGCTCTTCCATCGCTCAACTAGCAAAATAACTGGGGTGCAGATGGGGCAGATACAGCAGACCATCAAAGCCCTCCAGAGCGACATTCTGCGGGACGTGGTGAGCCACCGCCAAATAATAAAGAAGAAGAAGAGTCGTAAGTTTCTTTTATCTAATCTTTGTTTTTAAAGTAATTTTAATGTTTTTGAAGTGTGTGCCTCACTAAACTACTTTGGTCCCATGGTTTCCTTAACCATACCCTCATTTGTCCCGCTTACAAAAGGAAGGGAGGTCAAAAATTGGAAGTGTGTTCAATATGGAGTGAGTTGTGGGACTGGGACTCAATAGGCACTGGAGCCAGTCTAAAGATGTCAGCCTCCATATGTGACTTATAGTTATTACAGAAATAAAAATATGTATTTTATTTTTATCATTTCGTGTGTGCAGAGAACATGCTGAGTGCCGGGGAGGAAAACCGCTTCTTAGAGAAGGCGAAGCGAAAGATTCCCAAATTGCTCAGTAAGTAAGCATCAAACATATTCTCCTTTAGTTTGCCTTGTTTAGGTTTCAATATAGTTCAATTCAAGTTCTGGTACAAGCTTATTTATAGCCTTGAATCCCTGTTTACAGTTTAAAAGAGCTTTACATGTTCACAGTTCTGTA
>NC_136940.1:0-315299 GCF_949987615.1 Pollachius pollachius
AATTTAATTATATTGCCTGGTATGACGCCCCATTGACCCCCCTGTCCCCTTACCAGTAGTCCGAGATTTAAAACATAATTGTTTATTCCACCGTCCCACGGTCCCGCCCCCGTGTGGGGCCCTGATTGGCTCAGGGTCACGCGGAGCTCTCGGATGTACTTCTTTTCGTGTTTCCTGTTGTCACTACTGTTCTGTCCCTGCGTGCGTCTACCTGTCTCCTGTCACCGCGGCTCGGTTTTTTGAAAAGTGCTTGGACTATTTCACGGTTTGAATTGTAACCCTGTACCTGATGAAGTCACCCATTGTGACGAAACGTCGTACTACTACAACGATATCTATCCGTTTAAAATAAACCACGGAATTTATCGGACCACTTTGCATTTTTTCGCATTTTCTTGCTTTGAACCTTCCATCATCGATTTATTTTATTTTATTTTATTTTAATTTTTACATTCTTACCGTGGAGGATGCCTGCCCCGAACCATTATGACGAATGGACACTGGTGCAGCGCGGACGACGCCAGAACAGACCCCGGAACATTCCACCACTGGTTAGTCAATCATTTAGACGAGAACCTACCATGAGGCGTTCATACGCGGCAGTCGCGGACCCTTACGGTCGCGACTGGGCCCCCCGTGACTCTTCTCCACGGGCGTGGGATAACTATACACGTCCCGCTAGGGGTCGGTCCCCTCACGGGCCAACCCGTTACCCTCCTCCTCTCATGTCTCATACCTACCGGCCCGAGCCTTCAACGCGTCGCGATGAACGCCATAGAGGCCTAGTTGACGAGCACGAGGCCTTCCGCCAGAACTCATATGACCGAGACTTCCCTAACTACGCTTCACGGCCCCAACACCGGGCGCCTCCCCGTCCTGATCCCAGACCCCGGACCCGACCCCGTCCCCCCAGACGTCCCGGACCGCATGAGGCCACGAACGCACGTGCTAGGCCTTCGCGCCTGCCACCCACACACGCTGCGCCTCGTGTTCCTGACGTTTCGCGATCAGACGACCCAGACTTCTCACTCAAAAATAGACTGGTCTTTGCGGTGATCAAGTCGTCCCACCATCTCGCCAACGCCACCGGTCCTGAGCCCCTCCCGATCATCGCCAGGCTCACCGAGGTCTTGAGGACGTCTATCCGCCCTGCGGTTCCCAATGCTGAGGCCCTGGCGTGGATAGACGCCAACGCACGGAACTGGGGACACACCACGACCATGGTGCTGCGGGACCACTACCAGGCCACGATCATGAACAGGGTGAGTGCTCTCGCCGAACTCACGGACCCGTCGTGGCATCGGAACTTTGAGGTGGCGTCCTCCTGGGCCACCCGCCAGTACGGGCGCCACCTCCGTCCTGAGACCCTGGAGGACGTCCGCTCGATGCTCCGACGGGAGCTTGACGCCCCGGTTTTTTCCGGGCTCTCCATGGTCGGCTCCCTGCCTGCCTTCGGCCAGCCGCCTCTCTCCCCGTCTCCACCGGTCGATTCAGACCCCGGACCCCTGGACAGCGATGGATGTTTCGAGCGCTCCCCGTCCCGAGCCCGCTCCGTCTCTCTCTGCACCTCCTCCCTGTCTATTCCCTTCTGCCCCACGCGCAGGCTCCCTACCTCCCCTCCCCTCCTCCCCTTCCCTCCGACCCTGCCCTCCCCCCCTCCTCCATCTCCTCGACCTTCCACTGCAGGTTCGAGACCCCATCCGGCCGCACCGCTGGCGCAGAGGATGAAGGCGCGAGCCTCCACCCGGTTTCAGCGCCGGACCCTCGCCGCAGTCGTCCGGACCACTCCTCGGTCTCCCGGCACGACACCCGGCTTTGGGTTTGCCCAGACTGCTCCTCGTCGTGGCGTCTCCGCTCTCCTCCGGACGTCTCCTCGGTCTCCCGGCACGACACCCGGCGTTGGGTTTGCCCAGACTGCTCCTCATCGTGACGTCTCCGCTGCCCCCCCCGCCGTCGCCACCACCACCCCCCTTGGCTCGGCCCACGCCAGACTCGCGCCCGAGATTCCTGCCGACGGCGTCACCCCGGACACGCCCACCCGGAGGCCCACGCGTCACGTCAACACCGCACACAAGAGGATGAAGACGCGAGCCTCCACCCGGTTTCAGCGCCGGACCCTCGCCGCAGTCGTCCGGACCGCTCCTCGGTCTCCCGGCACGACACCCGGCTTTGGGTTTGCCCAGACTGCTCCTCGTCGTGGCGTCTCCGCTCTCCTCCCGACGTCTCCTCGGTCTCCCGGCACGACACCCGGCTTTGGGTTTGCCCAGACTGCTCCTCGTCGTGGCGTCTCCGCTCTCCTCCCGACGTCTCCTCGGTCTCCCGGCACGACACCCGGCTTTGGGTTTGCCCAGACTGCTCCTCGTCGTGGCGTCTCCGCTCTCCTCCCGACGTCTCCTCGGTCTCCCGGCACGACACCCGGCTTTGGGTTTGCCCAGACTGCTCCTCGTCGTGGCGTCTCCGCTCTCCTCCCGACGTCTCCTCGGTCTCCCGGCACGACACCCGGCTTTGGGTTTGCCCAGACTGCTCCTCGTCGTGGCGTCTCTGCTCTCCTCCGGACGTCTCCTAACCCTAACCCTAACCCCTAACCTGTTGGATTGAATGTGGGGGTGGGTCGGGGATCTCGGGGTTTAGTTTGATGATGGCCCGTGCACCCGCTGTCGCCGCCTTCGGCGGCGCCAGCTTTAATTTTGACCTAACCAGCCAGTGCCTCCTTTCTACTCCTCGGATCTCCTTCCTGCCCCTCCTACACCTGGGCAGGCAAATCCAACCGGACTGCCAATCACACAAAATGACTATACCACCCTCAACTCCATCTTCATCCTGTTGGATCATGATGTTGTTCTTGCGGTGTTTGTTTGGTGTTTGCCCCCTGTTACCTTTACTCTTATACATTTCAAGGTTCATGTATATACTTCACATATATATTTTGTATAATGCAAGTGGTCCCGTGTGTCCCTCCCCGAGCCGTTGGCGTTTTCTCTGTGCTTGTTGCTGTGTTTTTTGATTTTTTATTTATTTAATTTTTTCTCATGTGTGCTCCGCCCTTTACTCATGGCCCCGCCCCCAACCCTGACCCTTACTTAACCACTCCCACTCCTGGCCCTTATCCTAACCACTCGCCTTCCTGGCCCTAACCATAACCACTCGTCTTCCTGGCCCTAACCATAACCACACCTTCCTGGCCCTAACCATAACCACACCTTCCTGGCCCTAACCATAACCACACCTTCCTGGCCCTGACCATAACCACACCTTCCTGGCCCTGACCATAACCACACCTTCCTGGCCCTAACCATAACCACACCTTCCTGGCCCTAACCATAACCACACCTTCCTGGCCCTAACCATAACCACACCTTCCTGGCCCTGACCATAACCACACCTTCCTGGCCCTTACCATAACCACACCTTCCTGGTCCTAACCATAACCACACCTTCCTGGCCCTTACCATAACCACACCTTCCTGGCCCTAACCATAACCACACCTTCCTGGCCCTAACCGCAACCGTCCCACCCTCCCCTGGTCGTCACCCCCCTCCCTAATTCGATCCTGGTCTACTCACCTGACCCCTCCTCTGCCCCTCCATCTTGACTTATTTAATTCCCACCCATTCTTTTATTTTTTTCATACATGTATTTATTGTTTATAGTTTCCTGATTGCCCTTATACTTACCGTTTTATTCGGAGGTATATGTTTTTGTCCTATTGGAACGACCGTGTACATCGTTTGCTTATCTGGCGTCCTCTGCTGGCCATTCTAGTGCCCTCACCCTGGGCTGCATCTTGGTCTTGGGACGCGGCAATACTATTTACGATGTTTTAAAATTTAATTATATTGCCTGGTATGACGCCCCATTGACCCCCCTGTCCCCTTACCAGTAGTCCGAGATTTAAAACATAATTGTTTATTCCACCGTCCCACGGTCCCGCCCCCGTGTGGGGCCCTGATTGGCTCAGGGTCACGCGGAGCTCTCGGATGTACTTCTTTTCGTGTTTCCTGTTGTCACTACTGTTCTGTCCCTGCGTGCGTCTACCTGTCTCCTGTCACCGCGGCTCGGTTTTTTGAAAAGTGCTTGGACTATTTCACGGTTTGAATTGTAACCCTGTACCTGATGAAGTCACCCATTGTGACGAAACGTCGTACTACTACAACGATATCTATCCGTTTAAAATAAACCACGGAATTTATCGGACCACTTTGCATTTTTTCGCATTTTCTTGCTTTGAACCTTCCATCATCGATTTATTTTATTTTATTTTATTTTAATTTTTACATTCTTACCGTGGAGGATGCCTGCCCCGAACCATTATGACGAATGGACACTGGTGCAGCGCGGACGACGCCAGAACAGACCCCGGAACATTCCACCACTGGTTAGTCAATCATTTAGACGAGAACCTACCATGAGGCGTTCATACGCGGCAGTCGCGGACCCTTACGGTCGCGACTGGGCCCCCCGTGACTCTTCTCCACGGGCGTGGGATAACTATACACGTCCCGCTAGGGGTCGGTCCCCTCACGGGCCAACCCGTTACCCTCCTCCTCTCATGTCTCATACCTACCGGCCCGAGCCTTCAACGCGTCGCGATGAACGCCATAGAGGCCTAGTTGACGAGCACGAGGCCTTCCGCCAGAACTCATATGACCGAGACTTCCCTAACTACGCTTCACGGCCCCAACACCGGGCGCCTCCCCGTCCTGATCCCAGACCCCGGACCCGACCCCGTCCCCCCAGACGTCCCGGACCGCATGAGGCCACGAACGCACGTGCTAGGCCTTCGCGCCTGCCACCCACACACGCTGCGCCTCGTGTTCCTGACGTTTCGCGATCAGACGACCCAGACTTCTCACTCAAAAATAGACTGGTCTTTGCGGTGATCAAGTCGTCCCACCATCTCGCCAACGCCACCGGTCCTGAGCCCCTCCCGATCATCGCCAGGCTCACCGAGGTCTTGAGGACGTCTATCCGCCCTGCGGTTCCCAATGCTGAGGCCCTGGCGTGGATAGACGCCAACGCACGGAACTGGGGACACACCACGACCATGGTGCTGCGGGACCACTACCAGGCCACGATCATGAACAGGGTGAGTGCTCTCGCCGAACTCACGGACCCGTCGTGGCATCGGAACTTTGAGGTGGCGTCCTCCTGGGCCACCCGCCAGTACGGGCGCCACCTCCGTCCTGAGACCCTGGAGGACGTCCGCTCGATGCTCCGACGGGAGCTTGACGCCCCGGTTTTTTCCGGGCTCTCCATGGTCGGCTCCCTGCCTGCCTTCGGCCAGCCGCCTCTCTCCCCGTCTCCACCGGTCGATTCAGACCCCGGACCCCTGGACAGCGATGGATGTTTCGAGCGCTCCCCGTCCCGAGCCCGCTCCGTCTCTCTCTGCACCTCCTCCCTGTCTATTCCCTTCTGCCCCACGCGCAGGCTCCCTACCTCCCCTCCCCTCCTCCCCTTCCCTCCGACCCTGCCCTCCCCCCCTCCTCCATCTCCTCGACCTTCCACTGCAGGTTCGAGACCCCATCCGGCCGCACCGCTGGCGCAGAGGATGAAGGCGCGAGCCTCCACCCGGTTTCAGCGCCGGACCCTCGCCGCAGTCGTCCGGACCACTCCTCGGTCTCCCGGCACGACACCCGGCTTTGGGTTTGCCCAGACTGCTCCTCGTCGTGGCGTCTCCGCTCTCCTCCGGACGTCTCCTCGGTCTCCCGGCACGACACCCGGCGTTGGGTTTGCCCAGACTGCTCCTCATCGTGACGTCTCCGCTGCCCCCCCCGCCGTCGCCACCACCACCCCCCTTGGCTCGGCCCACGCCAGACTCGCGCCCGAGATTCCTGCCGACGGCGTCACCCCGGACACGCCCACCCGGAGGCCCACGCGTCACGTCAACACCGCACACAAGAGGATGAAGACGCGAGCCTCCACCCGGTTTCAGCGCCGGACCCTCGCCGCAGTCGTCCGGACCGCTCCTCGGTCTCCCGGCACGACACCCGGCTTTGGGTTTGCCCAGACTGCTCCTCGTCGTGGCGTCTCCGCTCTCCTCCCGACGTCTCCTCGGTCTCCCGGCACGACACCCGGCTTTGGGTTTGCCCAGACTGCTCCTCGTCGTGGCGTCTCCGCTCTCCTCCCGACGTCTCCTCGGTCTCCCGGCACGACACCCGGCTTTGGGTTTGCCCAGACTGCTCCTCGTCGTGGCGTCTCCGCTCTCCTCCCGACGTCTCCTCGGTCTCCCGGCACGACACCCGGCTTTGGGTTTGCCCAGACTGCTCCTCGTCGTGGCGTCTCCGCTCTCCTCCCGACGTCTCCTCGGTCTCCCGGCACGACACCCGGCTTTGGGTTTGCCCAGACTGCTCCTCGTCGTGGCGTCTCTGCTCTCCTCCGGACGTCTCCTAACCCTAACCCTAACCCCTAACCTGTTGGATTGAATGTGGGGGTGGGTCGGGGATCTCGGGGTTTAGTTTGATGATGGCCCGTGCACCCGCTGTCGCCGCCTTCGGCGGCGCCAGCTTTAATTTTGACCTAACCAGCCAGTGCCTCCTTTCTACTCCTCGGATCTCCTTCCTGCCCCTCCTACACCTGGGCAGGCAAATCCAACCGGACTGCCAATCACACAAAATGACTATACCACCCTCAACTCCATCTTCATCCTGTTGGATCATGATGTTGTTCTTGCGGTGTTTGTTTGGTGTTTGCCCCCTGTTACCTTTACTCTTATACATTTCAAGGTTCATGTATATACTTCACATATATATTTTGTATAATGCAAGTGGTCCCGTGTGTCCCTCCCCGAGCCGTTGGCGTTTTCTCTGTGCTTGTTGCTGTGTTTTTTGATTTTTTATTTATTTAATTTTTTCTCATGTGTGCTCCGCCCTTTACTCATGGCCCCGCCCCCAACCCTGACCCTTACTTAACCACTCCCACTCCTGGCCCTTATCCTAACCACTCGCCTTCCTGGCCCTAACCATAACCACTCGTCTTCCTGGCCCTAACCATAACCACACCTTCCTGGCCCTAACCATAACCACACCTTCCTGGCCCTAACCATAACCACACCTTCCTGGCCCTGACCATAACCACACCTTCCTGGCCCTGACCATAACCACACCTTCCTGGCCCTAACCATAACCACACCTTCCTGGCCCTAACCATAACCACACCTTCCTGGCCCTAACCATAACCACACCTTCCTGGCCCTGACCATAACCACACCTTCCTGGCCCTTACCATAACCACACCTTCCTGGTCCTAACCATAACCACACCTTCCTGGCCCTTACCATAACCACACCTTCCTGGCCCTAACCATAACCACACCTTCCTGGCCCTAACCGCAACCGTCCCACCCTCCCCTGGTCGTCACCCCCCTCCCTAATTCGATCCTGGTCTACTCACCTGACCCCTCCTCTGCCCCTCCATCTTGACTTATTTAATTCCCACCCATTCTTTTATTTTTTTCATACATGTATTTATTGTTTATAGTTTCCTGATTGCCCTTATACTTACCGTTTTATTCGGAGGTATATGTTTTTGTCCTATTGGAACGACCGTGTACATCGTTTGCTTATCTGGCGTCCTCTGCTGGCCATTCTAGTGCCCTCACCCTGGGCTGCATCTTGGTCTTGGGACGCGGCAATACTATTTACGATGTTTTAAAATTTAATTATATTGCCTGGTATGACGCCCCATTGACCCCCCTGTCCCCTTACCAGTAGTCCGAGATTTAAAACATAATTGTTTATTCCACCGTCCCACGGTCCCGCCCCCGTGTGGGGCCCTGATTGGCTCAGGGTCACGCGGAGCTCTCGGATGTACTTCTTTTCGTGTTTCCTGTTGTCACTACTGTTCTGTCCCTGCGTGCGTCTACCTGTCTCCTGTCACCGCGGCTCGGTTTTTTGAAAAGTGCTTGGACTATTTCACGGTTTGAATTGTAACCCTGTACCTGATGAAGTCACCCATTGTGACGAAACGTCGTACTACTACAACGATATCTATCCGTTTAAAATAAACCACGGAATTTATCGGACCACTTTGCATTTTTTCGCATTTTCTTGCTTTGAACCTTCCATCATCGATTTATTTTATTTTATTTTATTTTAATTTTTACATTCTTACCGTGGAGGATGCCTGCCCCGAACCATTATGACGAATGGACACTGGTGCAGCGCGGACGACGCCAGAACAGACCCCGGAACATTCCACCACTGGTTAGTCAATCATTTAGACGAGAACCTACCATGAGGCGTTCATACGCGGCAGTCGCGGACCCTTACGGTCGCGACTGGGCCCCCCGTGACTCTTCTCCACGGGCGTGGGATAACTATACACGTCCCGCTAGGGGTCGGTCCCCTCACGGGCCAACCCGTTACCCTCCTCCTCTCATGTCTCATACCTACCGGCCCGAGCCTTCAACGCGTCGCGATGAACGCCATAGAGGCCTAGTTGACGAGCACGAGGCCTTCCGCCAGAACTCATATGACCGAGACTTCCCTAACTACGCTTCACGGCCCCAACACCGGGCGCCTCCCCGTCCTGATCCCAGACCCCGGACCCGACCCCGTCCCCCCAGACGTCCCGGACCGCATGAGGCCACGAACGCACGTGCTAGGCCTTCGCGCCTGCCACCCACACACGCTGCGCCTCGTGTTCCTGACGTTTCGCGATCAGACGACCCAGACTTCTCACTCAAAAATAGACTGGTCTTTGCGGTGATCAAGTCGTCCCACCATCTCGCCAACGCCACCGGTCCTGAGCCCCTCCCGATCATCGCCAGGCTCACCGAGGTCTTGAGGACGTCTATCCGCCCTGCGGTTCCCAATGCTGAGGCCCTGGCGTGGATAGACGCCAACGCACGGAACTGGGGACACACCACGACCATGGTGCTGCGGGACCACTACCAGGCCACGATCATGAACAGGGTGAGTGCTCTCGCCGAACTCACGGACCCGTCGTGGCATCGGAACTTTGAGGTGGCGTCCTCCTGGGCCACCCGCCAGTACGGGCGCCACCTCCGTCCTGAGACCCTGGAGGACGTCCGCTCGATGCTCCGACGGGAGCTTGACGCCCCGGTTTTTTCCGGGCTCTCCATGGTCGGCTCCCTGCCTGCCTTCGGCCAGCCGCCTCTCTCCCCGTCTCCACCGGTCGATTCAGACCCCGGACCCCTGGACAGCGATGGATGTTTCGAGCGCTCCCCGTCCCGAGCCCGCTCCGTCTCTCTCTGCACCTCCTCCCTGTCTATTCCCTTCTGCCCCACGCGCAGGCTCCCTACCTCCCCTCCCCTCCTCCCCTTCCCTCCGACCCTGCCCTCCCCCCCTCCTCCATCTCCTCGACCTTCCACTGCAGGTTCGAGACCCCATCCGGCCGCACCGCTGGCGCAGAGGATGAAGGCGCGAGCCTCCACCCGGTTTCAGCGCCGGACCCTCGCCGCAGTCGTCCGGACCACTCCTCGGTCTCCCGGCACGACACCCGGCTTTGGGTTTGCCCAGACTGCTCCTCGTCGTGGCGTCTCCGCTCTCCTCCGGACGTCTCCTCGGTCTCCCGGCACGACACCCGGCGTTGGGTTTGCCCAGACTGCTCCTCATCGTGACGTCTCCGCTGCCCCCCCCGCCGTCGCCACCACCACCCCCCTTGGCTCGGCCCACGCCAGACTCGCGCCCGAGATTCCTGCCGACGGCGTCACCCCGGACACGCCCACCCGGAGGCCCACGCGTCACGTCAACACCGCACACAAGAGGATGAAGACGCGAGCCTCCACCCGGTTTCAGCGCCGGACCCTCGCCGCAGTCGTCCGGACCGCTCCTCGGTCTCCCGGCACGACACCCGGCTTTGGGTTTGCCCAGACTGCTCCTCGTCGTGGCGTCTCCGCTCTCCTCCCGACGTCTCCTCGGTCTCCCGGCACGACACCCGGCTTTGGGTTTGCCCAGACTGCTCCTCGTCGTGGCGTCTCCGCTCTCCTCCCGACGTCTCCTCGGTCTCCCGGCACGACACCCGGCTTTGGGTTTGCCCAGACTGCTCCTCGTCGTGGCGTCTCCGCTCTCCTCCCGACGTCTCCTCGGTCTCCCGGCACGACACCCGGCTTTGGGTTTGCCCAGACTGCTCCTCGTCGTGGCGTCTCCGCTCTCCTCCCGACGTCTCCTCGGTCTCCCGGCACGACACCCGGCTTTGGGTTTGCCCAGACTGCTCCTCGTCGTGGCGTCTCTGCTCTCCTCCGGACGTCTCCTAACCCTAACCCTAACCCCTAACCTGTTGGATTGAATGTGGGGGTGGGTCGGGGATCTCGGGGTTTAGTTTGATGATGGCCCGTGCACCCGCTGTCGCCGCCTTCGGCGGCGCCAGCTTTAATTTTGACCTAACCAGCCAGTGCCTCCTTTCTACTCCTCGGATCTCCTTCCTGCCCCTCCTACACCTGGGCAGGCAAATCCAACCGGACTGCCAATCACACAAAATGACTATACCACCCTCAACTCCATCTTCATCCTGTTGGATCATGATGTTGTTCTTGCGGTGTTTGTTTGGTGTTTGCCCCCTGTTACCTTTACTCTTATACATTTCAAGGTTCATGTATATACTTCACATATATATTTTGTATAATGCAAGTGGTCCCGTGTGTCCCTCCCCGAGCCGTTGGCGTTTTCTCTGTGCTTGTTGCTGTGTTTTTTGATTTTTTATTTATTTAATTTTTTCTCATGTGTGCTCCGCCCTTTACTCATGGCCCCGCCCCCAACCCTGACCCTTACTTAACCACTCCCACTCCTGGCCCTTATCCTAACCACTCGCCTTCCTGGCCCTAACCATAACCACTCGTCTTCCTGGCCCTAACCATAACCACACCTTCCTGGCCCTAACCATAACCACACCTTCCTGGCCCTAACCATAACCACACCTTCCTGGCCCTGACCATAACCACACCTTCCTGGCCCTGACCATAACCACACCTTCCTGGCCCTAACCATAACCACACCTTCCTGGCCCTAACCATAACCACACCTTCCTGGCCCTAACCATAACCACACCTTCCTGGCCCTGACCATAACCACACCTTCCTGGCCCTTACCATAACCACACCTTCCTGGTCCTAACCATAACCACACCTTCCTGGCCCTTACCATAACCACACCTTCCTGGCCCTAACCATAACCACACCTTCCTGGCCCTAACCGCAACCGTCCCACCCTCCCCTGGTCGTCACCCCCCTCCCTAATTCGATCCTGGTCTACTCACCTGACCCCTCCTCTGCCCCTCCATCTTGACTTATTTAATTCCCACCCATTCTTTTATTTTTTTCATACATGTATTTATTGTTTATAGTTTCCTGATTGCCCTTATACTTACCGTTTTATTCGGAGGTATATGTTTTTGTCCTATTGGAACGACCGTGTACATCGTTTGCTTATCTGGCGTCCTCTGCTGGCCATTCTAGTGCCCTCACCCTGGGCTGCATCTTGGTCTTGGGACGCGGCAATACTATTTACGATGTTTTAAAATTTAATTATATTGCCTGGTATGACGCCCCATTGACCCCCCTGTCCCCTTACCAGTAGTCCGAGATTTAAAACATAATTGTTTATTCCACCGTCCCACGGTCCCGCCCCCGTGTGGGGCCCTGATTGGCTCAGGGTCACGCGGAGCTCTCGGATGTACTTCTTTTCGTGTTTCCTGTTGTCACTACTGTTCTGTCCCTGCGTGCGTCTACCTGTCTCCTGTCACCGCGGCTCGGTTTTTTGAAAAGTGCTTGGACTATTTCACGGTTTGAATTGTAACCCTGTACCTGATGAAGTCACCCATTGTGACGAAACGTCGTACTACTACAACGATATCTATCCGTTTAAAATAAACCACGGAATTTATCGGACCACTTTGCATTTTTTCGCATTTTCTTGCTTTGAACCTTCCATCATCGATTTATTTTATTTTATTTTATTTTAATTTTTACATTCTTACCGTGGAGGATGCCTGCCCCGAACCATTATGACGAATGGACACTGGTGCAGCGCGGACGACGCCAGAACAGACCCCGGAACATTCCACCACTGGTTAGTCAATCATTTAGACGAGAACCTACCATGAGGCGTTCATACGCGGCAGTCGCGGACCCTTACGGTCGCGACTGGGCCCCCCGTGACTCTTCTCCACGGGCGTGGGATAACTATACACGTCCCGCTAGGGGTCGGTCCCCTCACGGGCCAACCCGTTACCCTCCTCCTCTCATGTCTCATACCTACCGGCCCGAGCCTTCAACGCGTCGCGATGAACGCCATAGAGGCCTAGTTGACGAGCACGAGGCCTTCCGCCAGAACTCATATGACCGAGACTTCCCTAACTACGCTTCACGGCCCCAACACCGGGCGCCTCCCCGTCCTGATCCCAGACCCCGGACCCGACCCCGTCCCCCCAGACGTCCCGGACCGCATGAGGCCACGAACGCACGTGCTAGGCCTTCGCGCCTGCCACCCACACACGCTGCGCCTCGTGTTCCTGACGTTTCGCGATCAGACGACCCAGACTTCTCACTCAAAAATAGACTGGTCTTTGCGGTGATCAAGTCGTCCCACCATCTCGCCAACGCCACCGGTCCTGAGCCCCTCCCGATCATCGCCAGGCTCACCGAGGTCTTGAGGACGTCTATCCGCCCTGCGGTTCCCAATGCTGAGGCCCTGGCGTGGATAGACGCCAACGCACGGAACTGGGGACACACCACGACCATGGTGCTGCGGGACCACTACCAGGCCACGATCATGAACAGGGTGAGTGCTCTCGCCGAACTCACGGACCCGTCGTGGCATCGGAACTTTGAGGTGGCGTCCTCCTGGGCCACCCGCCAGTACGGGCGCCACCTCCGTCCTGAGACCCTGGAGGACGTCCGCTCGATGCTCCGACGGGAGCTTGACGCCCCGGTTTTTTCCGGGCTCTCCATGGTCGGCTCCCTGCCTGCCTTCGGCCAGCCGCCTCTCTCCCCGTCTCCACCGGTCGATTCAGACCCCGGACCCCTGGACAGCGATGGATGTTTCGAGCGCTCCCCGTCCCGAGCCCGCTCCGTCTCTCTCTGCACCTCCTCCCTGTCTATTCCCTTCTGCCCCACGCGCAGGCTCCCTACCTCCCCTCCCCTCCTCCCCTTCCCTCCGACCCTGCCCTCCCCCCCTCCTCCATCTCCTCGACCTTCCACTGCAGGTTCGAGACCCCATCCGGCCGCACCGCTGGCGCAGAGGATGAAGGCGCGAGCCTCCACCCGGTTTCAGCGCCGGACCCTCGCCGCAGTCGTCCGGACCACTCCTCGGTCTCCCGGCACGACACCCGGCTTTGGGTTTGCCCAGACTGCTCCTCGTCGTGGCGTCTCCGCTCTCCTCCGGACGTCTCCTCGGTCTCCCGGCACGACACCCGGCGTTGGGTTTGCCCAGACTGCTCCTCATCGTGACGTCTCCGCTGCCCCCCCCGCCGTCGCCACCACCACCCCCCTTGGCTCGGCCCACGCCAGACTCGCGCCCGAGATTCCTGCCGACGGCGTCACCCCGGACACGCCCACCCGGAGGCCCACGCGTCACGTCAACACCGCACACAAGAGGATGAAGACGCGAGCCTCCACCCGGTTTCAGCGCCGGACCCTCGCCGCAGTCGTCCGGACCGCTCCTCGGTCTCCCGGCACGACACCCGGCTTTGGGTTTGCCCAGACTGCTCCTCGTCGTGGCGTCTCCGCTCTCCTCCCGACGTCTCCTCGGTCTCCCGGCACGACACCCGGCTTTGGGTTTGCCCAGACTGCTCCTCGTCGTGGCGTCTCCGCTCTCCTCCCGACGTCTCCTCGGTCTCCCGGCACGACACCCGGCTTTGGGTTTGCCCAGACTGCTCCTCGTCGTGGCGTCTCCGCTCTCCTCCCGACGTCTCCTCGGTCTCCCGGCACGACACCCGGCTTTGGGTTTGCCCAGACTGCTCCTCGTCGTGGCGTCTCCGCTCTCCTCCCGACGTCTCCTCGGTCTCCCGGCACGACACCCGGCTTTGGGTTTGCCCAGACTGCTCCTCGTCGTGGCGTCTCTGCTCTCCTCCGGACGTCTCCTAACCCTAACCCTAACCCCTAACCTGTTGGATTGAATGTGGGGGTGGGTCGGGGATCTCGGGGTTTAGTTTGATGATGGCCCGTGCACCCGCTGTCGCCGCCTTCGGCGGCGCCAGCTTTAATTTTGACCTAACCAGCCAGTGCCTCCTTTCTACTCCTCGGATCTCCTTCCTGCCCCTCCTACACCTGGGCAGGCAAATCCAACCGGACTGCCAATCACACAAAATGACTATACCACCCTCAACTCCATCTTCATCCTGTTGGATCATGATGTTGTTCTTGCGGTGTTTGTTTGGTGTTTGCCCCCTGTTACCTTTACTCTTATACATTTCAAGGTTCATGTATATACTTCACATATATATTTTGTATAATGCAAGTGGTCCCGTGTGTCCCTCCCCGAGCCGTTGGCGTTTTCTCTGTGCTTGTTGCTGTGTTTTTTGATTTTTTATTTATTTAATTTTTTCTCATGTGTGCTCCGCCCTTTACTCATGGCCCCGCCCCCAACCCTGACCCTTACTTAACCACTCCCACTCCTGGCCCTTATCCTAACCACTCGCCTTCCTGGCCCTAACCATAACCACTCGTCTTCCTGGCCCTAACCATAACCACACCTTCCTGGCCCTAACCATAACCACACCTTCCTGGCCCTAACCATAACCACACCTTCCTGGCCCTGACCATAACCACACCTTCCTGGCCCTGACCATAACCACACCTTCCTGGCCCTAACCATAACCACACCTTCCTGGCCCTAACCATAACCACACCTTCCTGGCCCTAACCATAACCACACCTTCCTGGCCCTGACCATAACCACACCTTCCTGGCCCTTACCATAACCACACCTTCCTGGTCCTAACCATAACCACACCTTCCTGGCCCTTACCATAACCACACCTTCCTGGCCCTAACCATAACCACACCTTCCTGGCCCTAACCACAACCGTCCCACCCTCCCCTGGTCGTCACCCCCCTCCCTAATTCGATCCTGGTCTACTCACCTGACCCCTCCTCTGCCCCTCCATCTTGACTTATTTAATTCCCACCCATTCTTTTATTTTTTTCATACATGTATTTATTGTTTATAGTTTCCTGATTGCCCTTATACTTACCGTTTTATTCGGAGGTATATGTTTTTGTCCTATTGGAACGACCGTGTACATCGTTTGCTTATCTGGCGTCCTCTGCTGGCCATTCTAGTGCCCTCACCCTGGGCTGCATCTTGGTCTTGGGACGCGGCAATACTATTTACGATGTTTTAAAATTTAATTATATTGCCTGGTATGACGCCCCATTGACCCCCCTGTCCCCTTACCAGTAGTCCGAGATTTAAAACATAATTGTTTATTCCACCGTCCCACGGTCCCGCCCCCGTGTGGGGCCCTGATTGGCTCAGGGTCACGCGGAGCTCTCGGATGTACTTCTTTTCGTGTTTCCTGTTGTCACTACTGTTCTGTCCCTGCGTGCGTCTACCTGTCTCCTGTCACCGCGGCTCGGTTTTTTGAAAAGTGCTTGGACTATTTCACGGTTTGAATTGTAACCCTGTACCTGATGAAGTCACCCATTGTGACGAAACGTCGTACTACTACAACGATATCTATCCGTTTAAAATAAACCACGGAATTTATCGGACCACTTTGCATTTTTTCGCATTTTCTTGCTTTGAACCTTCCATCATCGATTTATTTTATTTTATTTTATTTTAATTTTTACATTCTTACCGTGGAGGATGCCTGCCCCGAACCATTATGACGAATGGACACTGGTGCAGCGCGGACGACGCCAGAACAGACCCCGGAACATTCCACCACTGGTTAGTCAATCATTTAGACGAGAACCTACCATGAGGCGTTCATACGCGGCAGTCGCGGACCCTTACGGTCGCGACTGGGCCCCCCGTGACTCTTCTCCACGGGCGTGGGATAACTATACACGTCCCGCTAGGGGTCGGTCCCCTCACGGGCCAACCCGTTACCCTCCTCCTCTCATGTCTCATACCTACCGGCCCGAGCCTTCAACGCGTCGCGATGAACGCCATAGAGGCCTAGTTGACGAGCACGAGGCCTTCCGCCAGAACTCATATGACCGAGACTTCCCTAACTACGCTTCACGGCCCCAACACCGGGCGCCTCCCCGTCCTGATCCCAGACCCCGGACCCGACCCCGTCCCCCCAGACGTCCCGGACCGCATGAGGCCACGAACGCACGTGCTAGGCCTTCGCGCCTGCCACCCACACACGCTGCGCCTCGTGTTCCTGACGTTTCGCGATCAGACGACCCAGACTTCTCACTCAAAAATAGACTGGTCTTTGCGGTGATCAAGTCGTCCCACCATCTCGCCAACGCCACCGGTCCTGAGCCCCTCCCGATCATCGCCAGGCTCACCGAGGTCTTGAGGACGTCTATCCGCCCTGCGGTTCCCAATGCTGAGGCCCTGGCGTGGATAGACGCCAACGCACGGAACTGGGGACACACCACGACCATGGTGCTGCGGGACCACTACCAGGCCACGATCATGAACAGGGTGAGTGCTCTCGCCGAACTCACGGACCCGTCGTGGCATCGGAACTTTGAGGTGGCGTCCTCCTGGGCCACCCGCCAGTACGGGCGCCACCTCCGTCCTGAGACCCTGGAGGACGTCCGCTCGATGCTCCGACGGGAGCTTGACGCCCCGGTTTTTTCCGGGCTCTCCATGGTCGGCTCCCTGCCTGCCTTCGGCCAGCCGCCTCTCTCCCCGTCTCCACCGGTCGATTCAGACCCCGGACCCCTGGACAGCGATGGATGTTTCGAGCGCTCCCCGTCCCGAGCCCGCTCCGTCTCTCTCTGCACCTCCTCCCTGTCTATTCCCTTCTGCCCCACGCGCAGGCTCCCTACCTCCCCTCCCCTCCTCCCCTTCCCTCCGACCCTGCCCTCCCCCCCTCCTCCATCTCCTCGACCTTCCACTGCAGGTTCGAGACCCCATCCGGCCGCACCGCTGGCGCAGAGGATGAAGGCGCGAGCCTCCACCCGGTTTCAGCGCCGGACCCTCGCCGCAGTCGTCCGGACCACTCCTCGGTCTCCCGGCACGACACCCGGCTTTGGGTTTGCCCAGACTGCTCCTCGTCGTGGCGTCTCCGCTCTCCTCCGGACGTCTCCTCGGTCTCCCGGCACGACACCCGGCGTTGGGTTTGCCCAGACTGCTCCTCATCGTGACGTCTCCGCTGCCCCCCCCGCCGTCGCCACCACCACCCCCCTTGGCTCGGCCCACGCCAGACTCGCGCCCGAGATTCCTGCCGACGGCGTCACCCCGGACACGCCCACCCGGAGGCCCACGCGTCACGTCAACACCGCACACAAGAGGATGAAGACGCGAGCCTCCACCCGGTTTCAGCGCCGGACCCTCGCCGCAGTCGTCCGGACCGCTCCTCGGTCTCCCGGCACGACACCCGGCTTTGGGTTTGCCCAGACTGCTCCTCGTCGTGGCGTCTCCGCTCTCCTCCCGACGTCTCCTCGGTCTCCCGGCACGACACCCGGCTTTGGGTTTGCCCAGACTGCTCCTCGTCGTGGCGTCTCCGCTCTCCTCCCGACGTCTCCTCGGTCTCCCGGCACGACACCCGGCTTTGGGTTTGCCCAGACTGCTCCTCGTCGTGGCGTCTCCGCTCTCCTCCCGACGTCTCCTCGGTCTCCCGGCACGACACCCGGCTTTGGGTTTGCCCAGACTGCTCCTCGTCGTGGCGTCTCCGCTCTCCTCCCGACGTCTCCTCGGTCTCCCGGCACGACACCCGGCTTTGGGTTTGCCCAGACTGCTCCTCGTCGTGGCGTCTCTGCTCTCCTCCGGACGTCTCCTAACCCTAACCCTAACCCCTAACCTGTTGGATTGAATGTGGGGGTGGGTCGGGGATCTCGGGGTTTAGTTTGATGATGGCCCGTGCACCCGCTGTCGCCGCCTTCGGCGGCGCCAGCTTTAATTTTGACCTAACCAGCCAGTGCCTCCTTTCTACTCCTCGGATCTCCTTCCTGCCCCTCCTACACCTGGGCAGGCAAATCCAACCGGACTGCCAATCACACAAAATGACTATACCACCCTCAACTCCATCTTCATCCTGTTGGATCATGATGTTGTTCTTGCGGTGTTTGTTTGGTGTTTGCCCCCTGTTACCTTTACTCTTATACATTTCAAGGTTCATGTATATACTTCACATATATATTTTGTATAATGCAAGTGGTCCCGTGTGTCCCTCCCCGAGCCGTTGGCGTTTTCTCTGTGCTTGTTGCTGTGTTTTTTGATTTTTTATTTATTTAATTTTTTCTCATGTGTGCTCCGCCCTTTACTCATGGCCCCGCCCCCAACCCTGACCCTTACTTAACCACTCCCACTCCTGGCCCTTATCCTAACCACTCGCCTTCCTGGCCCTAACCATAACCACTCGTCTTCCTGGCCCTAACCATAACCACACCTTCCTGGCCCTAACCATAACCACACCTTCCTGGCCCTAACCATAACCACACCTTCCTGGCCCTGACCATAACCACACCTTCCTGGCCCTGACCATAACCACACCTTCCTGGCCCTAACCATAACCACACCTTCCTGGCCCTAACCATAACCACACCTTCCTGGCCCTAACCATAACCACACCTTCCTGGCCCTGACCATAACCACACCTTCCTGGCCCTTACCATAACCACACCTTCCTGGTCCTAACCATAACCACACCTTCCTGGCCCTTACCATAACCACACCTTCCTGGCCCTAACCATAACCACACCTTCCTGGCCCTAACCACAACCGTCCCACCCTCCCCTGGTCGTCACCCCCCTCCCTAATTCGATCCTGGTCTACTCACCTGACCCCTCCTCTGCCCCTCCATCTTGACTTATTTAATTCCCACCCATTCTTTTATTTTTTTCATACATGTATTTATTGTTTATAGTTTCCTGATTGCCCTTATACTTACCGTTTTATTCGGAGGTATATGTTTTTGTCCTATTGGAACGACCGTGTACATCGTTTGCTTATCTGGCGTCCTCTGCTGGCCATTCTAGTGCCCTCACCCTGGGCTGCATCTTGGTCTTGGGACGCGGCAATACTATTTACGATGTTTTAAAATTTAATTATATTGCCTGGTATGACGCCCCATTGACCCCCCTGTCCCCTTACCAGTAGTCCGAGATTTAAAACATAATTGTTTATTCCACCGTCCCACGGTCCCGCCCCCGTGTGGGGCCCTGATTGGCTCAGGGTCACGCGGAGCTCTCGGATGTACTTCTTTTCGTGTTTCCTGTTGTCACTACTGTTCTGTCCCTGCGTGCGTCTACCTGTCTCCTGTCACCGCGGCTCGGTTTTTTGAAAAGTGCTTGGACTATTTCACGGTTTGAATTGTAACCCTGTACCTGATGAAGTCACCCATTGTGACGAAACGTCGTACTACTACAACGATATCTATCCGTTTAAAATAAACCACGGAATTTATCGGACCACTTTGCATTTTTTCGCATTTTCTTGCTTTGAACCTTCCATCATCGATTTATTTTATTTTATTTTATTTTAATTTTTACATTCTTACCGTGGAGGATGCCTGCCCCGAACCATTATGACGAATGGACACTGGTGCAGCGCGGACGACGCCAGAACAGACCCCGGAACATTCCACCACTGGTTAGTCAATCATTTAGACGAGAACCTACCATGAGGCGTTCATACGCGGCAGTCGCGGACCCTTACGGTCGCGACTGGGCCCCCCGTGACTCTTCTCCACGGGCGTGGGATAACTATACACGTCCCGCTAGGGGTCGGTCCCCTCACGGGCCAACCCGTTACCCTCCTCCTCTCATGTCTCATACCTACCGGCCCGAGCCTTCAACGCGTCGCGATGAACGCCATAGAGGCCTAGTTGACGAGCACGAGGCCTTCCGCCAGAACTCATATGACCGAGACTTCCCTAACTACGCTTCACGGCCCCAACACCGGGCGCCTCCCCGTCCTGATCCCAGACCCCGGACCCGACCCCGTCCCCCCAGACGTCCCGGACCGCATGAGGCCACGAACGCACGTGCTAGGCCTTCGCGCCTGCCACCCACACACGCTGCGCCTCGTGTTCCTGACGTTTCGCGATCAGACGACCCAGACTTCTCACTCAAAAATAGACTGGTCTTTGCGGTGATCAAGTCGTCCCACCATCTCGCCAACGCCACCGGTCCTGAGCCCCTCCCGATCATCGCCAGGCTCACCGAGGTCTTGAGGACGTCTATCCGCCCTGCGGTTCCCAATGCTGAGGCCCTGGCGTGGATAGACGCCAACGCACGGAACTGGGGACACACCACGACCATGGTGCTGCGGGACCACTACCAGGCCACGATCATGAACAGGGTGAGTGCTCTCGCCGAACTCACGGACCCGTCGTGGCATCGGAACTTTGAGGTGGCGTCCTCCTGGGCCACCCGCCAGTACGGGCGCCACCTCCGTCCTGAGACCCTGGAGGACGTCCGCTCGATGCTCCGACGGGAGCTTGACGCCCCGGTTTTTTCCGGGCTCTCCATGGTCGGCTCCCTGCCTGCCTTCGGCCAGCCGCCTCTCTCCCCGTCTCCACCGGTCGATTCAGACCCCGGACCCCTGGACAGCGATGGATGTTTCGAGCGCTCCCCGTCCCGAGCCCGCTCCGTCTCTCTCTGCACCTCCTCCCTGTCTATTCCCTTCTGCCCCACGCGCAGGCTCCCTACCTCCCCTCCCCTCCTCCCCTTCCCTCCGACCCTGCCCTCCCCCCCTCCTCCATCTCCTCGACCTTCCACTGCAGGTTCGAGACCCCATCCGGCCGCACCGCTGGCGCAGAGGATGAAGGCGCGAGCCTCCACCCGGTTTCAGCGCCGGACCCTCGCCGCAGTCGTCCGGACCACTCCTCGGTCTCCCGGCACGACACCCGGCTTTGGGTTTGCCCAGACTGCTCCTCGTCGTGGCGTCTCCGCTCTCCTCCGGACGTCTCCTCGGTCTCCCGGCACGACACCCGGCGTTGGGTTTGCCCAGACTGCTCCTCATCGTGACGTCTCCGCTGCCCCCCCCGCCGTCGCCACCACCACCCCCCTTGGCTCGGCCCACGCCAGACTCGCGCCCGAGATTCCTGCCGACGGCGTCACCCCGGACACGCCCACCCGGAGGCCCACGCGTCACGTCAACACCGCACACAAGAGGATGAAGACGCGAGCCTCCACCCGGTTTCAGCGCCGGACCCTCGCCGCAGTCGTCCGGACCGCTCCTCGGTCTCCCGGCACGACACCCGGCTTTGGGTTTGCCCAGACTGCTCCTCGTCGTGGCGTCTCCGCTCTCCTCCCGACGTCTCCTCGGTCTCCCGGCACGACACCCGGCTTTGGGTTTGCCCAGACTGCTCCTCGTCGTGGCGTCTCCGCTCTCCTCCCGACGTCTCCTCGGTCTCCCGGCACGACACCCGGCTTTGGGTTTGCCCAGACTGCTCCTCGTCGTGGCGTCTCCGCTCTCCTCCCGACGTCTCCTCGGTCTCCCGGCACGACACCCGGCTTTGGGTTTGCCCAGACTGCTCCTCGTCGTGGCGTCTCCGCTCTCCTCCCGACGTCTCCTCGGTCTCCCGGCACGACACCCGGCTTTGGGTTTGCCCAGACTGCTCCTCGTCGTGGCGTCTCTGCTCTCCTCCGGACGTCTCCTAACCCTAACCCTAACCCCTAACCTGTTGGATTGAATGTGGGGGTGGGTCGGGGATCTCGGGGTTTAGTTTGATGATGGCCCGTGCACCCGCTGTCGCCGCCTTCGGCGGCGCCAGCTTTAATTTTGACCTAACCAGCCAGTGCCTCCTTTCTACTCCTCGGATCTCCTTCCTGCCCCTCCTACACCTGGGCAGGCAAATCCAACCGGACTGCCAATCACACAAAATGACTATACCACCCTCAACTCCATCTTCATCCTGTTGGATCATGATGTTGTTCTTGCGGTGTTTGTTTGGTGTTTGCCCCCTGTTACCTTTACTCTTATACATTTCAAGGTTCATGTATATACTTCACATATATATTTTGTATAATGCAAGTGGTCCCGTGTGTCCCTCCCCGAGCCGTTGGCGTTTTCTCTGTGCTTGTTGCTGTGTTTTTTGATTTTTTATTTATTTAATTTTTTCTCATGTGTGCTCCGCCCTTTACTCATGGCCCCGCCCCCAACCCTGACCCTTACTTAACCACTCCCACTCCTGGCCCTTATCCTAACCACTCGCCTTCCTGGCCCTAACCATAACCACTCGCCTTCCTGGCCCTAACCATAACCACACCTTCCTGGCCCTAACCATAACCACACCTTCCTGGCCCTAACCATAACCACACCTTCCTGGCCCTGACCATAACCACACCTTCCTGGCCCTGACCATAACCACACCTTCCTGGCCCTAACCATAACCACACCTTCCTGGCCCTAACCATAACCACACCTTCCTGGCCCTAACCATAACCACACCTTCCTGGCCCTGACCATAACCACACCTTCCTGGCCCTTACCATAACCACACCTTCCTGGTCCTAACCATAACCACACCTTCCTGGCCCTTACCATAACCACACCTTCCTGGCCCTAACCATAACCACACCTTCCTGGCCCTAACCACAACCGTCCCACCCTCCCCTGGTCGTCACCCCCCTCCCTAATTCGATCCTGGTCTACTCACCTGACCCCTCCTCTGCCCCTCCATCTTGACTTATTTAATTCCCACCCATTCTTTTATTTTTTTCATACATGTATTTATTGTTTATAGTTTCCTGATTGCCCTTATACTTACCGTTTTATTCGGAGGTATATGTTTTTGTCCTATTGGAACGACCGTGTACATCGTTTGCTTATCTGGCGTCCTCTGCTGGCCATTCTAGTGCCCTCACCCTGGGCTGCATCTTGGTCTTGGGACGCGGCAATACTATTTACGATGTTTTAAAATTTAATTATATTGCCTGGTATGACGCCCCATTGACCCCCCTGTCCCCTTACCAGTAGTCCGAGATTTAAAACATAATTGTTTATTCCACCGTCCCACGGTCCCGCCCCCGTGTGGGGCCCTGATTGGCTCAGGGTCACGCGGAGCTCTCGGATGTACTTCTTTTCGTGTTTCCTGTTGTCACTACTGTTCTGTCCCTGCGTGCGTCTACCTGTCTCCTGTCACCGCGGCTCGGTTTTTTGAAAAGTGCTTGGACTATTTCACGGTTTGAATTGTAACCCTGTACCTGATGAAGTCACCCATTGTGACGAAACGTCGTACTACTACAACGATATCTATCCGTTTAAAATAAACCACGGAATTTATCGGACCACTTTGCATTTTTTCGCATTTTCTTGCTTTGAACCTTCCATCATCGATTTATTTTATTTTATTTTATTTTAATTTTTACATTCTTACCGTGGAGGATGCCTGCCCCGAACCATTATGACGAATGGACACTGGTGCAGCGCGGACGACGCCAGAACAGACCCCGGAACATTCCACCACTGGTTAGTCAATCATTTAGACGAGAACCTACCATGAGGCGTTCATACGCGGCAGTCGCGGACCCTTACGGTCGCGACTGGGCCCCCCGTGACTCTTCTCCACGGGCGTGGGATAACTATACACGTCCCGCTAGGGGTCGGTCCCCTCACGGGCCAACCCGTTACCCTCCTCCTCTCATGTCTCATACCTACCGGCCCGAGCCTTCAACGCGTCGCGATGAACGCCATAGAGGCCTAGTTGACGAGCACGAGGCCTTCCGCCAGAACTCATATGACCGAGACTTCCCTAACTACGCTTCACGGCCCCAACACCGGGCGCCTCCCCGTCCTGATCCCAGACCCCGGACCCGACCCCGTCCCCCCAGACGTCCCGGACCGCATGAGGCCACGAACGCACGTGCTAGGCCTTCGCGCCTGCCACCCACACACGCTGCGCCTCGTGTTCCTGACGTTTCGCGATCAGACGACCCAGACTTCTCACTCAAAAATAGACTGGTCTTTGCGGTGATCAAGTCGTCCCACCATCTCGCCAACGCCACCGGTCCTGAGCCCCTCCCGATCATCGCCAGGCTCACCGAGGTCTTGAGGACGTCTATCCGCCCTGCGGTTCCCAATGCTGAGGCCCTGGCGTGGATAGACGCCAACGCACGGAACTGGGGACACACCACGACCATGGTGCTGCGGGACCACTACCAGGCCACGATCATGAACAGGGTGAGTGCTCTCGCCGAACTCACGGACCCGTCGTGGCATCGGAACTTTGAGGTGGCGTCCTCCTGGGCCACCCGCCAGTACGGGCGCCACCTCCGTCCTGAGACCCTGGAGGACGTCCGCTCGATGCTCCGACGGGAGCTTGACGCCCCGGTTTTTTCCGGGCTCTCCATGGTCGGCTCCCTGCCTGCCTTCGGCCAGCCGCCTCTCTCCCCGTCTCCACCGGTCGATTCAGACCCCGGACCCCTGGACAGCGATGGATGTTTCGAGCGCTCCCCGTCCCGAGCCCGCTCCGTCTCTCTCTGCACCTCCTCCCTGTCTATTCCCTTCTGCCCCACGCGCAGGCTCCCTACCTCCCCTCCCCTCCTCCCCTTCCCTCCGACCCTGCCCTCCCCCCCTCCTCCATCTCCTCGACCTTCCACTGCAGGTTCGAGACCCCATCCGGCCGCACCGCTGGCGCAGAGGATGAAGGCGCGAGCCTCCACCCGGTTTCAGCGCCGGACCCTCGCCGCAGTCGTCCGGACCACTCCTCGGTCTCCCGGCACGACACCCGGCTTTGGGTTTGCCCAGACTGCTCCTCGTCGTGGCGTCTCCGCTCTCCTCCGGACGTCTCCTCGGTCTCCCGGCACGACACCCGGCGTTGGGTTTGCCCAGACTGCTCCTCATCGTGACGTCTCCGCTGCCCCCCCCGCCGTCGCCACCACCACCCCCCTTGGCTCGGCCCACGCCAGACTCGCGCCCGAGATTCCTGCCGACGGCGTCACCCCGGACACGCCCACCCGGAGGCCCACGCGTCACGTCAACACCGCACACAAGAGGATGAAGACGCGAGCCTCCACCCGGTTTCAGCGCCGGACCCTCGCCGCAGTCGTCCGGACCGCTCCTCGGTCTCCCGGCACGACACCCGGCTTTGGGTTTGCCCAGACTGCTCCTCGTCGTGGCGTCTCCGCTCTCCTCCCGACGTCTCCTCGGTCTCCCGGCACGACACCCGGCTTTGGGTTTGCCCAGACTGCTCCTCGTCGTGGCGTCTCCGCTCTCCTCCCGACGTCTCCTCGGTCTCCCGGCACGACACCCGGCTTTGGGTTTGCCCAGACTGCTCCTCGTCGTGGCGTCTCCGCTCTCCTCCCGACGTCTCCTCGGTCTCCCGGCACGACACCCGGCTTTGGGTTTGCCCAGACTGCTCCTCGTCGTGGCGTCTCCGCTCTCCTCCCGACGTCTCCTCGGTCTCCCGGCACGACACCCGGCTTTGGGTTTGCCCAGACTGCTCCTCGTCGTGGCGTCTCTGCTCTCCTCCGGACGTCTCCTAACCCTAACCCTAACCCCTAACCTGTTGGATTGAATGTGGGGGTGGGTCGGGGATCTCGGGGTTTAGTTTGATGATGGCCCGTGCACCCGCTGTCGCCGCCTTCGGCGGCGCCAGCTTTAATTTTGACCTAACCAGCCAGTGCCTCCTTTCTACTCCTCGGATCTCCTTCCTGCCCCTCCTACACCTGGGCAGGCAAATCCAACCGGACTGCCAATCACACAAAATGACTATACCACCCTCAACTCCATCTTCATCCTGTTGGATCATGATGTTGTTCTTGCGGTGTTTGTTTGGTGTTTGCCCCCTGTTACCTTTACTCTTATACATTTCAAGGTTCATGTATATACTTCACATATATATTTTGTATAATGCAAGTGGTCCCGTGTGTCCCTCCCCGAGCCGTTGGCGTTTTCTCTGTGCTTGTTGCTGTGTTTTTTGATTTTTTATTTATTTTATTTTTTTTCTCATGTGTGCTCCGCCCTTTACTCATGGCCCCGCCCCCAACCCTGACCCTTACTTAACCACTCCCACTCCTGGCCCTTATCCTAACCACTCGCCTTCCTGGCCCTAACCATAACCACTCGTCTTCCTGGCCCTAACCATAACCACACCTTCCTGGCCCTAACCATAACCACACCTTCCTGGCCCTAACCATAACCACACCTTCCTGGCCCTGACCATAACCACACCTTCCTGGCCCTGACCATAACCACACCTTCCTGGCCCTAACCATAACCACACCTTCCTGGCCCTAACCATAACCACACCTTCCTGGCCCTAACCATAACCACACCTTCCTGGCCCTGACCATAACCACACCTTCCTGGCCCTTACCATAACCACACCTTCCTGGTCCTAACCATAACCACACCTTCCTGGCCCTTACCATAACCACACCTTCCTGGCCCTAACCATAACCACACCTTCCTGGCCCTAACCACAACCGTCCCACCCTCCCCTGGTCGTCACCCCCCTCCCTAATTCGATCCTGGTCTACTCACCTGACCCCTCCTCTGCCCCTCCATCTTGACTTATTTAATTCCCACCCATTCTTTTATTTTTTTCATACATGTATTTATTGTTTATAGTTTCCTGATTGCCCTTATACTTACCGTTTTATTCGGAGGTATATGTTTTTGTCCTATTGGAACGACCGTGTACATCGTTTGCTTATCTGGCGTCCTCTGCTGGCCATTCTAGTGCCCTCACCCTGGGCTGCATCTTGGTCTTGGGACGCGGCAATACTATTTACGATGTTTTAAAATTTAATTATATTGCCTGGTATGACGCCCCATTGACCCCCCTGTCCCCTTACCAGTAGTCCGAGATTTAAAACATAATTGTTTATTCCACCGTCCCACGGTCCCGCCCCCGTGTGGGGCCCTGATTGGCTCAGGGTCACGCGGAGCTCTCGGATGTACTTCTTTTCGTGTTTCCTGTTGTCACTACTGTTCTGTCCCTGCGTGCGTCTACCTGTCTCCTGTCACCGCGGCTCGGTTTTTTGAAAAGTGCTTGGACTATTTCACGGTTTGAATTGTAACCCTGTACCTGATGAAGTCACCCATTGTGACGAAACGTCGTACTACTACAACGATATCTATCCGTTTAAAATAAACCACGGAATTTATCGGACCACTTTGCATTTTTTCGCATTTTCTTGCTTTGAACCTTCCATCATCGATTTATTTTATTTTATTTTATTTTAATTTTTACATTCTTACCGTGGAGGATGCCTGCCCCGAACCATTATGACGAATGGACACTGGTGCAGCGCGGACGACGCCAGAACAGACCCCGGAACATTCCACCACTGGTTAGTCAATCATTTAGACGAGAACCTACCATGAGGCGTTCATACGCGGCAGTCGCGGACCCTTACGGTCGCGACTGGGCCCCCCGTGACTCTTCTCCACGGGCGTGGGATAACTATACACGTCCCGCTAGGGGTCGGTCCCCTCACGGGCCAACCCGTTACCCTCCTCCTCTCATGTCTCATACCTACCGGCCCGAGCCTTCAACGCGTCGCGATGAACGCCATAGAGGCCTAGTTGACGAGCACGAGGCCTTCCGCCAGAACTCATATGACCGAGACTTCCCTAACTACGCTTCACGGCCCCAACACCGGGCGCCTCCCCGTCCTGATCCCAGACCCCGGACCCGACCCCGTCCCCCCAGACGTCCCGGACCGCATGAGGCCACGAACGCACGTGCTAGGCCTTCGCGCCTGCCACCCACACACGCTGCGCCTCGTGTTCCTGACGTTTCGCGATCAGACGACCCAGACTTCTCACTCAAAAATAGACTGGTCTTTGCGGTGATCAAGTCGTCCCACCATCTCGCCAACGCCACCGGTCCTGAGCCCCTCCCGATCATCGCCAGGCTCACCGAGGTCTTGAGGACGTCTATCCGCCCTGCGGTTCCCAATGCTGAGGCCCTGGCGTGGATAGACGCCAACGCACGGAACTGGGGACACACCACGACCATGGTGCTGCGGGACCACTACCAGGCCACGATCATGAACAGGGTGAGTGCTCTCGCCGAACTCACGGACCCGTCGTGGCATCGGAACTTTGAGGTGGCGTCCTCCTGGGCCACCCGCCAGTACGGGCGCCACCTCCGTCCTGAGACCCTGGAGGACGTCCGCTCGATGCTCCGACGGGAGCTTGACGCCCCGGTTTTTTCCGGGCTCTCCATGGTCGGCTCCCTGCCTGCCTTCGGCCAGCCGCCTCTCTCCCCGTCTCCACCGGTCGATTCAGACCCCGGACCCCTGGACAGCGATGGATGTTTCGAGCGCTCCCCGTCCCGAGCCCGCTCCGTCTCTCTCTGCACCTCCTCCCTGTCTATTCCCTTCTGCCCCACGCGCAGGCTCCCTACCTCCCCTCCCCTCCTCCCCTTCCCTCCGACCCTGCCCTCCCCCCCTCCTCCATCTCCTCGACCTTCCACTGCAGGTTCGAGACCCCATCCGGCCGCACCGCTGGCGCAGAGGATGAAGGCGCGAGCCTCCACCCGGTTTCAGCGCCGGACCCTCGCCGCAGTCGTCCGGACCACTCCTCGGTCTCCCGGCACGACACCCGGCTTTGGGTTTGCCCAGACTGCTCCTCGTCGTGGCGTCTCCGCTCTCCTCCGGACGTCTCCTCGGTCTCCCGGCACGACACCCGGCGTTGGGTTTGCCCAGACTGCTCCTCATCGTGACGTCTCCGCTGCCCCCCCCGCCGTCGCCACCACCACCCCCCTTGGCTCGGCCCACGCCAGACTCGCGCCCGAGATTCCTGCCGACGGCGTCACCCCGGACACGCCCACCCGGAGGCCCACGCGTCACGTCAACACCGCACACAAGAGGATGAAGACGCGAGCCTCCACCCGGTTTCAGCGCCGGACCCTCGCCGCAGTCGTCCGGACCGCTCCTCGGTCTCCCGGCACGACACCCGGCTTTGGGTTTGCCCAGACTGCTCCTCGTCGTGGCGTCTCCGCTCTCCTCCCGACGTCTCCTCGGTCTCCCGGCACGACACCCGGCTTTGGGTTTGCCCAGACTGCTCCTCGTCGTGGCGTCTCCGCTCTCCTCCCGACGTCTCCTCGGTCTCCCGGCACGACACCCGGCTTTGGGTTTGCCCAGACTGCTCCTCGTCGTGGCGTCTCCGCTCTCCTCCCGACGTCTCCTCGGTCTCCCGGCACGACACCCGGCTTTGGGTTTGCCCAGACTGCTCCTCGTCGTGGCGTCTCCGCTCTCCTCCCGACGTCTCCTCGGTCTCCCGGCACGACACCCGGCTTTGGGTTTGCCCAGACTGCTCCTCGTCGTGGCGTCTCTGCTCTCCTCCGGACGTCTCCTAACCCTAACCCTAACCCCTAACCTGTTGGATTGAATGTGGGGGTGGGTCGGGGATCTCGGGGTTTAGTTTGATGATGGCCCGTGCACCCGCTGTCGCCGCCTTCGGCGGCGCCAGCTTTAATTTTGACCTAACCAGCCAGTGCCTCCTTTCTACTCCTCGGATCTCCTTCCTGCCCCTCCTACACCTGGGCAGGCAAATCCAACCGGACTGCCAATCACACAAAATGACTATACCACCCTCAACTCCATCTTCATCCTGTTGGATCATGATGTTGTTCTTGCGGTGTTTGTTTGGTGTTTGCCCCCTGTTACCTTTACTCTTATACATTTCAAGGTTCATGTATATACTTCACATATATATTTTGTATAATGCAAGTGGTCCCGTGTGTCCCTCCCCGAGCCGTTGGCGTTTTCTCTGTGCTTGTTGCTGTGTTTTTTGATTTTTTATTTATTTTATTTTTTTTCTCATGTGTGCTCCGCCCTTTACTCATGGCCCCGCCCCCAACCCTGACCCTTACTTAACCACTCCCACTCCTGGCCCTTATCCTAACCACTCGCCTTCCTGGCCCTAACCATAACCACTCGTCTTCCTGGCCCTAACCATAACCACACCTTCCTGGCCCTAACCATAACCACACCTTCCTGGCCCTAACCATAACCACACCTTCCTGGCCCTGACCATAACCACACCTTCCTGGCCCTGACCATAACCACACCTTCCTGGCCCTAACCATAACCACACCTTCCTGGCCCTAACCATAACCACACCTTCCTGGCCCTAACCATAACCACACCTTCCTGGCCCTGACCATAACCACACCTTCCTGGCCCTTACCATAACCACACCTTCCTGGTCCTAACCATAACCACACCTTCCTGGCCCTTACCATAACCACACCTTCCTGGCCCTAACCATAACCACACCTTCCTGGCCCTAACCACAACCGTCCCACCCTCCCCTGGTCGTCACCCCCCTCCCTAATTCGATCCTGGTCTACTCACCTGACCCCTCCTCTGCCCCTCCATCTTGACTTATTTAATTCCCACCCATTCTTTTATTTTTTTCATACATGTATTTATTGTTTATAGTTTCCTGATTGCCCTTATACTTACCGTTTTATTCGGAGGTATATGTTTTTGTCCTATTGGAACGACCGTGTACATCGTTTGCTTATCTGGCGTCCTCTGCTGGCCATTCTAGTGCCCTCACCCTGGGCTGCATCTTGGTCTTGGGACGCGGCAATACTATTTACGATGTTTTAAAATTTAATTATATTGCCTGGTATGACGCCCCATTGACCCCCCTGTCCCCTTACCAGTAGTCCGAGATTTAAAACATAATTGTTTATTCCACCGTCCCACGGTCCCGCCCCCGTGTGGGGCCCTGATTGGCTCAGGGTCACGCGGAGCTCTCGGATGTACTTCTTTTCGTGTTTCCTGTTGTCACTACTGTTCTGTCCCTGCGTGCGTCTACCTGTCTCCTGTCACCGCGGCTCGGTTTTTTGAAAAGTGCTTGGACTATTTCACGGTTTGAATTGTAACCCTGTACCTGATGAAGTCACCCATTGTGACGAAACGTCGTACTACTACAACGATATCTATCCGTTTAAAATAAACCACGGAATTTATCGGACCACTTTGCATTTTTTCGCATTTTCTTGCTTTGAACCTTCCATCATCGATTTATTTTATTTTATTTTATTTTAATTTTTACATTCTTACCGTGGAGGATGCCTGCCCCGAACCATTATGACGAATGGACACTGGTGCAGCGCGGACGACGCCAGAACAGACCCCGGAACATTCCACCACTGGTTAGTCAATCATTTAGACGAGAACCTACCATGAGGCGTTCATACGCGGCAGTCGCGGACCCTTACGGTCGCGACTGGGCCCCCCGTGACTCTTCTCCACGGGCGTGGGATAACTATACACGTCCCGCTAGGGGTCGGTCCCCTCACGGGCCAACCCGTTACCCTCCTCCTCTCATGTCTCATACCTACCGGCCCGAGCCTTCAACGCGTCGCGATGAACGCCATAGAGGCCTAGTTGACGAGCACGAGGCCTTCCGCCAGAACTCATATGACCGAGACTTCCCTAACTACGCTTCACGGCCCCAACACCGGGCGCCTCCCCGTCCTGATCCCAGACCCCGGACCCGACCCCGTCCCCCCAGACGTCCCGGACCGCATGAGGCCACGAACGCACGTGCTAGGCCTTCGCGCCTGCCACCCACACACGCTGCGCCTCGTGTTCCTGACGTTTCGCGATCAGACGACCCAGACTTCTCACTCAAAAATAGACTGGTCTTTGCGGTGATCAAGTCGTCCCACCATCTCGCCAACGCCACCGGTCCTGAGCCCCTCCCGATCATCGCCAGGCTCACCGAGGTCTTGAGGACGTCTATCCGCCCTGCGGTTCCCAATGCTGAGGCCCTGGCGTGGATAGACGCCAACGCACGGAACTGGGGACACACCACGACCATGGTGCTGCGGGACCACTACCAGGCCACGATCATGAACAGGGTGAGTGCTCTCGCCGAACTCACGGACCCGTCGTGGCATCGGAACTTTGAGGTGGCGTCCTCCTGGGCCACCCGCCAGTACGGGCGCCACCTCCGTCCTGAGACCCTGGAGGACGTCCGCTCGATGCTCCGACGGGAGCTTGACGCCCCGGTTTTTTCCGGGCTCTCCATGGTCGGCTCCCTGCCTGCCTTCGGCCAGCCGCCTCTCTCCCCGTCTCCACCGGTCGATTCAGACCCCGGACCCCTGGACAGCGATGGATGTTTCGAGCGCTCCCCGTCCCGAGCCCGCTCCGTCTCTCTCTGCACCTCCTCCCTGTCTATTCCCTTCTGCCCCACGCGCAGGCTCCCTACCTCCCCTCCCCTCCTCCCCTTCCCTCCGACCCTGCCCTCCCCCCCTCCTCCATCTCCTCGACCTTCCACTGCAGGTTCGAGACCCCATCCGGCCGCACCGCTGGCGCAGAGGATGAAGGCGCGAGCCTCCACCCGGTTTCAGCGCCGGACCCTCGCCGCAGTCGTCCGGACCACTCCTCGGTCTCCCGGCACGACACCCGGCTTTGGGTTTGCCCAGACTGCTCCTCGTCGTGGCGTCTCCGCTCTCCTCCGGACGTCTCCTCGGTCTCCCGGCACGACACCCGGCGTTGGGTTTGCCCAGACTGCTCCTCATCGTGACGTCTCCGCTGCCCCCCCCGCCGTCGCCACCACCACCCCCCTTGGCTCGGCCCACGCCAGACTCGCGCCCGAGATTCCTGCCGACGGCGTCACCCCGGACACGCCCACCCGGAGGCCCACGCGTCACGTCAACACCGCACACAAGAGGATGAAGACGCGAGCCTCCACCCGGTTTCAGCGCCGGACCCTCGCCGCAGTCGTCCGGACCGCTCCTCGGTCTCCCGGCACGACACCCGGCTTTGGGTTTGCCCAGACTGCTCCTCGTCGTGGCGTCTCCGCTCTCCTCCCGACGTCTCCTCGGTCTCCCGGCACGACACCCGGCTTTGGGTTTGCCCAGACTGCTCCTCGTCGTGGCGTCTCCGCTCTCCTCCCGACGTCTCCTCGGTCTCCCGGCACGACACCCGGCTTTGGGTTTGCCCAGACTGCTCCTCGTCGTGGCGTCTCCGCTCTCCTCCCGACGTCTCCTCGGTCTCCCGGCACGACACCCGGCTTTGGGTTTGCCCAGACTGCTCCTCGTCGTGGCGTCTCCGCTCTCCTCCCGACGTCTCCTCGGTCTCCCGGCACGACACCCGGCTTTGGGTTTGCCCAGACTGCTCCTCGTCGTGGCGTCTCTGCTCTCCTCCGGACGTCTCCTAACCCTAACCCTAACCCCTAACCTGTTGGATTGAATGTGGGGGTGGGTCGGGGATCTCGGGGTTTAGTTTGATGATGGCCCGTGCACCCGCTGTCGCCGCCTTCGGCGGCGCCAGCTTTAATTTTGACCTAACCAGCCAGTGCCTCCTTTCTACTCCTCGGATCTCCTTCCTGCCCCTCCTACACCTGGGCAGGCAAATCCAACCGGACTGCCAATCACACAAAATGACTATACCACCCTCAACTCCATCTTCATCCTGTTGGATCATGATGTTGTTCTTGCGGTGTTTGTTTGGTGTTTGCCCCCTGTTACCTTTACTCTTATACATTTCAAGGTTCATGTATATACTTCACATATATATTTTGTATAATGCAAGTGGTCCCGTGTGTCCCTCCCCGAGCCGTTGGCGTTTTCTCTGTGCTTGTTGCTGTGTTTTTTGATTTTTTATTTATTTAATTTTTTCTCATGTGTGCTCCGCCCTTTACTCATGGCCCCGCCCCCAACCCTGACCCTTACTTAACCACTCCCACTCCTGGCCCTTATCCTAACCACTCGCCTTCCTGGCCCTAACCATAACCACTCGTCTTCCTGGCCCTAACCATAACCACACCTTCCTGGCCCTAACCATAACCACACCTTCCTGGCCCTAACCATAACCACACCTTCCTGGCCCTGACCATAACCACACCTTCCTGGCCCTGACCATAACCACACCTTCCTGGCCCTAACCATAACCACACCTTCCTGGCCCTAACCATAACCACACCTTCCTGGCCCTAACCATAACCACACCTTCCTGGCCCTGACCATAACCACACCTTCCTGGCCCTTACCATAACCACACCTTCCTGGTCCTAACCATAACCACACCTTCCTGGCCCTTACCATAACCACACCTTCCTGGCCCTAACCATAACCACACCTTCCTGGCCCTAACCGCAACCGTCCCACCCTCCCCTGGTCGTCACCCCCCTCCCTAATTCGATCCTGGTCTACTCACCTGACCCCTCCTCTGCCCCTCCATCTTGACTTATTTAATTCCCACCCATTCTTTTATTTTTTTCATACATGTATTTATTGTTTATAGTTTCCTGATTGCCCTTATACTTACCGTTTTATTCGGAGGTATATGTTTTTGTCCTATTGGAACGACCGTGTACATCGTTTGCTTATCTGGCGTCCTCTGCTGGCCATTCTAGTGCCCTCACCCTGGGCTGCATCTTGGTCTTGGGACGCGGCAATACTATTTACGATGTTTTAAAATTTAATTATATTGCCTGGTATGACGCCCCATTGACCCCCCTGTCCCCTTACCAGTAGTCCGAGATTTAAAACATAATTGTTTATTCCACCGTCCCACGGTCCCGCCCCCGTGTGGGGCCCTGATTGGCTCAGGGTCACGCGGAGCTCTCGGATGTACTTCTTTTCGTGTTTCCTGTTGTCACTACTGTTCTGTCCCTGCGTGCGTCTACCTGTCTCCTGTCACCGCGGCTCGGTTTTTTGAAAAGTGCTTGGACTATTTCACGGTTTGAATTGTAACCCTGTACCTGATGAAGTCACCCATTGTGACGAAACGTCGTACTACTACAACGATATCTATCCGTTTAAAATAAACCACGGAATTTATCGGACCACTTTGCATTTTTTCGCATTTTCTTGCTTTGAACCTTCCATCATCGATTTATTTTATTTTATTTTATTTTAATTTTTACATTCTTACCGTGGAGGATGCCTGCCCCGAACCATTATGACGAATGGACACTGGTGCAGCGCGGACGACGCCAGAACAGACCCCGGAACATTCCACCACTGGTTAGTCAATCATTTAGACGAGAACCTACCATGAGGCGTTCATACGCGGCAGTCGCGGACCCTTACGGTCGCGACTGGGCCCCCCGTGACTCTTCTCCACGGGCGTGGGATAACTATACACGTCCCGCTAGGGGTCGGTCCCCTCACGGGCCAACCCGTTACCCTCCTCCTCTCATGTCTCATACCTACCGGCCCGAGCCTTCAACGCGTCGCGATGAACGCCATAGAGGCCTAGTTGACGAGCACGAGGCCTTCCGCCAGAACTCATATGACCGAGACTTCCCTAACTACGCTTCACGGCCCCAACACCGGGCGCCTCCCCGTCCTGATCCCAGACCCCGGACCCGACCCCGTCCCCCCAGACGTCCCGGACCGCATGAGGCCACGAACGCACGTGCTAGGCCTTCGCGCCTGCCACCCACACACGCTGCGCCTCGTGTTCCTGACGTTTCGCGATCAGACGACCCAGACTTCTCACTCAAAAATAGACTGGTCTTTGCGGTGATCAAGTCGTCCCACCATCTCGCCAACGCCACCGGTCCTGAGCCCCTCCCGATCATCGCCAGGCTCACCGAGGTCTTGAGGACGTCTATCCGCCCTGCGGTTCCCAATGCTGAGGCCCTGGCGTGGATAGACGCCAACGCACGGAACTGGGGACACACCACGACCATGGTGCTGCGGGACCACTACCAGGCCACGATCATGAACAGGGTGAGTGCTCTCGCCGAACTCACGGACCCGTCGTGGCATCGGAACTTTGAGGTGGCGTCCTCCTGGGCCACCCGCCAGTACGGGCGCCACCTCCGTCCTGAGACCCTGGAGGACGTCCGCTCGATGCTCCGACGGGAGCTTGACGCCCCGGTTTTTTCCGGGCTCTCCATGGTCGGCTCCCTGCCTGCCTTCGGCCAGCCGCCTCTCTCCCCGTCTCCACCGGTCGATTCAGACCCCGGACCCCTGGACAGCGATGGATGTTTCGAGCGCTCCCCGTCCCGAGCCCGCTCCGTCTCTCTCTGCACCTCCTCCCTGTCTATTCCCTTCTGCCCCACGCGCAGGCTCCCTACCTCCCCTCCCCTCCTCCCCTTCCCTCCGACCCTGCCCTCCCCCCCTCCTCCATCTCCTCGACCTTCCACTGCAGGTTCGAGACCCCATCCGGCCGCACCGCTGGCGCAGAGGATGAAGGCGCGAGCCTCCACCCGGTTTCAGCGCCGGACCCTCGCCGCAGTCGTCCGGACCACTCCTCGGTCTCCCGGCACGACACCCGGCTTTGGGTTTGCCCAGACTGCTCCTCGTCGTGGCGTCTCCGCTCTCCTCCGGACGTCTCCTCGGTCTCCCGGCACGACACCCGGCGTTGGGTTTGCCCAGACTGCTCCTCATCGTGACGTCTCCGCTGCCCCCCCCGCCGTCGCCACCACCACCCCCCTTGGCTCGGCCCACGCCAGACTCGCGCCCGAGATTCCTGCCGACGGCGTCACCCCGGACACGCCCACCCGGAGGCCCACGCGTCACGTCAACACCGCACACAAGAGGATGAAGACGCGAGCCTCCACCCGGTTTCAGCGCCGGACCCTCGCCGCAGTCGTCCGGACCGCTCCTCGGTCTCCCGGCACGACACCCGGCTTTGGGTTTGCCCAGACTGCTCCTCGTCGTGGCGTCTCCGCTCTCCTCCCGACGTCTCCTCGGTCTCCCGGCACGACACCCGGCTTTGGGTTTGCCCAGACTGCTCCTCGTCGTGGCGTCTCCGCTCTCCTCCCGACGTCTCCTCGGTCTCCCGGCACGACACCCGGCTTTGGGTTTGCCCAGACTGCTCCTCGTCGTGGCGTCTCCGCTCTCCTCCCGACGTCTCCTCGGTCTCCCGGCACGACACCCGGCTTTGGGTTTGCCCAGACTGCTCCTCGTCGTGGCGTCTCCGCTCTCCTCCCGACGTCTCCTCGGTCTCCCGGCACGACACCCGGCTTTGGGTTTGCCCAGACTGCTCCTCGTCGTGGCGTCTCTGCTCTCCTCCGGACGTCTCCTAACCCTAACCCTAACCCCTAACCTGTTGGATTGAATGTGGGGGTGGGTCGGGGATCTCGGGGTTTAGTTTGATGATGGCCCGTGCACCCGCTGTCGCCGCCTTCGGCGGCGCCAGCTTTAATTTTGACCTAACCAGCCAGTGCCTCCTTTCTACTCCTCGGATCTCCTTCCTGCCCCTCCTACACCTGGGCAGGCAAATCCAACCGGACTGCCAATCACACAAAATGACTATACCACCCTCAACTCCATCTTCATCCTGTTGGATCATGATGTTGTTCTTGCGGTGTTTGTTTGGTGTTTGCCCCCTGTTACCTTTACTCTTATACATTTCAAGGTTCATGTATATACTTCACATATATATTTTGTATAATGCAAGTGGTCCCGTGTGTCCCTCCCCGAGCCGTTGGCGTTTTCTCTGTGCTTGTTGCTGTGTTTTTTGATTTTTTATTTATTTTATTTTTTTTCTCATGTGTGCTCCGCCCTTTACTCATGGCCCCGCCCCCAACCCTGACCCTTACTTAACCACTCCCACTCCTGGCCCTTATCCTAACCACTCGCCTTCCTGGCCCTAACCATAACCACTCGTCTTCCTGGCCCTAACCATAACCACACCTTCCTGGCCCTAACCATAACCACACCTTCCTGGCCCTAACCATAACCACACCTTCCTGGCCCTGACCATAACCACACCTTCCTGGCCCTGACCATAACCACACCTTCCTGGCCCTAACCATAACCACACCTTCCTGGCCCTAACCATAACCACACCTTCCTGGCCCTAACCATAACCACACCTTCCTGGCCCTGACCATAACCACACCTTCCTGGCCCTTACCATAACCACACCTTCCTGGTCCTAACCATAACCACACCTTCCTGGCCCTTACCATAACCACACCTTCCTGGCCCTAACCATAACCACACCTTCCTGGCCCTAACCACAACCGTCCCACCCTCCCCTGGTCGTCACCCCCCTCCCTAATTCGATCCTGGTCTACTCACCTGACCCCTCCTCTGCCCCTCCATCTTGACTTATTTAATTCCCACCCATTCTTTTATTTTTTTCATACATGTATTTATTGTTTATAGTTTCCTGATTGCCCTTATACTTACCGTTTTATTCGGAGGTATATGTTTTTGTCCTATTGGAACGACCGTGTACATCGTTTGCTTATCTGGCGTCCTCTGCTGGCCATTCTAGTGCCCTCACCCTGGGCTGCATCTTGGTCTTGGGACGCGGCAATACTATTTACGATGTTTTAAAATTTAATTATATTGCCTGGTATGACGCCCCATTGACCCCCCTGTCCCCTTACCAGTAGTCCGAGATTTAAAACATAATTGTTTATTCCACCGTCCCACGGTCCCGCCCCCGTGTGGGGCCCTGATTGGCTCAGGGTCACGCGGAGCTCTCGGATGTACTTCTTTTCGTGTTTCCTGTTGTCACTACTGTTCTGTCCCTGCGTGCGTCTACCTGTCTCCTGTCACCGCGGCTCGGTTTTTTGAAAAGTGCTTGGACTATTTCACGGTTTGAATTGTAACCCTGTACCTGATGAAGTCACCCATTGTGACGAAACGTCGTACTACTACAACGATATCTATCCGTTTAAAATAAACCACGGAATTTATCGGACCACTTTGCATTTTTTCGCATTTTCTTGCTTTGAACCTTCCATCATCGATTTATTTTATTTTATTTTATTTTAATTTTTACATTCTTACCGTGGAGGATGCCTGCCCCGAACCATTATGACGAATGGACACTGGTGCAGCGCGGACGACGCCAGAACAGACCCCGGAACATTCCACCACTGGTTAGTCAATCATTTAGACGAGAACCTACCATGAGGCGTTCATACGCGGCAGTCGCGGACCCTTACGGTCGCGACTGGGCCCCCCGTGACTCTTCTCCACGGGCGTGGGATAACTATACACGTCCCGCTAGGGGTCGGTCCCCTCACGGGCCAACCCGTTACCCTCCTCCTCTCATGTCTCATACCTACCGGCCCGAGCCTTCAACGCGTCGCGATGAACGCCATAGAGGCCTAGTTGACGAGCACGAGGCCTTCCGCCAGAACTCATATGACCGAGACTTCCCTAACTACGCTTCACGGCCCCAACACCGGGCGCCTCCCCGTCCTGATCCCAGACCCCGGACCCGACCCCGTCCCCCCAGACGTCCCGGACCGCATGAGGCCACGAACGCACGTGCTAGGCCTTCGCGCCTGCCACCCACACACGCTGCGCCTCGTGTTCCTGACGTTTCGCGATCAGACGACCCAGACTTCTCACTCAAAAATAGACTGGTCTTTGCGGTGATCAAGTCGTCCCACCATCTCGCCAACGCCACCGGTCCTGAGCCCCTCCCGATCATCGCCAGGCTCACCGAGGTCTTGAGGACGTCTATCCGCCCTGCGGTTCCCAATGCTGAGGCCCTGGCGTGGATAGACGCCAACGCACGGAACTGGGGACACACCACGACCATGGTGCTGCGGGACCACTACCAGGCCACGATCATGAACAGGGTGAGTGCTCTCGCCGAACTCACGGACCCGTCGTGGCATCGGAACTTTGAGGTGGCGTCCTCCTGGGCCACCCGCCAGTACGGGCGCCACCTCCGTCCTGAGACCCTGGAGGACGTCCGCTCGATGCTCCGACGGGAGCTTGACGCCCCGGTTTTTTCCGGGCTCTCCATGGTCGGCTCCCTGCCTGCCTTCGGCCAGCCGCCTCTCTCCCCGTCTCCACCGGTCGATTCAGACCCCGGACCCCTGGACAGCGATGGATGTTTCGAGCGCTCCCCGTCCCGAGCCCGCTCCGTCTCTCTCTGCACCTCCTCCCTGTCTATTCCCTTCTGCCCCACGCGCAGGCTCCCTACCTCCCCTCCCCTCCTCCCCTTCCCTCCGACCCTGCCCTCCCCCCCTCCTCCATCTCCTCGACCTTCCACTGCAGGTTCGAGACCCCATCCGGCCGCACCGCTGGCGCAGAGGATGAAGGCGCGAGCCTCCACCCGGTTTCAGCGCCGGACCCTCGCCGCAGTCGTCCGGACCACTCCTCGGTCTCCCGGCACGACACCCGGCTTTGGGTTTGCCCAGACTGCTCCTCGTCGTGGCGTCTCCGCTCTCCTCCGGACGTCTCCTCGGTCTCCCGGCACGACACCCGGCGTTGGGTTTGCCCAGACTGCTCCTCATCGTGACGTCTCCGCTGCCCCCCCCGCCGTCGCCACCACCACCCCCCTTGGCTCGGCCCACGCCAGACTCGCGCCCGAGATTCCTGCCGACGGCGTCACCCCGGACACGCCCACCCGGAGGCCCACGCGTCACGTCAACACCGCACACAAGAGGATGAAGACGCGAGCCTCCACCCGGTTTCAGCGCCGGACCCTCGCCGCAGTCGTCCGGACCGCTCCTCGGTCTCCCGGCACGACACCCGGCTTTGGGTTTGCCCAGACTGCTCCTCGTCGTGGCGTCTCCGCTCTCCTCCCGACGTCTCCTCGGTCTCCCGGCACGACACCCGGCTTTGGGTTTGCCCAGACTGCTCCTCGTCGTGGCGTCTCCGCTCTCCTCCCGACGTCTCCTCGGTCTCCCGGCACGACACCCGGCTTTGGGTTTGCCCAGACTGCTCCTCGTCGTGGCGTCTCCGCTCTCCTCCCGACGTCTCCTCGGTCTCCCGGCACGACACCCGGCTTTGGGTTTGCCCAGACTGCTCCTCGTCGTGGCGTCTCCGCTCTCCTCCCGACGTCTCCTCGGTCTCCCGGCACGACACCCGGCTTTGGGTTTGCCCAGACTGCTCCTCGTCGTGGCGTCTCTGCTCTCCTCCGGACGTCTCCTAACCCTAACCCTAACCCCTAACCTGTTGGATTGAATGTGGGGGTGGGTCGGGGATCTCGGGGTTTAGTTTGATGATGGCCCGTGCACCCGCTGTCGCCGCCTTCGGCGGCGCCAGCTTTAATTTTGACCTAACCAGCCAGTGCCTCCTTTCTACTCCTCGGATCTCCTTCCTGCCCCTCCTACACCTGGGCAGGCAAATCCAACCGGACTGCCAATCACACAAAATGACTATACCACCCTCAACTCCATCTTCATCCTGTTGGATCATGATGTTGTTCTTGCGGTGTTTGTTTGGTGTTTGCCCCCTGTTACCTTTACTCTTATACATTTCAAGGTTCATGTATATACTTCACATATATATTTTGTATAATGCAAGTGGTCCCGTGTGTCCCTCCCCGAGCCGTTGGCGTTTTCTCTGTGCTTGTTGCTGTGTTTTTTGATTTTTTATTTATTTAATTTTTTCTCATGTGTGCTCCGCCCTTTACTCATGGCCCCGCCCCCAACCCTGACCCTTACTTAACCACTCCCACTCCTGGCCCTTATCCTAACCACTCGCCTTCCTGGCCCTAACCATAACCACTCGTCTTCCTGGCCCTAACCATAACCACACCTTCCTGGCCCTAACCATAACCACACCTTCCTGGCCCTAACCATAACCACACCTTCCTGGCCCTGACCATAACCACACCTTCCTGGCCCTGACCATAACCACACCTTCCTGGCCCTAACCATAACCACACCTTCCTGGCCCTAACCATAACCACACCTTCCTGGCCCTAACCATAACCACACCTTCCTGGCCCTGACCATAACCACACCTTCCTGGCCCTTACCATAACCACACCTTCCTGGTCCTAACCATAACCACACCTTCCTGGCCCTTACCATAACCACACCTTCCTGGCCCTAACCATAACCACACCTTCCTGGCCCTAACCACAACCGTCCCACCCTCCCCTGGTCGTCACCCCCCTCCCTAATTCGATCCTGGTCTACTCACCTGACCCCTCCTCTGCCCCTCCATCTTGACTTATTTAATTCCCACCCATTCTTTTATTTTTTTCATACATGTATTTATTGTTTATAGTTTCCTGATTGCCCTTATACTTACCGTTTTATTCGGAGGTATATGTTTTTGTCCTATTGGAACGACCGTGTACATCGTTTGCTTATCTGGCGTCCTCTGCTGGCCATTCTAGTGCCCTCACCCTGGGCTGCATCTTGGTCTTGGGACGCGGCAATACTATTTACGATGTTTTAAAATTTAATTATATTGCCTGGTATGACGCCCCATTGACCCCCCTGTCCCCTTACCAGTAGTCCGAGATTTAAAACATAATTGTTTATTCCACCGTCCCACGGTCCCGCCCCCGTGTGGGGCCCTGATTGGCTCAGGGTCACGCGGAGCTCTCGGATGTACTTCTTTTCGTGTTTCCTGTTGTCACTACTGTTCTGTCCCTGCGTGCGTCTACCTGTCTCCTGTCACCGCGGCTCGGTTTTTTGAAAAGTGCTTGGACTATTTCACGGTTTGAATTGTAACCCTGTACCTGATGAAGTCACCCATTGTGACGAAACGTCGTACTACTACAACGATATCTATCCGTTTAAAATAAACCACGGAATTTATCGGACCACTTTGCATTTTTTCGCATTTTCTTGCTTTGAACCTTCCATCATCGATTTATTTTATTTTATTTTATTTTAATTTTTACATTCTTACCGTGGAGGATGCCTGCCCCGAACCATTATGACGAATGGACACTGGTGCAGCGCGGACGACGCCAGAACAGACCCCGGAACATTCCACCACTGGTTAGTCAATCATTTAGACGAGAACCTACCATGAGGCGTTCATACGCGGCAGTCGCGGACCCTTACGGTCGCGACTGGGCCCCCCGTGACTCTTCTCCACGGGCGTGGGATAACTATACACGTCCCGCTAGGGGTCGGTCCCCTCACGGGCCAACCCGTTACCCTCCTCCTCTCATGTCTCATACCTACCGGCCCGAGCCTTCAACGCGTCGCGATGAACGCCATAGAGGCCTAGTTGACGAGCACGAGGCCTTCCGCCAGAACTCATATGACCGAGACTTCCCTAACTACGCTTCACGGCCCCAACACCGGGCGCCTCCCCGTCCTGATCCCAGACCCCGGACCCGACCCCGTCCCCCCAGACGTCCCGGACCGCATGAGGCCACGAACGCACGTGCTAGGCCTTCGCGCCTGCCACCCACACACGCTGCGCCTCGTGTTCCTGACGTTTCGCGATCAGACGACCCAGACTTCTCACTCAAAAATAGACTGGTCTTTGCGGTGATCAAGTCGTCCCACCATCTCGCCAACGCCACCGGTCCTGAGCCCCTCCCGATCATCGCCAGGCTCACCGAGGTCTTGAGGACGTCTATCCGCCCTGCGGTTCCCAATGCTGAGGCCCTGGCGTGGATAGACGCCAACGCACGGAACTGGGGACACACCACGACCATGGTGCTGCGGGACCACTACCAGGCCACGATCATGAACAGGGTGAGTGCTCTCGCCGAACTCACGGACCCGTCGTGGCATCGGAACTTTGAGGTGGCGTCCTCCTGGGCCACCCGCCAGTACGGGCGCCACCTCCGTCCTGAGACCCTGGAGGACGTCCGCTCGATGCTCCGACGGGAGCTTGACGCCCCGGTTTTTTCCGGGCTCTCCATGGTCGGCTCCCTGCCTGCCTTCGGCCAGCCGCCTCTCTCCCCGTCTCCACCGGTCGATTCAGACCCCGGACCCCTGGACAGCGATGGATGTTTCGAGCGCTCCCCGTCCCGAGCCCGCTCCGTCTCTCTCTGCACCTCCTCCCTGTCTATTCCCTTCTGCCCCACGCGCAGGCTCCCTACCTCCCCTCCCCTCCTCCCCTTCCCTCCGACCCTGCCCTCCCCCCCTCCTCCATCTCCTCGACCTTCCACTGCAGGTTCGAGACCCCATCCGGCCGCACCGCTGGCGCAGAGGATGAAGGCGCGAGCCTCCACCCGGTTTCAGCGCCGGACCCTCGCCGCAGTCGTCCGGACCACTCCTCGGTCTCCCGGCACGACACCCGGCTTTGGGTTTGCCCAGACTGCTCCTCGTCGTGGCGTCTCCGCTCTCCTCCGGACGTCTCCTCGGTCTCCCGGCACGACACCCGGCGTTGGGTTTGCCCAGACTGCTCCTCATCGTGACGTCTCCGCTGCCCCCCCCGCCGTCGCCACCACCACCCCCCTTGGCTCGGCCCACGCCAGACTCGCGCCCGAGATTCCTGCCGACGGCGTCACCCCGGACACGCCCACCCGGAGGCCCACGCGTCACGTCAACACCGCACACAAGAGGATGAAGACGCGAGCCTCCACCCGGTTTCAGCGCCGGACCCTCGCCGCAGTCGTCCGGACCGCTCCTCGGTCTCCCGGCACGACACCCGGCTTTGGGTTTGCCCAGACTGCTCCTCGTCGTGGCGTCTCCGCTCTCCTCCCGACGTCTCCTCGGTCTCCCGGCACGACACCCGGCTTTGGGTTTGCCCAGACTGCTCCTCGTCGTGGCGTCTCCGCTCTCCTCCCGACGTCTCCTCGGTCTCCCGGCACGACACCCGGCTTTGGGTTTGCCCAGACTGCTCCTCGTCGTGGCGTCTCCGCTCTCCTCCCGACGTCTCCTCGGTCTCCCGGCACGACACCCGGCTTTGGGTTTGCCCAGACTGCTCCTCGTCGTGGCGTCTCCGCTCTCCTCCCGACGTCTCCTCGGTCTCCCGGCACGACACCCGGCTTTGGGTTTGCCCAGACTGCTCCTCGTCGTGGCGTCTCTGCTCTCCTCCGGACGTCTCCTAACCCTAACCCTAACCCCTAACCTGTTGGATTGAATGTGGGGGTGGGTCGGGGATCTCGGGGTTTAGTTTGATGATGGCCCGTGCACCCGCTGTCGCCGCCTTCGGCGGCGCCAGCTTTAATTTTGACCTAACCAGCCAGTGCCTCCTTTCTACTCCTCGGATCTCCTTCCTGCCCCTCCTACACCTGGGCAGGCAAATCCAACCGGACTGCCAATCACACAAAATGACTATACCACCCTCAACTCCATCTTCATCCTGTTGGATCATGATGTTGTTCTTGCGGTGTTTGTTTGGTGTTTGCCCCCTGTTACCTTTACTCTTATACATTTCAAGGTTCATGTATATACTTCACATATATATTTTGTATAATGCAAGTGGTCCCGTGTGTCCCTCCCCGAGCCGTTGGCGTTTTCTCTGTGCTTGTTGCTGTGTTTTTTGATTTTTTATTTATTTAATTTTTTCTCATGTGTGCTCCGCCCTTTACTCATGGCCCCGCCCCCAACCCTGACCCTTACTTAACCACTCCCACTCCTGGCCCTTATCCTAACCACTCGCCTTCCTGGCCCTAACCATAACCACTCGTCTTCCTGGCCCTAACCATAACCACACCTTCCTGGCCCTAACCATAACCACACCTTCCTGGCCCTAACCATAACCACACCTTCCTGGCCCTGACCATAACCACACCTTCCTGGCCCTGACCATAACCACACCTTCCTGGCCCTAACCATAACCACACCTTCCTGGCCCTAACCATAACCACACCTTCCTGGCCCTAACCATAACCACACCTTCCTGGCCCTGACCATAACCACACCTTCCTGGCCCTTACCATAACCACACCTTCCTGGTCCTAACCATAACCACACCTTCCTGGCCCTTACCATAACCACACCTTCCTGGCCCTAACCATAACCACACCTTCCTGGCCCTAACCACAACCGTCCCACCCTCCCCTGGTCGTCACCCCCCTCCCTAATTCGATCCTGGTCTACTCACCTGACCCCTCCTCTGCCCCTCCATCTTGACTTATTTAATTCCCACCCATTCTTTTATTTTTTTCATACATGTATTTATTGTTTATAGTTTCCTGATTGCCCTTATACTTACCGTTTTATTCGGAGGTATATGTTTTTGTCCTATTGGAACGACCGTGTACATCGTTTGCTTATCTGGCGTCCTCTGCTGGCCATTCTAGTGCCCTCACCCTGGGCTGCATCTTGGTCTTGGGACGCGGCAATACTATTTACGATGTTTTAAAATTTAATTATATTGCCTGGTATGACGCCCCATTGACCCCCCTGTCCCCTTACCAGTAGTCCGAGATTTAAAACATAATTGTTTATTCCACCGTCCCACGGTCCCGCCCCCGTGTGGGGCCCTGATTGGCTCAGGGTCACGCGGAGCTCTCGGATGTACTTCTTTTCGTGTTTCCTGTTGTCACTACTGTTCTGTCCCTGCGTGCGTCTACCTGTCTCCTGTCACCGCGGCTCGGTTTTTTGAAAAGTGCTTGGACTATTTCACGGTTTGAATTGTAACCCTGTACCTGATGAAGTCACCCATTGTGACGAAACGTCGTACTACTACAACGATATCTATCCGTTTAAAATAAACCACGGAATTTATCGGACCACTTTGCATTTTTTCGCATTTTCTTACTTTGAACCTTCCATCATCGATTTATTTTATTTTATTATTTACATTCTTACCGTGGAGGATGCCTGCCCCGAACCATTATGACGAATGGACACTGGTGCAGCGCGGACGACGCCAGAACAGACCCCGGAACATTCCACCACTGGTTAGTCAATCATTTAGACGAGAACCTACCATGAGGCGTTCATACGCAGCGGCCGCGGACCCTTACGGTCGCGACTGGGACCCCCGTGACTCTTCTCCACGGGCGTGGGATAACTATACACGTCCCGCTAGGGGTCGGTCCCCTCACGGGCCAACCCGTTACCCTCCTCCTCTCATGTCTCATACCTACCGGCCCGCGCCTTCAACGCGTCGCGATGAACGCCACAGAGGCCTAGTTGACGAGCACGAGGCCTTCCGCCAGAACTCATATGACCGAGACTTCCCTAACTACGCTTCACGGCCCCAACGCCGGGCGCCTCCCCGTCCTGATCCCAGACCCCGGACCCGACCCCGTCCCCCCAGACGTCCCGGACCGCATGAGGCCACGAACGCACGTGCTAGGCCTTCGCGCCTGCCACCCACACACGCTGCGCCTCGTGTTCCTGACGTTTCGCGATCAGACGACCCAGACTTCGCACTTAAAAATAGACTGGTCTTTGCGGTGATCAAGTCGTCCCACCATCTCGCCAACGCCACCGGTCCTGAGCCCCTCCCGATCATCGCCAGGCTCACCGAGGTCTTGAGGACGTCTATCCGCCCTGCGGTTCCCAATGCTGAGGCCCTGGCGTGGATAGACGCCAACGCACGGAACTGGGGACACACCACGACCATGGTGCTGCGGGACCACTACCAGGCCACGATCATGAACAGGGTGAGTGCTCTCGCCGAACTCACGGACCCGTCGTGGCATCGGAACTTTGAGGTGGCGTCCTCCTGGGCCACCCGCCAGTACGGGCGCCACCTCCGTCCTGAGACCCTGGAGGACGTCCGCTCGATGCTCCGACGGGAGCTTGACGCCCCGGTTTCTTCCGGGCTCTCCATGGTCGGCTCCCTGCCTGCCTTCGGCCAGCCGCCTCTCTCCCCGTCTCCACCGGTCGATTCAGACCCCGGACCCCTGGACAGCGATGGATGTTTCGAGCGCTCCCCGTCCCGAGCCCGCTCCGTCTCTCTCTGCACCTCCTCCCTGTCTATTCCCTTCTGCCCCACGCGCAGGCTCCCTACCTCCCCTCCCCTCCTCCCCTTCCCTCCGACCCTGCCCTCCCCCCCTCCTCCATCTCCTCGACCTTCCACTGCAGGTTCGAGACCCCATCCGGCCGCACCGCTGGCGCAGAGGATGAAGGCGCGAGCCTCCACCCGGTTTCAGCGCCGGACCCTCGCCGCAGTCGTCCGGACCACTCCTCGGTCTCCCGGCACGACACCCGGCTTTGGGTTTGCCCAGACTGCTCCTCGTCGTGGCGTCTCCGCTCTCCTCCGGACGTCTCCTCGGTCTCCCGGCACGACACCCGGCGTTGGGTTTGCCCAGACTACTCCTCATCGTGACGTCTCCGCTGCCCCCCCCGCCGTCGCCACCACCACCCCCCTTGGCTCGGCCCACGGCAGACTCGCGCCCGAGATTCCTGCCGACGGCGTCACCCCGGACACGCCCACCCGGAGGCCCACGCGTCACGTCAACACCGCACACAAGAGGATGAAGACGCGAGCCTCCACCCGGTTTCAGCGCCGGACCCTCGCCGCAGTCGTCCGGACCTCTCCTCGGTCTCCCGGCACGACACCCGGCTTTGGGTTTGCCCAGACTGCTCCTCGTCGTGGCGTCTCCGCTCTCCTCCCGACGTCTCCTCGGTCTCCCGGCACGACACCCGGCTTTGGGTTTGCCCAGACTGCTCCTCGTCGTGGCGTCTCCGCTCTCCTCCCGACGTCTCCTCGGTCTCCCGGCACGACACCCGGCTTTGGGTTTGCCCAGACTGCTCCTCGTCGTGGCGTCTCCGCTCTCCTCCCGACGTCTCCTCGGTCTCCCGGCACGACACCCGGCTTTGGGTTTGCCCAGACTGCTCCTCGTCGTGGCGTCTCCGCTCTCCTCCCGACGTCTCCTCGGTCTCCCGGCACGACACCCGGCTTTGGGTTTGCCCAGACTGCTCCTCGTCGTGGCGTCTCCGCTCTCCTCCGGACGTCTCCTAACCCTAACCCTAACCCCTAACCTGTTGGATTGAATGTGGGGGTGGGTCGGGGATCTCGGGGTTTAGTTTGATGATGGCCCGTGCACCCGCTGTCGCCGCCTTCGGCGGCGCCAGCTTTAATTTTGACCTAACCAGCCAGTGCCTCCTTTCTACTCCTCGGATCTCCTTCCTGCCCCTCCTACACCTGGGCAGGCAAATCCAACCGGACTGCCAATCACACAAAATGACTATACCACCCTCAACTCCATCTTCATCCTGTTGGATCATGATGTTGTTCTTGCGGTGTTTGTTTGGTGTTTGCCCCCTGTTACCTTTACTCTTATACATTTCAAGGTTCATGTATATACTTCACATATATATTATGTATAATGCAAGTGGTCCCGTGTGTCCCTCCCCGAGCCGTTGGCGTTTTCTCTGTGCTTGTTGCTGTTTTTTTATTTTTTATTTATTTAATTTTTTCTCATGTGTGCTCCTCCCTTTACTCATGGCCCCGCCCCCAACCCTGACCCTTACTTAACCACTCCCACTCCTGGCCCTTATCCTAACCACTCGCCTTCCTGGCCCTAACCATAACCACTCGCCTTCCTGGCCCTAACCATAACCACTCGTCTTCCTGGCCCTAACCATAACCACACCTTCCTGGCCCTAACCATAACCACACCTTCCTGGCCCTGACCATAACCACACCTTCCTGGCCCTGACCATAACCACACCTTCCTGGCCCTAACCATAACCACACCTTCCTGGCCCTAACCATAACCACACCTTCCTGGCCCTAACCATAACCACACCTTCCTGGCCCTGACCATAACCACACCTTCCTGGCCCTTACCATAACCACACCTTCCTGGTCCTAACCATAACCACACCTTCCTGGCCCTTACCATAACCACACCTTCCTGGCCCTAACCATAACCACACCTTCCTGGCCCTAACCACAACCGTCCCACCCTCCCCTGGTCGTCACCCCCCTCCCTAATTCGATCCTGGTCTACTCACCTGACCCCTCCTCTGCCCCTCCATCTTGACTTATTTAATTCCCACCCATTCTTTTATTTTTTTTCATACATGTATTTATGGTTTATAGTTTCCTGATTGCCCTTATACTTACCGTTTTATTCGGAGGTATATGTTTCTGTCCTATTGGAACGACCGTGTACATCGTTTGCTTATCTGGCGTCCTCTGCTGGCCATTCTAGTGCCCTCACCCCGGGCTGCATCTTGGTCTTGTGACGCGGCAATACTATTTACGATGTTTTAAAATTTAATTATATTGCCTGATATGACGCCCCATTGACCCCCCTGTCCCCTTACCAGTAGTCCGAGATTTAAAACATAATTGTTTATTCCACGGTCCCGCCCCCGTGTGGGGCCCTGATTGGCTCAGGGTCACGCGGAGCTCTCGGATGTACTTCTTTTCGTGTTTCCTGTTGTCACTACTGTTCTGTCCCTGCGTGCGTCTACCTGTCTCCTGTCACCGCGGCTCGGTTTTTTGAAAAGTGCTTGGACTATTTCACGGTTTGAATTGTAACCCTGTACCTGATGAAGTCACCCATTGTGACGAAACGTCGTACTGCTACAACGATATCTATCCGTTTAAAATAAACCACGGAATTTATCGGACCACTTTGCATTTTTTCGCATTTTCTTACTTTGAACCTTCCATCATCGATTTATTTTATTTTATTATTTACATTCTTACCGTGGAGGATGCCTGCCCCGAACCATTATGACGAATGGACACTGGTGCAGCGCGGACGACGCCAGAACAGACCCCGGAACATTCCACCACTGGTTAGTCAATCATTTAGACGAGAACCTACCATGAGGCGTTCATACGCAGCGGCCGCGGACCCTTACGGTCGCGACTGGGACCCCCGTGACTCTTCTCCACGGGCGTGGGATAACTATACACGTCCCGCTAGGGGTCGGTCCCCTCACGGGCCAACCCGTTACCCTCCTCCTCTCATGTCTCATACCTACCGGCCCGCGCCTTCAACGCGTCGCGATGAACGCCACAGAGGCCTAGTTGACGAGCACGAGGCCTTCCGCCAGAACTCATATGACCGAGACTTCCCTAACTACGCTTCACGGCCCCAACGCCGGGCGCCTCCCCGTCCTGATCCCAGACCCCGGACCCGACCCCGTCCCCCCAGACGTCCCGGACCGCATGAGGCCACGAACGCACGTGCTAGGCCTTCGCGCCTGCCACCCACACACGCTGCGCCTCGTGTTCCTGACGTTTCGCGATCAGACGACCCAGACTTCGCACTTAAAAATAGACTGGTCTTTGCGGTGATCAAGTCGTCCCACCATCTCGCCAACGCCACCGGTCCTGAGCCCCTCCCGATCATCGCCAGGCTCACCGAGGTCTTGAGGACGTCTATCCGCCCTGCGGTTCCCAATGCTGAGGCCCTGGCGTGGATAGACGCCAACGCACGGAACTGGGGACACACCACGACCATGGTGCTGCGGGACCACTACCAGGCCACGATCATGAACAGGGTGAGTGCTCTCGCCGAACTCACGGACCCGTCGTGGCATCGGAACTTTGAGGTGGCGTCCTCCTGGGCCACCCGCCAGTACGGGCGCCACCTCCGTCCTGAGACCCTGGAGGACGTCCGCTCGATGCTCCGACGGGAGCTTGACGCCCCGGTTTCTTCCGGGCTCTCCATGGTCGGCTCCCTGCCTGCCTTCGGCCAGCCGCCTCTCTCCCCGTCTCCACCGGTCGATTCAGACCCCGGACCCCTGGACAGCGATGGATGTTTCGAGCGCTCCCCGTCCCGAGCCCGCTCCGTCTCTCTCTGCACCTCCTCCCTGTCTATTCCCTTCTGCCCCACGCGCAGGCTCCCTACCTCCCCTCCCCTCCTCCCCTTCCCTCCGACCCTGCCCTCCCCCCCTCCTCCATCTCCTCGACCTTCCACTGCAGGTTCGAGACCCCATCCGGCCGCACCGCTGGCGCAGAGGATGAAGGCGCGAGCCTCCACCCGGTTTCAGCGCCGGACCCTCGCCGCAGTCGTCCGGACCACTCCTCGGTCTCCCGGCACGACACCCGGCTTTGGGTTTGCCCAGACTGCTCCTCGTCGTGGCGTCTCCGCTCTCCTCCGGACGTCTCCTCGGTCTCCCGGCACGACACCCGGCGTTGGGTTTGCCCAGACTACTCCTCATCGTGACGTCTCCGCTGCCCCCCCCGCCGTCGCCACCACCACCCCCCTTGGCTCGGCCCACGGCAGACTCGCGCCCGAGATTCCTGCCGACGGCGTCACCCCGGACACGCCCACCCGGAGGCCCACGCGTCACGTCAACACCGCACACAAGAGGATGAAGACGCGAGCCTCCACCCGGTTTCAGCGCCGGACCCTCGCCGCAGTCGTCCGGACCTCTCCTCGGTCTCCCGGCACGACACCCGGCTTTGGGTTTGCCCAGACTGCTCCTCGTCGTGGCGTCTCCGCTCTCCTCCCGACGTCTCCTCGGTCTCCCGGCACGACACCCGGCTTTGGGTTTGCCCAGACTGCTCCTCGTCGTGGCGTCTCCGCTCTCCTCCCGACGTCTCCTCGGTCTCCCGGCACGACACCCGGCTTTGGGTTTGCCCAGACTGCTCCTCGTCGTGGCGTCTCCGCTCTCCTCCCGACGTCTCCTCGGTCTCCCGGCACGACACCCGGCTTTGGGTTTGCCCAGACTGCTCCTCGTCGTGGCGTCTCCGCTCTCCTCCCGACGTCTCCTCGGTCTCCCGGCACGACACCCGGCTTTGGGTTTGCCCAGACTGCTCCTCGTCGTGGCGTCTCCGCTCTCCTCCGGACGTCTCCTAACCCTAACCCTAACCCCTAACCTGTTGGATTGAATGTGGGGGTGGGTCGGGGATCTCGGGGTTTAGTTTGATGATGGCCCGTGCACCCGCTGTCGCCGCCTTCGGCGGCGCCAGCTTTAATTTTGACCTAACCAGCCAGTGCCTCCTTTCTACTCCTCGGATCTCCTTCCTGCCCCTCCTACACCTGGGCAGGCAAATCCAACCGGACTGCCAATCACACAAAATGACTATACCACCCTCAACTCCATCTTCATCCTGTTGGATCATGATGTTGTTCTTGCGGTGTTTGTTTGGTGTTTGCCCCCTGTTACCTTTACTCTTATACATTTCAAGGTTCATGTATATACTTCACATATATATTATGTATAATGCAAGTGGTCCCGTGTGTCCCTCCCCGAGCCGTTGGCGTTTTCTCTGTGCTTGTTGCTGTTTTTTTATTTTTTATTTATTTAATTTTTTCTCATGTGTGCTCCTCCCTTTACTCATGGCCCCGCCCCCAACCCTGACCCTTACTTAACCACTCCCACTCCTGGCCCTTATCCTAACCACTCGCCTTCCTGGCCCTAACCATAACCACTCGCCTTCCTGGCCCTAACCATAACCACTCGTCTTCCTGGCCCTAACCATAACCACACCTTCCTGGCCCTAACCATAACCACACCTTCCTGGCCCTGACCATAACCACACCTTCCTGGCCCTGACCATAACCACACCTTCCTGGCCCTAACCATAACCACACCTTCCTGGCCCTAACCATAACCACACCTTCCTGGCCCTAACCATAACCACACCTTCCTGGCCCTGACCATAACCACACCTTCCTGGCCCTTACCATAACCACACCTTCCTGGTCCTAACCATAACCACACCTTCCTGGCCCTTACCATAACCACACCTTCCTGGCCCTAACCATAACCACACCTTCCTGGCCCTAACCACAACCGTCCCACCCTCCCCTGGTCGTCACCCCCCTCCCTAATTCGATCCTGGTCTACTCACCTGACCCCTCCTCTGCCCCTCCATCTTGACTTATTTAATTCCCACCCATTCTTTTATTTTTTTTCATACATGTATTTATGGTTTATAGTTTCCTGATTGCCCTTATACTTACCGTTTTATTCGGAGGTATATGTTTCTGTCCTATTGGAACGACCGTGTACATCGTTTGCTTATCTGGCGTCCTCTGCTGGCCATTCTAGTGCCCTCACCCCGGGCTGCATCTTGGTCTTGTGACGCGGCAATACTATTTACGATGTTTTAAAATTTAATTATATTGCCTGATATGACGCCCCATTGACCCCCCTGTCCCCTTACCAGTAGTCCGAGATTTAAAACATAATTGTTTATTCCACGGTCCCGCCCCCGTGTGGGGCCCTGATTGGCTCAGGGTCACGCGGAGCTCTCGGATGTACTTCTTTTCGTGTTTCCTGTTGTCACTACTGTTCTGTCCCTGCGTGCGTCTACCTGTCTCCTGTCACCGCGGCTCGGTTTTTTGAAAAGTGCTTGGACTATTTCACGGTTTGAATTGTAACCCTGTACCTGATGAAGTCACCCATTGTGACGAAACGTCGTACTGCTACAACGATATCTATCCGTTTAAAATAAACCACGGAATTTATCGGACCACTTTGCATTTTTTCGCATTTTCTTACTTTGAACCTTCCATCATCGATTTATTTTATTTTATTATTTACATTCTTACCGTGGAGGATGCCTGCCCCGAACCATTATGACGAATGGACACTGGTGCAGCGCGGACGACGCCAGAACAGACCCCGGAACATTCCACCACTGGTTAGTCAATCATTTAGACGAGAACCTACCATGAGGCGTTCATACGCAGCGGCCGCGGACCCTTACGGTCGCGACTGGGACCCCCGTGACTCTTCTCCACGGGCGTGGGATAACTATACACGTCCCGCTAGGGGTCGGTCCCCTCACGGGCCAACCCGTTACCCTCCTCCTCTCATGTCTCATACCTACCGGCCCGCGCCTTCAACGCGTCGCGATGAACGCCACAGAGGCCTAGTTGACGAGCACGAGGCCTTCCGCCAGAACTCATATGACCGAGACTTCCCTAACTACGCTTCACGGCCCCAACGCCGGGCGCCTCCCCGTCCTGATCCCAGACCCCGGACCCGACCCCGTCCCCCCAGACGTCCCGGACCGCATGAGGCCACGAACGCACGTGCTAGGCCTTCGCGCCTGCCACCCACACACGCTGCGCCTCGTGTTCCTGACGTTTCGCGATCAGACGACCCAGACTTCGCACTTAAAAATAGACTGGTCTTTGCGGTGATCAAGTCGTCCCACCATCTCGCCAACGCCACCGGTCCTGAGCCCCTCCCGATCATCGCCAGGCTCACCGAGGTCTTGAGGACGTCTATCCGCCCTGCGGTTCCCAATGCTGAGGCCCTGGCGTGGATAGACGCCAACGCACGGAACTGGGGACACACCACGACCATGGTGCTGCGGGACCACTACCAGGCCACGATCATGAACAGGGTGAGTGCTCTCGCCGAACTCACGGACCCGTCGTGGCATCGGAACTTTGAGGTGGCGTCCTCCTGGGCCACCCGCCAGTACGGGCGCCACCTCCGTCCTGAGACCCTGGAGGACGTCCGCTCGATGCTCCGACGGGAGCTTGACGCCCCGGTTTCTTCCGGGCTCTCCATGGTCGGCTCCCTGCCTGCCTTCGGCCAGCCGCCTCTCTCCCCGTCTCCACCGGTCGATTCAGACCCCGGACCCCTGGACAGCGATGGATGTTTCGAGCGCTCCCCGTCCCGAGCCCGCTCCGTCTCTCTCTGCACCTCCTCCCTGTCTATTCCCTTCTGCCCCACGCGCAGGCTCCCTACCTCCCCTCCCCTCCTCCCCTTCCCTCCGACCCTGCCCTCCCCCCCTCCTCCATCTCCTCGACCTTCCACTGCAGGTTCGAGACCCCATCCGGCCGCACCGCTGGCGCAGAGGATGAAGGCGCGAGCCTCCACCCGGTTTCAGCGCCGGACCCTCGCCGCAGTCGTCCGGACCACTCCTCGGTCTCCCGGCACGACACCCGGCTTTGGGTTTGCCCAGACTGCTCCTCGTCGTGGCGTCTCCGCTCTCCTCCGGACGTCTCCTCGGTCTCCCGGCACGACACCCGGCGTTGGGTTTGCCCAGACTACTCCTCATCGTGACGTCTCCGCTGCCCCCCCCGCCGTCGCCACCACCACCCCCCTTGGCTCGGCCCACGGCAGACTCGCGCCCGAGATTCCTGCCGACGGCGTCACCCCGGACACGCCCACCCGGAGGCCCACGCGTCACGTCAACACCGCACACAAGAGGATGAAGACGCGAGCCTCCACCCGGTTTCAGCGCCGGACCCTCGCCGCAGTCGTCCGGACCTCTCCTCGGTCTCCCGGCACGACACCCGGCTTTGGGTTTGCCCAGACTGCTCCTCGTCGTGGCGTCTCCGCTCTCCTCCCGACGTCTCCTCGGTCTCCCGGCACGACACCCGGCTTTGGGTTTGCCCAGACTGCTCCTCGTCGTGGCGTCTCCGCTCTCCTCCCGACGTCTCCTCGGTCTCCCGGCACGACACCCGGCTTTGGGTTTGCCCAGACTGCTCCTCGTCGTGGCGTCTCCGCTCTCCTCCCGACGTCTCCTCGGTCTCCCGGCACGACACCCGGCTTTGGGTTTGCCCAGACTGCTCCTCGTCGTGGCGTCTCCGCTCTCCTCCCGACGTCTCCTCGGTCTCCCGGCACGACACCCGGCTTTGGGTTTGCCCAGACTGCTCCTCGTCGTGGCGTCTCCGCTCTCCTCCGGACGTCTCCTAACCCTAACCCTAACCCCTAACCTGTTGGATTGAATGTGGGGGTGGGTCGGGGATCTCGGGGTTTAGTTTGATGATGGCCCGTGCACCCGCTGTCGCCGCCTTCGGCGGCGCCAGCTTTAATTTTGACCTAACCAGCCAGTGCCTCCTTTCTACTCCTCGGATCTCCTTCCTGCCCCTCCTACACCTGGGCAGGCAAATCCAACCGGACTGCCAATCACACAAAATGACTATACCACCCTCAACTCCATCTTCATCCTGTTGGATCATGATGTTGTTCTTGCGGTGTTTGTTTGGTGTTTGCCCCCTGTTACCTTTACTCTTATACATTTCAAGGTTCATGTATATACTTCACATATATATTATGTATAATGCAAGTGGTCCCGTGTGTCCCTCCCCGAGCCGTTGGCGTTTTCTCTGTGCTTGTTGCTGTTTTTTTATTTTTTATTTATTTAATTTTTTCTCATGTGTGCTCCTCCCTTTACTCATGGCCCCGCCCCCAACCCTGACCCTTACTTAACCACTCCCACTCCTGGCCCTTATCCTAACCACTCGCCTTCCTGGCCCTAACCATAACCACTCGCCTTCCTGGCCCTAACCATAACCACTCGTCTTCCTGGCCCTAACCATAACCACACCTTCCTGGCCCTAACCATAACCACACCTTCCTGGCCCTGACCATAACCACACCTTCCTGGCCCTGACCATAACCACACCTTCCTGGCCCTAACCATAACCACACCTTCCTGGCCCTAACCATAACCACACCTTCCTGGCCCTAACCATAACCACACCTTCCTGGCCCTGACCATAACCACACCTTCCTGGCCCTTACCATAACCACACCTTCCTGGTCCTAACCATAACCACACCTTCCTGGCCCTTACCATAACCACACCTTCCTGGCCCTAACCATAACCACACCTTCCTGGCCCTAACCACAACCGTCCCACCCTCCCCTGGTCGTCACCCCCCTCCCTAATTCGATCCTGGTCTACTCACCTGACCCCTCCTCTGCCCCTCCATCTTGACTTATTTAATTCCCACCCATTCTTTTATTTTTTTTCATACATGTATTTATGGTTTATAGTTTCCTGATTGCCCTTATACTTACCGTTTTATTCGGAGGTATATGTTTCTGTCCTATTGGAACGACCGTGTACATCGTTTGCTTATCTGGCGTCCTCTGCTGGCCATTCTAGTGCCCTCACCCCGGGCTGCATCTTGGTCTTGTGACGCGGCAATACTATTTACGATGTTTTAAAATTTAATTATATTGCCTGATATGACGCCCCATTGACCCCCCTGTCCCCTTACCAGTAGTCCGAGATTTAAAACATAATTGTTTATTCCACGGTCCCGCCCCCGTGTGGGGCCCTGATTGGCTCAGGGTCACGCGGAGCTCTCGGATGTACTTCTTTTCGTGTTTCCTGTTGTCACTACTGTTCTGTCCCTGCGTGCGTCTACCTGTCTCCTGTCACCGCGGCTCGGTTTTTTGAAAAGTGCTTGGACTATTTCACGGTTTGAATTGTAACCCTGTACCTGATGAAGTCACCCATTGTGACGAAACGTCGTACTGCTACAACGATATCTATCCGTTTAAAATAAACCACGGAATTTATCGGACCACTTTGCATTTTTTCGCATTTTCTTACTTTGAACCTTCCATCATCGATTTATTTTATTTTATTATTTACATTCTTACCGTGGAGGATGCCTGCCCCGAACCATTATGACGAATGGACACTGGTGCAGCGCGGACGACGCCAGAACAGACCCCGGAACATTCCACCACTGGTTAGTCAATCATTTAGACGAGAACCTACCATGAGGCGTTCATACGCAGCGGCCGCGGACCCTTACGGTCGCGACTGGGACCCCCGTGACTCTTCTCCACGGGCGTGGGATAACTATACACGTCCCGCTAGGGGTCGGTCCCCTCACGGGCCAACCCGTTACCCTCCTCCTCTCATGTCTCATACCTACCGGCCCGCGCCTTCAACGCGTCGCGATGAACGCCACAGAGGCCTAGTTGACGAGCACGAGGCCTTCCGCCAGAACTCATATGACCGAGACTTCCCTAACTACGCTTCACGGCCCCAACGCCGGGCGCCTCCCCGTCCTGATCCCAGACCCCGGACCCGACCCCGTCCCCCCAGACGTCCCGGACCGCATGAGGCCACGAACGCACGTGCTAGGCCTTCGCGCCTGCCACCCACACACGCTGCGCCTCGTGTTCCTGACGTTTCGCGATCAGACGACCCAGACTTCGCACTTAAAAATAGACTGGTCTTTGCGGTGATCAAGTCGTCCCACCATCTCGCCAACGCCACCGGTCCTGAGCCCCTCCCGATCATCGCCAGGCTCACCGAGGTCTTGAGGACGTCTATCCGCCCTGCGGTTCCCAATGCTGAGGCCCTGGCGTGGATAGACGCCAACGCACGGAACTGGGGACACACCACGACCATGGTGCTGCGGGACCACTACCAGGCCACGATCATGAACAGGGTGAGTGCTCTCGCCGAACTCACGGACCCGTCGTGGCATCGGAACTTTGAGGTGGCGTCCTCCTGGGCCACCCGCCAGTACGGGCGCCACCTCCGTCCTGAGACCCTGGAGGACGTCCGCTCGATGCTCCGACGGGAGCTTGACGCCCCGGTTTCTTCCGGGCTCTCCATGGTCGGCTCCCTGCCTGCCTTCGGCCAGCCGCCTCTCTCCCCGTCTCCACCGGTCGATTCAGACCCCGGACCCCTGGACAGCGATGGATGTTTCGAGCGCTCCCCGTCCCGAGCCCGCTCCGTCTCTCTCTGCACCTCCTCCCTGTCTATTCCCTTCTGCCCCACGCGCAGGCTCCCTACCTCCCCTCCCCTCCTCCCCTTCCCTCCGACCCTGCCCTCCCCCCCTCCTCCATCTCCTCGACCTTCCACTGCAGGTTCGAGACCCCATCCGGCCGCACCGCTGGCGCAGAGGATGAAGGCGCGAGCCTCCACCCGGTTTCAGCGCCGGACCCTCGCCGCAGTCGTCCGGACCACTCCTCGGTCTCCCGGCACGACACCCGGCTTTGGGTTTGCCCAGACTGCTCCTCGTCGTGGCGTCTCCGCTCTCCTCCGGACGTCTCCTCGGTCTCCCGGCACGACACCCGGCGTTGGGTTTGCCCAGACTACTCCTCATCGTGACGTCTCCGCTGCCCCCCCCGCCGTCGCCACCACCACCCCCCTTGGCTCGGCCCACGGCAGACTCGCGCCCGAGATTCCTGCCGACGGCGTCACCCCGGACACGCCCACCCGGAGGCCCACGCGTCACGTCAACACCGCACACAAGAGGATGAAGACGCGAGCCTCCACCCGGTTTCAGCGCCGGACCCTCGCCGCAGTCGTCCGGACCTCTCCTCGGTCTCCCGGCACGACACCCGGCTTTGGGTTTGCCCAGACTGCTCCTCGTCGTGGCGTCTCCGCTCTCCTCCCGACGTCTCCTCGGTCTCCCGGCACGACACCCGGCTTTGGGTTTGCCCAGACTGCTCCTCGTCGTGGCGTCTCCGCTCTCCTCCCGACGTCTCCTCGGTCTCCCGGCACGACACCCGGCTTTGGGTTTGCCCAGACTGCTCCTCGTCGTGGCGTCTCCGCTCTCCTCCCGACGTCTCCTCGGTCTCCCGGCACGACACCCGGCTTTGGGTTTGCCCAGACTGCTCCTCGTCGTGGCGTCTCCGCTCTCCTCCCGACGTCTCCTCGGTCTCCCGGCACGACACCCGGCTTTGGGTTTGCCCAGACTGCTCCTCGTCGTGGCGTCTCCGCTCTCCTCCGGACGTCTCCTAACCCTAACCCTAACCCCTAACCTGTTGGATTGAATGTGGGGGTGGGTCGGGGATCTCGGGGTTTAGTTTGATGATGGCCCGTGCACCCGCTGTCGCCGCCTTCGGCGGCGCCAGCTTTAATTTTGACCTAACCAGCCAGTGCCTCCTTTCTACTCCTCGGATCTCCTTCCTGCCCCTCCTACACCTGGGCAGGCAAATCCAACCGGACTGCCAATCACACAAAATGACTATACCACCCTCAACTCCATCTTCATCCTGTTGGATCATGATGTTGTTCTTGCGGTGTTTGTTTGGTGTTTGCCCCCTGTTACCTTTACTCTTATACATTTCAAGGTTCATGTATATACTTCACATATATATTATGTATAATGCAAGTGGTCCCGTGTGTCCCTCCCCGAGCCGTTGGCGTTTTCTCTGTGCTTGTTGCTGTTTTTTTATTTTTTATTTATTTAATTTTTTCTCATGTGTGCTCCTCCCTTTACTCATGGCCCCGCCCCCAACCCTGACCCTTACTTAACCACTCCCACTCCTGGCCCTTATCCTAACCACTCGCCTTCCTGGCCCTAACCATAACCACTCGCCTTCCTGGCCCTAACCATAACCACTCGTCTTCCTGGCCCTAACCATAACCACACCTTCCTGGCCCTAACCATAACCACACCTTCCTGGCCCTGACCATAACCACACCTTCCTGGCCCTGACCATAACCACACCTTCCTGGCCCTAACCATAACCACACCTTCCTGGCCCTAACCATAACCACACCTTCCTGGCCCTAACCATAACCACACCTTCCTGGCCCTGACCATAACCACACCTTCCTGGCCCTTACCATAACCACACCTTCCTGGTCCTAACCATAACCACACCTTCCTGGCCCTTACCATAACCACACCTTCCTGGCCCTAACCATAACCACACCTTCCTGGCCCTAACCACAACCGTCCCACCCTCCCCTGGTCGTCACCCCCCTCCCTAATTCGATCCTGGTCTACTCACCTGACCCCTCCTCTGCCCCTCCATCTTGACTTATTTAATTCCCACCCATTCTTTTATTTTTTTTCATACATGTATTTATGGTTTATAGTTTCCTGATTGCCCTTATACTTACCGTTTTATTCGGAGGTATATGTTTCTGTCCTATTGGAACGACCGTGTACATCGTTTGCTTATCTGGCGTCCTCTGCTGGCCATTCTAGTGCCCTCACCCCGGGCTGCATCTTGGTCTTGTGACGCGGCAATACTATTTACGATGTTTTAAAATTTAATTATATTGCCTGATATGACGCCCCATTGACCCCCCTGTCCCCTTACCAGTAGTCCGAGATTTAAAACATAATTGTTTATTCCACGGTCCCGCCCCCGTGTGGGGCCCTGATTGGCTCAGGGTCACGCGGAGCTCTCGGATGTACTTCTTTTCGTGTTTCCTGTTGTCACTACTGTTCTGTCCCTGCGTGCGTCTACCTGTCTCCTGTCACCGCGGCTCGGTTTTTTGAAAAGTGCTTGGACTATTTCACGGTTTGAATTGTAACCCTGTACCTGATGAAGTCACCCATTGTGACGAAACGTCGTACTGCTACAACGATATCTATCCGTTTAAAATAAACCACGGAATTTATCGGACCACTTTGCATTTTTTCGCATTTTCTTACTTTGAACCTTCCATCATCGATTTATTTTATTTTATTATTTACATTCTTACCGTGGAGGATGCCTGCCCCGAACCATTATGACGAATGGACACTGGTGCAGCGCGGACGACGCCAGAACAGACCCCGGAACATTCCACCACTGGTTAGTCAATCATTTAGACGAGAACCTACCATGAGGCGTTCATACGCAGCGGCCGCGGACCCTTACGGTCGCGACTGGGACCCCCGTGACTCTTCTCCACGGGCGTGGGATAACTATACACGTCCCGCTAGGGGTCGGTCCCCTCACGGGCCAACCCGTTACCCTCCTCCTCTCATGTCTCATACCTACCGGCCCGCGCCTTCAACGCGTCGCGATGAACGCCACAGAGGCCTAGTTGACGAGCACGAGGCCTTCCGCCAGAACTCATATGACCGAGACTTCCCTAACTACGCTTCACGGCCCCAACGCCGGGCGCCTCCCCGTCCTGATCCCAGACCCCGGACCCGACCCCGTCCCCCCAGACGTCCCGGACCGCATGAGGCCACGAACGCACGTGCTAGGCCTTCGCGCCTGCCACCCACACACGCTGCGCCTCGTGTTCCTGACGTTTCGCGATCAGACGACCCAGACTTCGCACTTAAAAATAGACTGGTCTTTGCGGTGATCAAGTCGTCCCACCATCTCGCCAACGCCACCGGTCCTGAGCCCCTCCCGATCATCGCCAGGCTCACCGAGGTCTTGAGGACGTCTATCCGCCCTGCGGTTCCCAATGCTGAGGCCCTGGCGTGGATAGACGCCAACGCACGGAACTGGGGACACACCACGACCATGGTGCTGCGGGACCACTACCAGGCCACGATCATGAACAGGGTGAGTGCTCTCGCCGAACTCACGGACCCGTCGTGGCATCGGAACTTTGAGGTGGCGTCCTCCTGGGCCACCCGCCAGTACGGGCGCCACCTCCGTCCTGAGACCCTGGAGGACGTCCGCTCGATGCTCCGACGGGAGCTTGACGCCCCGGTTTCTTCCGGGCTCTCCATGGTCGGCTCCCTGCCTGCCTTCGGCCAGCCGCCTCTCTCCCCGTCTCCACCGGTCGATTCAGACCCCGGACCCCTGGACAGCGATGGATGTTTCGAGCGCTCCCCGTCCCGAGCCCGCTCCGTCTCTCTCTGCACCTCCTCCCTGTCTATTCCCTTCTGCCCCACGCGCAGGCTCCCTACCTCCCCTCCCCTCCTCCCCTTCCCTCCGACCCTGCCCTCCCCCCCTCCTCCATCTCCTCGACCTTCCACTGCAGGTTCGAGACCCCATCCGGCCGCACCGCTGGCGCAGAGGATGAAGGCGCGAGCCTCCACCCGGTTTCAGCGCCGGACCCTCGCCGCAGTCGTCCGGACCACTCCTCGGTCTCCCGGCACGACACCCGGCTTTGGGTTTGCCCAGACTGCTCCTCGTCGTGGCGTCTCCGCTCTCCTCCGGACGTCTCCTCGGTCTCCCGGCACGACACCCGGCGTTGGGTTTGCCCAGACTACTCCTCATCGTGACGTCTCCGCTGCCCCCCCCGCCGTCGCCACCACCACCCCCCTTGGCTCGGCCCACGGCAGACTCGCGCCCGAGATTCCTGCCGACGGCGTCACCCCGGACACGCCCACCCGGAGGCCCACGCGTCACGTCAACACCGCACACAAGAGGATGAAGACGCGAGCCTCCACCCGGTTTCAGCGCCGGACCCTCGCCGCAGTCGTCCGGACCTCTCCTCGGTCTCCCGGCACGACACCCGGCTTTGGGTTTGCCCAGACTGCTCCTCGTCGTGGCGTCTCCGCTCTCCTCCCGACGTCTCCTCGGTCTCCCGGCACGACACCCGGCTTTGGGTTTGCCCAGACTGCTCCTCGTCGTGGCGTCTCCGCTCTCCTCCCGACGTCTCCTCGGTCTCCCGGCACGACACCCGGCTTTGGGTTTGCCCAGACTGCTCCTCGTCGTGGCGTCTCCGCTCTCCTCCCGACGTCTCCTCGGTCTCCCGGCACGACACCCGGCTTTGGGTTTGCCCAGACTGCTCCTCGTCGTGGCGTCTCCGCTCTCCTCCGGACGTCTCCTAACCCTAACCCTAACCCCTAACCTGTTGGATTGAATGTGGGGGTGGGTCGGGGATCTCGGGGTTTAGTTTGATGATGGCCCGTGCACCCGCTGTCGCCGCCTTCGGCGGCGCCAGCTTTAATTTTGACCTAACCAGCCAGTGCCTCCTTTCTACTCCTCGGATCTCCTTCCTGCCCCTCCTACACCTGGGCAGGCAAATCCAACCGGACTGCCAATCACACAAAATGACTATACCACCCTCAACTCCATCTTCATCCTGTTGGATCATGATGTTGTTCTTGCGGTGTTTGTTTGGTGTTTGCCCCCTGTTACCTTTACTCTTATACATTTCAAGGTTCATGTATATACTTCACATATATATTATGTATAATGCAAGTGGTCCCGTGTGTCCCTCCCCGAGCCGTTGGCGTTTTCTCTGTGCTTGTTGCTGTTTTTTTATTTTTTATTTATTTAATTTTTTCTCATGTGTGCTCCTCCCTTTACTCATGGCCCCGCCCCCAACCCTGACCCTTACTTAACCACTCCCACTCCTGGCCCTTATCCTAACCACTCGCCTTCCTGGCCCTAACCATAACCACTCGCCTTCCTGGCCCTAACCATAACCACTCGTCTTCCTGGCCCTAACCATAACCACACCTTCCTGGCCCTAACCATAACCACACCTTCCTGGCCCTGACCATAACCACACCTTCCTGGCCCTGACCATAACCACACCTTCCTGGCCCTAACCATAACCACACCTTCCTGGCCCTAACCATAACCACACCTTCCTGGCCCTAACCATAACCACACCTTCCTGGCCCTGACCATAACCACACCTTCCTGGCCCTTACCATAACCACACCTTCCTGGTCCTAACCATAACCACACCTTCCTGGCCCTTACCATAACCACACCTTCCTGGCCCTAACCATAACCACACCTTCCTGGCCCTAACCACAACCGTCCCACCCTCCCCTGGTCGTCACCCCCCTCCCTAATTCGATCCTGGTCTACTCACCTGACCCCTCCTCTGCCCCTCCATCTTGACTTATTTAATTCCCACCCATTCTTTTATTTTTTTTCATACATGTATTTATGGTTTATAGTTTCCTGATTGCCCTTATACTTACCGTTTTATTCGGAGGTATATGTTTCTGTCCTATTGGAACGACCGTGTACATCGTTTGCTTATCTGGCGTCCTCTGCTGGCCATTCTAGTGCCCTCACCCCGGGCTGCATCTTGGTCTTGTGACGCGGCAATACTATTTACGATGTTTTAAAATTTAATTATATTGCCTGATATGACGCCCCATTGACCCCCCTGTCCCCTTACCAGTAGTCCGAGATTTAAAACATAATTGTTTATTCCACGGTCCCGCCCCCGTGTGGGGCCCTGATTGGCTCAGGGTCACGCGGAGCTCTCGGATGTACTTCTTTTCGTGTTTCCTGTTGTCACTACTGTTCTGTCCCTGCGTGCGTCTACCTGTCTCCTGTCACCGCGGCTCGGTTTTTTGAAAAGTGCTTGGACTATTTCACGGTTTGAATTGTAACCCTGTACCTGATGAAGTCACCCATTGTGACGAAACGTCGTACTGCTACAACGATATCTATCCGTTTAAAATAAACCACGGAATTTATCGGACCACTTTGCATTTTTTCGCATTTTCTTACTTTGAACCTTCCATCATCGATTTATTTTATTTTATTATTTACATTCTTACCGTGGAGGATGCCTGCCCCGAACCATTATGACGAATGGACACTGGTGCAGCGCGGACGACGCCAGAACAGACCCCGGAACATTCCACCACTGGTTAGTCAATCATTTAGACGAGAACCTACCATGAGGCGTTCATACGCAGCGGCCGCGGACCCTTACGGTCGCGACTGGGACCCCCGTGACTCTTCTCCACGGGCGTGGGATAACTATACACGTCCCGCTAGGGGTCGGTCCCCTCACGGGCCAACCCGTTACCCTCCTCCTCTCATGTCTCATACCTACCGGCCCGCGCCTTCAACGCGTCGCGATGAACGCCACAGAGGCCTAGTTGACGAGCACGAGGCCTTCCGCCAGAACTCATATGACCGAGACTTCCCTAACTACGCTTCACGGCCCCAACGCCGGGCGCCTCCCCGTCCTGATCCCAGACCCCGGACCCGACCCCGTCCCCCCAGACGTCCCGGACCGCATGAGGCCACGAACGCACGTGCTAGGCCTTCGCGCCTGCCACCCACACACGCTGCGCCTCGTGTTCCTGACGTTTCGCGATCAGACGACCCAGACTTCGCACTTAAAAATAGACTGGTCTTTGCGGTGATCAAGTCGTCCCACCATCTCGCCAACGCCACCGGTCCTGAGCCCCTCCCGATCATCGCCAGGCTCACCGAGGTCTTGAGGACGTCTATCCGCCCTGCGGTTCCCAATGCTGAGGCCCTGGCGTGGATAGACGCCAACGCACGGAACTGGGGACACACCACGACCATGGTGCTGCGGGACCACTACCAGGCCACGATCATGAACAGGGTGAGTGCTCTCGCCGAACTCACGGACCCGTCGTGGCATCGGAACTTTGAGGTGGCGTCCTCCTGGGCCACCCGCCAGTACGGGCGCCACCTCCGTCCTGAGACCCTGGAGGACGTCCGCTCGATGCTCCGACGGGAGCTTGACGCCCCGGTTTCTTCCGGGCTCTCCATGGTCGGCTCCCTGCCTGCCTTCGGCCAGCCGCCTCTCTCCCCGTCTCCACCGGTCGATTCAGACCCCGGACCCCTGGACAGCGATGGATGTTTCGAGCGCTCCCCGTCCCGAGCCCGCTCCGTCTCTCTCTGCACCTCCTCCCTGTCTATTCCCTTCTGCCCCACGCGCAGGCTCCCTACCTCCCCTCCCCTCCTCCCCTTCCCTCCGACCCTGCCCTCCCCCCCTCCTCCATCTCCTCGACCTTCCACTGCAGGTTCGAGACCCCATCCGGCCGCACCGCTGGCGCAGAGGATGAAGGCGCGAGCCTCCACCCGGTTTCAGCGCCGGACCCTCGCCGCAGTCGTCCGGACCACTCCTCGGTCTCCCGGCACGACACCCGGCTTTGGGTTTGCCCAGACTGCTCCTCGTCGTGGCGTCTCCGCTCTCCTCCGGACGTCTCCTCGGTCTCCCGGCACGACACCCGGCGTTGGGTTTGCCCAGACTACTCCTCATCGTGACGTCTCCGCTGCCCCCCCCGCCGTCGCCACCACCACCCCCCTTGGCTCGGCCCACGGCAGACTCGCGCCCGAGATTCCTGCCGACGGCGTCACCCCGGACACGCCCACCCGGAGGCCCACGCGTCACGTCAACACCGCACACAAGAGGATGAAGACGCGAGCCTCCACCCGGTTTCAGCGCCGGACCCTCGCCGCAGTCGTCCGGACCTCTCCTCGGTCTCCCGGCACGACACCCGGCTTTGGGTTTGCCCAGACTGCTCCTCGTCGTGGCGTCTCCGCTCTCCTCCCGACGTCTCCTCGGTCTCCCGGCACGACACCCGGCTTTGGGTTTGCCCAGACTGCTCCTCGTCGTGGCGTCTCCGCTCTCCTCCCGACGTCTCCTCGGTCTCCCGGCACGACACCCGGCTTTGGGTTTGCCCAGACTGCTCCTCGTCGTGGCGTCTCCGCTCTCCTCCCGACGTCTCCTCGGTCTCCCGGCACGACACCCGGCTTTGGGTTTGCCCAGACTGCTCCTCGTCGTGGCGTCTCCGCTCTCCTCCCGACGTCTCCTCGGTCTCCCGGCACGACACCCGGCTTTGGGTTTGCCCAGACTGCTCCTCGTCGTGGCGTCTCCGCTCTCCTCCGGACGTCTCCTAACCCTAACCCTAACCCCTAACCTGTTGGATTGAATGTGGGGGTGGGTCGGGGATCTCGGGGTTTAGTTTGATGATGGCCCGTGCACCCGCTGTCGCCGCCTTCGGCGGCGCCAGCTTTAATTTTGACCTAACCAGCCAGTGCCTCCTTTCTACTCCTCGGATCTCCTTCCTGCCCCTCCTACACCTGGGCAGGCAAATCCAACCGGACTGCCAATCACACAAAATGACTATACCACCCTCAACTCCATCTTCATCCTGTTGGATCATGATGTTGTTCTTGCGGTGTTTGTTTGGTGTTTGCCCCCTGTTACCTTTACTCTTATACATTTCAAGGTTCATGTATATACTTCACATATATATTATGTATAATGCAAGTGGTCCCGTGTGTCCCTCCCCGAGCCGTTGGCGTTTTCTCTGTGCTTGTTGCTGTTTTTTTATTTTTTATTTATTTAATTTTTTCTCATGTGTGCTCCTCCCTTTACTCATGGCCCCGCCCCCAACCCTGACCCTTACTTAACCACTCCCACTCCTGGCCCTTATCCTAACCACTCGCCTTCCTGGCCCTAACCATAACCACTCGCCTTCCTGGCCCTAACCATAACCACTCGTCTTCCTGGCCCTAACCATAACCACACCTTCCTGGCCCTAACCATAACCACACCTTCCTGGCCCTGACCATAACCACACCTTCCTGGCCCTGACCATAACCACACCTTCCTGGCCCTAACCATAACCACACCTTCCTGGCCCTAACCATAACCACACCTTCCTGGCCCTAACCATAACCACACCTTCCTGGCCCTGACCATAACCACACCTTCCTGGCCCTTACCATAACCACACCTTCCTGGTCCTAACCATAACCACACCTTCCTGGCCCTTACCATAACCACACCTTCCTGGCCCTAACCATAACCACACCTTCCTGGCCCTAACCACAACCGTCCCACCCTCCCCTGGTCGTCACCCCCCTCCCTAATTCGATCCTGGTCTACTCACCTGACCCCTCCTCTGCCCCTCCATCTTGACTTATTTAATTCCCACCCATTCTTTTATTTTTTTTCATACATGTATTTATGGTTTATAGTTTCCTGATTGCCCTTATACTTACCGTTTTATTCGGAGGTATATGTTTCTGTCCTATTGGAACGACCGTGTACATCGTTTGCTTATCTGGCGTCCTCTGCTGGCCATTCTAGTGCCCTCACCCCGGGCTGCATCTTGGTCTTGTGACGCGGCAATACTATTTACGATGTTTTAAAATTTAATTATATTGCCTGATATGACGCCCCATTGACCCCCCTGTCCCCTTACCAGTAGTCCGAGATTTAAAACATAATTGTTTATTCCACGGTCCCGCCCCCGTGTGGGGCCCTGATTGGCTCAGGGTCACGCGGAGCTCTCGGATGTACTTCTTTTCGTGTTTCCTGTTGTCACTACTGTTCTGTCCCTGCGTGCGTCTACCTGTCTCCTGTCACCGCGGCTCGGTTTTTTGAAAAGTGCTTGGACTATTTCACGGTTTGAATTGTAACCCTGTACCTGATGAAGTCACCCATTGTGACGAAACGTCGTACTGCTACAACGATATCTATCCGTTTAAAATAAACCACGGAATTTATCGGACCACTTTGCATTTTTTCGCATTTTCTTACTTTGAACCTTCCATCATCGATTTATTTTATTTTATTATTTACATTCTTACCGTGGAGGATGCCTGCCCCGAACCATTATGACGAATGGACACTGGTGCAGCGCGGACGACGCCAGAACAGACCCCGGAACATTCCACCACTGGTTAGTCAATCATTTAGACGAGAACCTACCATGAGGCGTTCATACGCAGCGGCCGCGGACCCTTACGGTCGCGACTGGGACCCCCGTGACTCTTCTCCACGGGCGTGGGATAACTATACACGTCCCGCTAGGGGTCGGTCCCCTCACGGGCCAACCCGTTACCCTCCTCCTCTCATGTCTCATACCTACCGGCCCGCGCCTTCAACGCGTCGCGATGAACGCCACAGAGGCCTAGTTGACGAGCACGAGGCCTTCCGCCAGAACTCATATGACCGAGACTTCCCTAACTACGCTTCACGGCCCCAACGCCGGGCGCCTCCCCGTCCTGATCCCAGACCCCGGACCCGACCCCGTCCCCCCAGACGTCCCGGACCGCATGAGGCCACGAACGCACGTGCTAGGCCTTCGCGCCTGCCACCCACACACGCTGCGCCTCGTGTTCCTGACGTTTCGCGATCAGACGACCCAGACTTCGCACTTAAAAATAGACTGGTCTTTGCGGTGATCAAGTCGTCCCACCATCTCGCCAACGCCACCGGTCCTGAGCCCCTCCCGATCATCGCCAGGCTCACCGAGGTCTTGAGGACGTCTATCCGCCCTGCGGTTCCCAATGCTGAGGCCCTGGCGTGGATAGACGCCAACGCACGGAACTGGGGACACACCACGACCATGGTGCTGCGGGACCACTACCAGGCCACGATCATGAACAGGGTGAGTGCTCTCGCCGAACTCACGGACCCGTCGTGGCATCGGAACTTTGAGGTGGCGTCCTCCTGGGCCACCCGCCAGTACGGGCGCCACCTCCGTCCTGAGACCCTGGAGGACGTCCGCTCGATGCTCCGACGGGAGCTTGACGCCCCGGTTTCTTCCGGGCTCTCCATGGTCGGCTCCCTGCCTGCCTTCGGCCAGCCGCCTCTCTCCCCGTCTCCACCGGTCGATTCAGACCCCGGACCCCTGGACAGCGATGGATGTTTCGAGCGCTCCCCGTCCCGAGCCCGCTCCGTCTCTCTCTGCACCTCCTCCCTGTCTATTCCCTTCTGCCCCACGCGCAGGCTCCCTACCTCCCCTCCCCTCCTCCCCTTCCCTCCGACCCTGCCCTCCCCCCCTCCTCCATCTCCTCGACCTTCCACTGCAGGTTCGAGACCCCATCCGGCCGCACCGCTGGCGCAGAGGATGAAGGCGCGAGCCTCCACCCGGTTTCAGCGCCGGACCCTCGCCGCAGTCGTCCGGACCACTCCTCGGTCTCCCGGCACGACACCCGGCTTTGGGTTTGCCCAGACTGCTCCTCGTCGTGGCGTCTCCGCTCTCCTCCGGACGTCTCCTCGGTCTCCCGGCACGACACCCGGCGTTGGGTTTGCCCAGACTACTCCTCATCGTGACGTCTCCGCTGCCCCCCCCGCCGTCGCCACCACCACCCCCCTTGGCTCGGCCCACGCCAGACTCGCGCCCGAGATTCCTGCCGACGGCGTCACCCCGGACACGCCCACCCGGAGGCCCACGCGTCACGTCAACACCGCACACAAGAGGATGAAGACGCGAGCCTCCACCCGGTTTCAGCGCCGGACCCTCGCCGCAGTCGTCCGGACCTCTCCTCGGTCTCCCGGCACGACACCCGGCTTTGGGTTTGCCCAGACTGCTCCTCGTCGTGGCGTCTCCGCTCTCCTCCCGACGTCTCCTCGGTCTCCCGGCACGACACCCGGCTTTGGGTTTGCCCAGACTGCTCCTCGTCGTGGCGTCTCCGCTCTCCTCCCGACGTCTCCTCGGTCTCCCGGCACGACACCCGGCTTTGGGTTTGCCCAGACTGCTCCTCGTCGTGGCGTCTCCGCTCTCCTCCCGACGTCTCCTCGGTCTCCCGGCACGACACCCGGCTTTGGGTTTGCCCAGACTGCTCCTCGTCGTGGCGTCTCCGCTCTCCTCCCGACGTCTCCTCGGTCTCCCGGCACGACACCCGGCTTTGGGTTTGCCCAGACTGCTCCTCGTCGTGGCGTCTCCGCTCTCCTCCCGACGTCTCCTCGGTCTCCCGGCACGACACCCGGCTTTGGGTTTGCCCAGACTGCTCCTCGTCGTGGCGTCTCCGCTCTCCTCCGGACGTCTCCTAACCCTAACCCTAACCCCTAACCTGTTGGATTGAATGTGGGGGTGGGTCGGGGATCTCGGGGTTTAGTTTGATGATGGCCCGTGCACCCGCTGTCGCCGCCTTCGGCGGCGCCAGCTTTAATTTTGACCTAACCAGCCAGTGCCTCCTTTCTACTCCTCGGATCTCCTTCCTGCCCCTCCTACACCTGGGCAGGCAAATCCAACCGGACTGCCAATCACACAAAATGACTATACCACCCTCAACTCCATCTTCATCCTGTTGGATCATGATGTTGTTCTTGCGGTGTTTGTTTGGTGTTTGCCCCCTGTTACCTTTACTCTTATACATTTCAAGGTTCATGTATATACTTCACATATATATTATGTATAATGCAAGTGGTCCCGTGTGTCCCTCCCCGAGCCGTTGGCGTTTTCTCTGTGCTTGTTGCTGTTTTTTTATTTTTTATTTATTTAATTTTTTCTCATGTGTGCTCCTCCCTTTACTCATGGCCCCGCCCCCAACCCTGACCCTTACTTAACCACTCCCACTCCTGGCCCTTATCCTAACCACTCGCCTTCCTGGCCCTAACCATAACCACTCGCCTTCCTGGCCCTAACCATAACCACTCGTCTTCCTGGCCCTAACCATAACCACACCTTCCTGGCCCTAACCATAACCACACCTTCCTGGCCCTGACCATAACCACACCTTCCTGGCCCTGACCATAACCACACCTTCCTGGCCCTAACCATAACCACACCTTCCTGGCCCTAACCATAACCACACCTTCCTGGCCCTAACCATAACCACACCTTCCTGGCCCTGACCATAACCACACCTTCCTGGCCCTTACCATAACCACACCTTCCTGGTCCTAACCATAACCACACCTTCCTGGCCCTTACCATAACCACACCTTCCTGGCCCTAACCATAACCACACCTTCCTGGCCCTAACCACAACCGTCCCACCCTCCCCTGGTCGTCACCCCCCTCCCTAATTCGATCCTGGTCTACTCACCTGACCCCTCCTCTGCCCCTCCATCTTGACTTATTTAATTCCCACCCATTCTTTTATTTTTTTTCATACATGTATTTATGGTTTATAGTTTCCTGATTGCCCTTATACTTACCGTTTTATTCGGAGGTATATGTTTCTGTCCTATTGGAACGACCGTGTACATCGTTTGCTTATCTGGCGTCCTCTGCTGGCCATTCTAGTGCCCTCACCCCGGGCTGCATCTTGGTCTTGTGACGCGGCAATACTATTTACGATGTTTTAAAATTTAATTATATTGCCTGATATGACGCCCCATTGACCCCCCTGTCCCCTTACCAGTAGTCCGAGATTTAAAACATAATTGTTTATTCCACGGTCCCGCCCCCGTGTGGGGCCCTGATTGGCTCAGGGTCACGCGGAGCTCTCGGATGTACTTCTTTTCGTGTTTCCTGTTGTCACTACTGTTCTGTCCCTGCGTGCGTCTACCTGTCTCCTGTCACCGCGGCTCGGTTTTTTGAAAAGTGCTTGGACTATTTCACGGTTTGAATTGTAACCCTGTACCTGATGAAGTCACCCATTGTGACGAAACGTCGTACTGCTACAACGATATCTATCCGTTTAAAATAAACCACGGAATTTATCGGACCACTTTGCATTTTTTCGCATTTTCTTACTTTGAACCTTCCATCATCGATTTATTTTATTTTATTATTTACATTCTTACCGTGGAGGATGCCTGCCCCGAACCATTATGACGAATGGACACTGGTGCAGCGCGGACGACGCCAGAACAGACCCCGGAACATTCCACCACTGGTTAGTCAATCATTTAGACGAGAACCTACCATGAGGCGTTCATACGCAGCGGCCGCGGACCCTTACGGTCGCGACTGGGACCCCCGTGACTCTTCTCCACGGGCGTGGGATAACTATACACGTCCCGCTAGGGGTCGGTCCCCTCACGGGCCAACCCGTTACCCTCCTCCTCTCATGTCTCATACCTACCGGCCCGCGCCTTCAACGCGTCGCGATGAACGCCACAGAGGCCTAGTTGACGAGCACGAGGCCTTCCGCCAGAACTCATATGACCGAGACTTCCCTAACTACGCTTCACGGCCCCAACGCCGGGCGCCTCCCCGTCCTGATCCCAGACCCCGGACCCGACCCCGTCCCCCCAGACGTCCCGGACCGCATGAGGCCACGAACGCACGTGCTAGGCCTTCGCGCCTGCCACCCACACACGCTGCGCCTCGTGTTCCTGACGTTTCGCGATCAGACGACCCAGACTTCGCACTTAAAAATAGACTGGTCTTTGCGGTGATCAAGTCGTCCCACCATCTCGCCAACGCCACCGGTCCTGAGCCCCTCCCGATCATCGCCAGGCTCACCGAGGTCTTGAGGACGTCTATCCGCCCTGCGGTTCCCAATGCTGAGGCCCTGGCGTGGATAGACGCCAACGCACGGAACTGGGGACACACCACGACCATGGTGCTGCGGGACCACTACCAGGCCACGATCATGAACAGGGTGAGTGCTCTCGCCGAACTCACGGACCCGTCGTGGCATCGGAACTTTGAGGTGGCGTCCTCCTGGGCCACCCGCCAGTACGGGCGCCACCTCCGTCCTGAGACCCTGGAGGACGTCCGCTCGATGCTCCGACGGGAGCTTGACGCCCCGGTTTCTTCCGGGCTCTCCATGGTCGGCTCCCTGCCTGCCTTCGGCCAGCCGCCTCTCTCCCCGTCTCCACCGGTCGATTCAGACCCCGGACCCCTGGACAGCGATGGATGTTTCGAGCGCTCCCCGTCCCGAGCCCGCTCCGTCTCTCTCTGCACCTCCTCCCTGTCTATTCCCTTCTGCCCCACGCGCAGGCTCCCTACCTCCCCTCCCCTCCTCCCCTTCCCTCCGACCCTGCCCTCCCCCCCTCCTCCATCTCCTCGACCTTCCACTGCAGGTTCGAGACCCCATCCGGCCGCACCGCTGGCGCAGAGGATGAAGGCGCGAGCCTCCACCCGGTTTCAGCGCCGGACCCTCGCCGCAGTCGTCCGGACCACTCCTCGGTCTCCCGGCACGACACCCGGCTTTGGGTTTGCCCAGACTGCTCCTCGTCGTGGCGTCTCCGCTCTCCTCCGGACGTCTCCTCGGTCTCCCGGCACGACACCCGGCGTTGGGTTTGCCCAGACTACTCCTCATCGTGACGTCTCCGCTGCCCCCCCCGCCGTCGCCACCACCACCCCCCTTGGCTCGGCCCACGGCAGACTCGCGCCCGAGATTCCTGCCGACGGCGTCACCCCGGACACGCCCACCCGGAGGCCCACGCGTCACGTCAACACCGCACACAAGAGGATGAAGACGCGAGCCTCCACCCGGTTTCAGCGCCGGACCCTCGCCGCAGTCGTCCGGACCTCTCCTCGGTCTCCCGGCACGACACCCGGCTTTGGGTTTGCCCAGACTGCTCCTCGTCGTGGCGTCTCCGCTCTCCTCCCGACGTCTCCTCGGTCTCCCGGCACGACACCCGGCTTTGGGTTTGCCCAGACTGCTCCTCGTCGTGGCGTCTCCGCTCTCCTCCCGACGTCTCCTCGGTCTCCCGGCACGACACCCGGCTTTGGGTTTGCCCAGACTGCTCCTCGTCGTGGCGTCTCCGCTCTCCTCCCGACGTCTCCTCGGTCTCCCGGCACGACACCCGGCTTTGGGTTTGCCCAGACTGCTCCTCGTCGTGGCGTCTCCGCTCTCCTCCCGACGTCTCCTCGGTCTCCCGGCACGACACCCGGCTTTGGGTTTGCCCAGACTGCTCCTCGTCGTGGCGTCTCCGCTCTCCTCCGGACGTCTCCTAACCCTAACCCTAACCCCTAACCTGTTGGATTGAATGTGGGGGTGGGTCGGGGATCTCGGGGTTTAGTTTGATGATGGCCCGTGCACCCGCTGTCGCCGCCTTCGGCGGCGCCAGCTTTAATTTTGACCTAACCAGCCAGTGCCTCCTTTCTACTCCTCGGATCTCCTTCCTGCCCCTCCTACACCTGGGCAGGCAAATCCAACCGGACTGCCAATCACACAAAATGACTATACCACCCTCAACTCCATCTTCATCCTGTTGGATCATGATGTTGTTCTTGCGGTGTTTGTTTGGTGTTTGCCCCCTGTTACCTTTACTCTTATACATTTCAAGGTTCATGTATATACTTCACATATATATTATGTATAATGCAAGTGGTCCCGTGTGTCCCTCCCCGAGCCGTTGGCGTTTTCTCTGTGCTTGTTGCTGTTTTTTTATTTTTTATTTATTTAATTTTTTCTCATGTGTGCTCCTCCCTTTACTCATGGCCCCGCCCCCAACCCTGACCCTTACTTAACCACTCCCACTCCTGGCCCTTATCCTAACCACTCGCCTTCCTGGCCCTAACCATAACCACTCGCCTTCCTGGCCCTAACCATAACCACTCGTCTTCCTGGCCCTAACCATAACCACACCTTCCTGGCCCTAACCATAACCACACCTTCCTGGCCCTGACCATAACCACACCTTCCTGGCCCTGACCATAACCACACCTTCCTGGCCCTAACCATAACCACACCTTCCTGGCCCTAACCATAACCACACCTTCCTGGCCCTAACCATAACCACACCTTCCTGGCCCTGACCATAACCACACCTTCCTGGCCCTTACCATAACCACACCTTCCTGGTCCTAACCATAACCACACCTTCCTGGCCCTTACCATAACCACACCTTCCTGGCCCTAACCATAACCACACCTTCCTGGCCCTAACCACAACCGTCCCACCCTCCCCTGGTCGTCACCCCCCTCCCTAATTCGATCCTGGTCTACTCACCTGACCCCTCCTCTGCCCCTCCATCTTGACTTATTTAATTCCCACCCATTCTTTTATTTTTTTTCATACATGTATTTATGGTTTATAGTTTCCTGATTGCCCTTATACTTACCGTTTTATTCGGAGGTATATGTTTCTGTCCTATTGGAACGACCGTGTACATCGTTTGCTTATCTGGCGTCCTCTGCTGGCCATTCTAGTGCCCTCACCCCGGGCTGCATCTTGGTCTTGTGACGCGGCAATACTATTTACGATGTTTTAAAATTTAATTATATTGCCTGATATGACGCCCCATTGACCCCCCTGTCCCCTTACCAGTAGTCCGAGATTTAAAACATAATTGTTTATTCCACGGTCCCGCCCCCGTGTGGGGCCCTGATTGGCTCAGGGTCACGCGGAGCTCTCGGATGTACTTCTTTTCGTGTTTCCTGTTGTCACTACTGTTCTGTCCCTGCGTGCGTCTACCTGTCTCCTGTCACCGCGGCTCGGTTTTTTGAAAAGTGCTTGGACTATTTCACGGTTTGAATTGTAACCCTGTACCTGATGAAGTCACCCATTGTGACGAAACGTCGTACTGCTACAACGATATCTATCCGTTTAAAATAAACCACGGAATTTATCGGACCACTTTGCATTTTTTCGCATTTTCTTACTTTGAACCTTCCATCATCGATTTATTTTATTTTATTATTTACATTCTTACCGTGGAGGATGCCTGCCCCGAACCATTATGACGAATGGACACTGGTGCAGCGCGGACGACGCCAGAACAGACCCCGGAACATTCCACCACTGGTTAGTCAATCATTTAGACGAGAACCTACCATGAGGCGTTCATACGCAGCGGCCGCGGACCCTTACGGTCGCGACTGGGACCCCCGTGACTCTTCTCCACGGGCGTGGGATAACTATACACGTCCCGCTAGGGGTCGGTCCCCTCACGGGCCAACCCGTTACCCTCCTCCTCTCATGTCTCATACCTACCGGCCCGCGCCTTCAACGCGTCGCGATGAACGCCACAGAGGCCTAGTTGACGAGCACGAGGCCTTCCGCCAGAACTCATATGACCGAGACTTCCCTAACTACGCTTCACGGCCCCAACGCCGGGCGCCTCCCCGTCCTGATCCCAGACCCCGGACCCGACCCCGTCCCCCCAGACGTCCCGGACCGCATGAGGCCACGAACGCACGTGCTAGGCCTTCGCGCCTGCCACCCACACACGCTGCGCCTCGTGTTCCTGACGTTTCGCGATCAGACGACCCAGACTTCGCACTTAAAAATAGACTGGTCTTTGCGGTGATCAAGTCGTCCCACCATCTCGCCAACGCCACCGGTCCTGAGCCCCTCCCGATCATCGCCAGGCTCACCGAGGTCTTGAGGACGTCTATCCGCCCTGCGGTTCCCAATGCTGAGGCCCTGGCGTGGATAGACGCCAACGCACGGAACTGGGGACACACCACGACCATGGTGCTGCGGGACCACTACCAGGCCACGATCATGAACAGGGTGAGTGCTCTCGCCGAACTCACGGACCCGTCGTGGCATCGGAACTTTGAGGTGGCGTCCTCCTGGGCCACCCGCCAGTACGGGCGCCACCTCCGTCCTGAGACCCTGGAGGACGTCCGCTCGATGCTCCGACGGGAGCTTGACGCCCCGGTTTCTTCCGGGCTCTCCATGGTCGGCTCCCTGCCTGCCTTCGGCCAGCCGCCTCTCTCCCCGTCTCCACCGGTCGATTCAGACCCCGGACCCCTGGACAGCGATGGATGTTTCGAGCGCTCCCCGTCCCGAGCCCGCTCCGTCTCTCTCTGCACCTCCTCCCTGTCTATTCCCTTCTGCCCCACGCGCAGGCTCCCTACCTCCCCTCCCCTCCTCCCCTTCCCTCCGACCCTGCCCTCCCCCCCTCCTCCATCTCCTCGACCTTCCACTGCAGGTTCGAGACCCCATCCGGCCGCACCGCTGGCGCAGAGGATGAAGGCGCGAGCCTCCACCCGGTTTCAGCGCCGGACCCTCGCCGCAGTCGTCCGGACCACTCCTCGGTCTCCCGGCACGACACCCGGCTTTGGGTTTGCCCAGACTGCTCCTCGTCGTGGCGTCTCCGCTCTCCTCCGGACGTCTCCTCGGTCTCCCGGCACGACACCCGGCGTTGGGTTTGCCCAGACTACTCCTCATCGTGACGTCTCCGCTGCCCCCCCCGCCGTCGCCACCACCACCCCCCTTGGCTCGGCCCACGGCAGACTCGCGCCCGAGATTCCTGCCGACGGCGTCACCCCGGACACGCCCACCCGGAGGCCCACGCGTCACGTCAACACCGCACACAAGAGGATGAAGACGCGAGCCTCCACCCGGTTTCAGCGCCGGACCCTCGCCGCAGTCGTCCGGACCTCTCCTCGGTCTCCCGGCACGACACCCGGCTTTGGGTTTGCCCAGACTGCTCCTCGTCGTGGCGTCTCCGCTCTCCTCCCGACGTCTCCTCGGTCTCCCGGCACGACACCCGGCTTTGGGTTTGCCCAGACTGCTCCTCGTCGTGGCGTCTCCGCTCTCCTCCCGACGTCTCCTCGGTCTCCCGGCACGACACCCGGCTTTGGGTTTGCCCAGACTGCTCCTCGTCGTGGCGTCTCCGCTCTCCTCCCGACGTCTCCTCGGTCTCCCGGCACGACACCCGGCTTTGGGTTTGCCCAGACTGCTCCTCGTCGTGGCGTCTCCGCTCTCCTCCCGACGTCTCCTCGGTCTCCCGGCACGACACCCGGCTTTGGGTTTGCCCAGACTGCTCCTCGTCGTGGCGTCTCCGCTCTCCTCCGGACGTCTCCTAACCCTAACCCTAACCCCTAACCTGTTGGATTGAATGTGGGGGTGGGTCGGGGATCTCGGGGTTTAGTTTGATGATGGCCCGTGCACCCGCTGTCGCCGCCTTCGGCGGCGCCAGCTTTAATTTTGACCTAACCAGCCAGTGCCTCCTTTCTACTCCTCGGATCTCCTTCCTGCCCCTCCTACACCTGGGCAGGCAAATCCAACCGGACTGCCAATCACACAAAATGACTATACCACCCTCAACTCCATCTTCATCCTGTTGGATCATGATGTTGTTCTTGCGGTGTTTGTTTGGTGTTTGCCCCCTGTTACCTTTACTCTTATACATTTCAAGGTTCATGTATATACTTCACATATATATTATGTATAATGCAAGTGGTCCCGTGTGTCCCTCCCCGAGCCGTTGGCGTTTTCTCTGTGCTTGTTGCTGTTTTTTTATTTTTTATTTATTTAATTTTTTCTCATGTGTGCTCCTCCCTTTACTCATGGCCCCGCCCCCAACCCTGACCCTTACTTAACCACTCCCACTCCTGGCCCTTATCCTAACCACTCGCCTTCCTGGCCCTAACCATAACCACTCGCCTTCCTGGCCCTAACCATAACCACTCGTCTTCCTGGCCCTAACCATAACCACACCTTCCTGGCCCTAACCATAACCACACCTTCCTGGCCCTGACCATAACCACACCTTCCTGGCCCTGACCATAACCACACCTTCCTGGCCCTAACCATAACCACACCTTCCTGGCCCTAACCATAACCACACCTTCCTGGCCCTAACCATAACCACACCTTCCTGGCCCTGACCATAACCACACCTTCCTGGCCCTTACCATAACCACACCTTCCTGGTCCTAACCATAACCACACCTTCCTGGCCCTTACCATAACCACACCTTCCTGGCCCTAACCATAACCACACCTTCCTGGCCCTAACCACAACCGTCCCACCCTCCCCTGGTCGTCACCCCCCTCCCTAATTCGATCCTGGTCTACTCACCTGACCCCTCCTCTGCCCCTCCATCTTGACTTATTTAATTCCCACCCATTCTTTTATTTTTTTTCATACATGTATTTATGGTTTATAGTTTCCTGATTGCCCTTATACTTACCGTTTTATTCGGAGGTATATGTTTCTGTCCTATTGGAACGACCGTGTACATCGTTTGCTTATCTGGCGTCCTCTGCTGGCCATTCTAGTGCCCTCACCCCGGGCTGCATCTTGGTCTTGGGACGCGGCAATACTATTTACGATGTTTTAAAATTTAATTATATTGCCTGATATGACGCCCCATTGACCCCCCTGTCCCCTTACCAGTAGTCCGAGATTTAAAACATAATTGTTTATTCCACGGTCCCGCCCCCGTGTGGGGCCCTGATTGGCTCAGGGTCACGCGGAGCTCTCGGATGTACTTCTTTTCGTGTTTCCTGTTGTCACTACTGTTCTGTCCCTGCGTGCGTCTACCTGTCTCCTGTCACCGCGGCTCGGTTTTTTGAAAAGTGCTTGGACTATTTCACGGTTTGAATTGTAACCCTGTACCTGATGAAGTCACCCATTGTGACGAAACGTCGTACTGCTACAACGATATCTATCCGTTTAAAATAAACCACGGAATTTATCGGACCACTTTGCATTTTTTCGCATTTTCTTACTTTGAACCTTCCATCATCGATTTATTTTATTTTATTATTTACATTCTTACCGTGGAGGATGCCTGCCCCGAACCATTATGACGAATGGACACTGGTGCAGCGCGGACGACGCCAGAACAGACCCCGGAACATTCCACCACTGGTTAGTCAATCATTTAGACGAGAACCTACCATGAGGCGTTCATACGCAGCGGCCGCGGACCCTTACGGTCGCGACTGGGACCCCCGTGACTCTTCTCCACGGGCGTGGGATAACTATACACGTCCCGCTAGGGGTCGGTCCCCTCACGGGCCAACCCGTTACCCTCCTCCTCTCATGTCTCATACCTACCGGCCCGCGCCTTCAACGCGTCGCGATGAACGCCACAGAGGCCTAGTTGACGAGCACGAGGCCTTCCGCCAGAACTCATATGACCGAGACTTCCCTAACTACGCTTCACGGCCCCAACGCCGGGCGCCTCCCCGTCCTGATCCCAGACCCCGGACCCGACCCCGTCCCCCCAGACGTCCCGGACCGCATGAGGCCACGAACGCACGTGCTAGGCCTTCGCGCCTGCCACCCACACACGCTGCGCCTCGTGTTCCTGACGTTTCGCGATCAGACGACCCAGACTTCGCACTTAAAAATAGACTGGTCTTTGCGGTGATCAAGTCGTCCCACCATCTCGCCAACGCCACCGGTCCTGAGCCCCTCCCGATCATCGCCAGGCTCACCGAGGTCTTGAGGACGTCTATCCGCCCTGCGGTTCCCAATGCTGAGGCCCTGGCGTGGATAGACGCCAACGCACGGAACTGGGGACACACCACGACCATGGTGCTGCGGGACCACTACCAGGCCACGATCATGAACAGGGTGAGTGCTCTCGCCGAACTCACGGACCCGTCGTGGCATCGGAACTTTGAGGTGGCGTCCTCCTGGGCCACCCGCCAGTACGGGCGCCACCTCCGTCCTGAGACCCTGGAGGACGTCCGCTCGATGCTCCGACGGGAGCTTGACGCCCCGGTTTCTTCCGGGCTCTCCATGGTCGGCTCCCTGCCTGCCTTCGGCCAGCCGCCTCTCTCCCCGTCTCCACCGGTCGATTCAGACCCCGGACCCCTGGACAGCGATGGATGTTTCGAGCGCTCCCCGTCCCGAGCCCGCTCCGTCTCTCTCTGCACCTCCTCCCTGTCTATTCCCTTCTGCCCCACGCGCAGGCTCCCTACCTCCCCTCCCCTCCTCCCCTTCCCTCCGACCCTGCCCTCCCCCCCTCCTCCATCTCCTCGACCTTCCACTGCAGGTTCGAGACCCCATCCGGCCGCACCGCTGGCGCAGAGGATGAAGGCGCGAGCCTCCACCCGGTTTCAGCGCCGGACCCTCGCCGCAGTCGTCCGGACCACTCCTCGGTCTCCCGGCACGACACCCGGCTTTGGGTTTGCCCAGACTGCTCCTCGTCGTGGCGTCTCCGCTCTCCTCCGGACGTCTCCTCGGTCTCCCGGCACGACACCCGGCGTTGGGTTTGCCCAGACTACTCCTCATCGTGACGTCTCCGCTGCCCCCCCCGCCGTCGCCACCACCACCCCCCTTGGCTCGGCCCACGGCAGACTCGCGCCCGAGATTCCTGCCGACGGCGTCACCCCGGACACGCCCACCCGGAGGCCCACGCGTCACGTCAACACCGCACACAAGAGGATGAAGACGCGAGCCTCCACCCGGTTTCAGCGCCGGACCCTCGCCGCAGTCGTCCGGACCTCTCCTCGGTCTCCCGGCACGACACCCGGCTTTGGGTTTGCCCAGACTGCTCCTCGTCGTGGCGTCTCCGCTCTCCTCCCGACGTCTCCTCGGTCTCCCGGCACGACACCCGGCTTTGGGTTTGCCCAGACTGCTCCTCGTCGTGGCGTCTCCGCTCTCCTCCCGACGTCTCCTCGGTCTCCCGGCACGACACCCGGCTTTGGGTTTGCCCAGACTGCTCCTCGTCGTGGCGTCTCCGCTCTCCTCCCGACGTCTCCTCGGTCTCCCGGCACGACACCCGGCTTTGGGTTTGCCCAGACTGCTCCTCGTCGTGGCGTCTCCGCTCTCCTCCCGACGTCTCCTCGGTCTCCCGGCACGACACCCGGCTTTGGGTTTGCCCAGACTGCTCCTCGTCGTGGCGTCTCCGCTCTCCTCCGGACGTCTCCTAACCCTAACCCTAACCCCTAACCTGTTGGATTGAATGTGGGGGTGGGTCGGGGATCTCGGGGTTTAGTTTGATGATGGCCCGTGCACCCGCTGTCGCCGCCTTCGGCGGCGCCAGCTTTAATTTTGACCTAACCAGCCAGTGCCTCCTTTCTACTCCTCGGATCTCCTTCCTGCCCCTCCTACACCTGGGCAGGCAAATCCAACCGGACTGCCAATCACACAAAATGACTATACCACCCTCAACTCCATCTTCATCCTGTTGGATCATGATGTTGTTCTTGCGGTGTTTGTTTGGTGTTTGCCCCCTGTTACCTTTACTCTTATACATTTCAAGGTTCATGTATATACTTCACATATATATTATGTATAATGCAAGTGGTCCCGTGTGTCCCTCCCCGAGCCGTTGGCGTTTTCTCTGTGCTTGTTGCTGTTTTTTTATTTTTTATTTATTTAATTTTTTCTCATGTGTGCTCCTCCCTTTACTCATGGCCCCGCCCCCAACCCTGACCCTTACTTAACCACTCCCACTCCTGGCCCTTATCCTAACCACTCGCCTTCCTGGCCCTAACCATAACCACTCGCCTTCCTGGCCCTAACCATAACCACTCGTCTTCCTGGCCCTAACCATAACCACACCTTCCTGGCCCTAACCATAACCACACCTTCCTGGCCCTGACCATAACCACACCTTCCTGGCCCTGACCATAACCACACCTTCCTGGCCCTAACCATAACCACACCTTCCTGGCCCTAACCATAACCACACCTTCCTGGCCCTAACCATAACCACACCTTCCTGGCCCTGACCATAACCACACCTTCCTGGCCCTTACCATAACCACACCTTCCTGGTCCTAACCATAACCACACCTTCCTGGCCCTTACCATAACCACACCTTCCTGGCCCTAACCATAACCACACCTTCCTGGCCCTAACCACAACCGTCCCACCCTCCCCTGGTCGTCACCCCCCTCCCTAATTCGATCCTGGTCTACTCACCTGACCCCTCCTCTGCCCCTCCATCTTGACTTATTTAATTCCCACCCATTCTTTTATTTTTTTTCATACATGTATTTATGGTTTATAGTTTCCTGATTGCCCTTATACTTACCGTTTTATTCGGAGGTATATGTTTCTGTCCTATTGGAACGACCGTGTACATCGTTTGCTTATCTGGCGTCCTCTGCTGGCCATTCTAGTGCCCTCACCCCGGGCTGCATCTTGGTCTTGTGACGCGGCAATACTATTTACGATGTTTTAAAATTTAATTATATTGCCTGATATGACGCCCCATTGACCCCCCTGTCCCCTTACCAGTAGTCCGAGATTTAAAACATAATTGTTTATTCCACGGTCCCGCCCCCGTGTGGGGCCCTGATTGGCTCAGGGTCACGCGGAGCTCTCGGATGTACTTCTTTTCGTGTTTCCTGTTGTCACTACTGTTCTGTCCCTGCGTGCGTCTACCTGTCTCCTGTCACCGCGGCTCGGTTTTTTGAAAAGTGCTTGGACTATTTCACGGTTTGAATTGTAACCCTGTACCTGATGAAGTCACCCATTGTGACGAAACGTCGTACTGCTACAACGATATCTATCCGTTTAAAATAAACCACGGAATTTATCGGACCACTTTGCATTTTTTCGCATTTTCTTACTTTGAACCTTCCATCATCGATTTATTTTATTTTATTATTTACATTCTTACCGTGGAGGATGCCTGCCCCGAACCATTATGACGAATGGACACTGGTGCAGCGCGGACGACGCCAGAACAGACCCCGGAACATTCCACCACTGGTTAGTCAATCATTTAGACGAGAACCTACCAGGAGGCGTTCATACGCAGCGGCCGCGGACCCTTACGGTCGCGACTGGGACCCCCGTGACTCTTCTCCACGGGCGTGGGATAACTATACACGTCCCGCTAGGGGTCGGTCCCCTCACGGGCCAACCCGTTACCCTCCTCCTCTCATGTCTCATACCTACCGGCCCGCGCCTTCAACGCGTCGCGATGAACGCCACAGAGGCCTAGTTGACGAGCACGAGGCCTTCCGCCAGAACTCATATGACCGAGACTTCCCTAACTACGCTTCACGGCCCCAACGCCGGGCGCCTCCCCGTCCTGATCCCAGACCCCGGACCCGACCCCGTCCCCCCAGACGTCCCGGACCGCATGAGGCCACGAACGCACGTGCTAGGCCTTCGCGCCTGCCACCCACACACGCTGCGCCTCGTGTTCCTGACGTTTCGCGATCAGACGACCCAGACTTCGCACTTAAAAATAGACTGGTCTTTGCGGTGATCAAGTCGTCCCACCATCTCGCCAACGCCACCGGTCCTGAGCCCCTCCCGATCATCGCCAGGCTCACCGAGGTCTTGAGGACGTCTATCCGCCCTGCGGTTCCCAATGCTGAGGCCCTGGCGTGGATAGACGCCAACGCACGGAACTGGGGACACACCACGACCATGGTGCTGCGGGACCACTACCAGGCCACGATCATGAACAGGGTGAGTGCTCTCGCCGAACTCACGGACCCGTCGTGGCATCGGAACTTTGAGGTGGCGTCCTCCTGGGCCACCCGCCAGTACGGGCGCCACCTCCGTCCTGAGACCCTGGAGGACGTCCGCTCGATGCTCCGACGGGAGCTTGACGCCCCGGTTTCTTCCGGGCTCTCCATGGTCGGCTCCCTGCCTGCCTTCGGCCAGCTGCCTCTCTCCCCGTCTCCACCGGTCGATTCAGACCCCGGACCCCTGGACAGCGATGGATGTTTCGAGCGCTCCCCGTCCCGAGCCCGCTCCGTCTCTCTCTGCACCTCCTCCCTGTCTATTCCCTTCTGCCCCACGCGCAGGCTCCCTACCTCCCCTCCCCTCCTCCCCTTCCCTCCGACCCTGCCCTCCCCCCCTCCTCCATCTCCTCGACCTTCCACTGCAGGTTCGAGACCCCATCCGGCCGCACCGCTGGCGCAGAGGATGAAGGCGCGAGCCTCCACCCGGTTTCAGCGCCGGACCCTCGCCGCAGTCGTCCGGACCACTCCTCGGTCTCCCGGCACGACACCCGGCTTTGGGTTTGCCCAGACTGCTCCTCGTCGTGGCGTCTCCGCTCTCCTCCGGACGTCTCCTCGGTCTCCCGGCACGACACCCGGCGTTGGGTTTGCCCAGACTACTCCTCATCGTGACGTCTCCGCTGCCCCCCCCGCCGTCGCCACCACCACCCCCCTTGGCTCGGCCCACGGCAGACTCGCGCCCGAGATTCCTGCCGACGGCGTCACCCCGGACACGCCCACCCGGAGGCCCACGCGTCACGTCAACACCGCACACAAGAGGATGAAGACGCGAGCCTCCACCCGGTTTCAGCGCCGGACCCTCGCCGCAGTCGTCCGGACCTCTCCTCGGTCTCCCGGCACGACACCCGGCTTTGGGTTTGCCCAGACTGCTCCTCGTCGTGGCGTCTCCGCTCTCCTCCCGACGTCTCCTCGGTCTCCCGGCACGACACCCGGCTTTGGGTTTGCCCAGACTGCTCCTCGTCGTGGCGTCTCCGCTCTCCTCCCGACGTCTCCTCGGTCTCCCGGCACGACACCCGGCTTTGGGTTTGCCCAGACTGCTCCTCGTCGTGGCGTCTCCGCTCTCCTCCCGACGTCTCCTCGGTCTCCCGGCACGACACCCGGCTTTGGGTTTGCCCAGACTGCTCCTCGTCGTGGCGTCTCCGCTCTCCTCCCGACGTCTCCTCGGTCTCCCGGCACGACACCCGGCTTTGGGTTTGCCCAGACTGCTCCTCGTCGTGGCGTCTCCGCTCTCCTCCGGACGTCTCCTAACCCTAACCCTAACCCCTAACCTGTTGGATTGAATGTGGGGGTGGGTCGGGGATCTCGGGGTTTAGTTTGATGATGGCCCGTGCACCCGCTGTCGCCGCCTTCGGCGGCGCCAGCTTTAATTTTGACCTAACCCTAACCCTAACCCTAACCCCCTAACCCTAACCCTAACCCTAACCCTAACCCTAACCCTAACCCTAACCCCCTAACCCTAACCCTAACCCTAACCCTAACCTAACCCTAACCCTAACCCTAACCCTAACCCTAACCCCTAACCCCTAACCCCTAACCCTAACCCTAACCCTAACCCTAACACCTTCCTGGCCCTGACCATAACCACACCTTCCTGGCCCTAACCATAACCACACCTTCCTGGCCCTAACCATAACCACACCTTCCTGGCCCTAACCATAACCACACCTTCCTGGCCCTGACCATAACCACACCTTCCTGGCCCTTACCATAACCACACCTTCCTGGTCCTAACCATAACCACACCTTCCTGGCCCTTACCATAACCACACCTTCCTGGCCCTAACCATAACCACACCTTCCTGGCCCTAACCACAACCGTCCCACCCTCCCCTGGTCGTCACCCCCCTCCCTAATTCGATCCTGGTCTACTCACCTGACCCCTCCTCTGCCCCTCCATCTTGACTTATTTAATTCCCACCCATTCTTTTATTTTTTTTCATACATGTATTTATGGTTTATAGTTTCCTGATTGCCCTTATACTTACCGTTTTATTCGGAGGTATATGTTTCTGTCCTATTGGAACGACCGTGTACATCGTTTGCTTATCTGGCGTCCTCTGCTGGCCATTCTAGTGCCCTCACCCCGGGCTGCATCTTGGTCTTGGGACGCGGCAATACTATTTACGATGTTTTAAAATTTAATTATATTGCCTGATATGACGCCCCATTGACCCCCCTGTCCCCTTACCAGTAGTCCGAGATTTAAAACATAATTGTTTATTCCACCGTCCCACGGTCCCGCCCCCGTGTGGGGCCCTGATTGGCTCAGGGTCACGCGGAGCTCTCGGATGTACTTCTTTTCGTGTTTCCTGTTGTCACTACTGTTCTGTCCCTGCGTGCGTCTACCTGTCTCCTGTCACCGCGGCTCGGTTTTTTGAAAAGTGCTTGGACTATTTCACGGTTTGAATTGTAACCCTGTACCTGATGAAGTCACCCATTGTGACGAAACGTCGTACTACTACAACGATATCTATCCGTTTAAAATAAACCACGGAATTTATCGGACCACTTTGCATTTTTTCGCATTTTCTTGCTTTGAACCTTCCATCATCGATTTATTTTATTTTATTTTATTTTAATTTTTACATTCTTACCGTGGAGGATGCCTGCCCCGAACCATTATGACGAATGGACACTGGTGCAGCGCGGACGACGCCAGAACAGACCCCGGAACATTCCACCACTGGTTAGTCAATCATTTAGACGAGAACCTACCATAAGGCGTTCATACGCGGCAGTCGCGGACCCTTACGGTCGCGACTGGGCCCCCCGTGACTCTTCTCCACGGGCGTGGGATTACTATACACGTCCCGCTAGGGGTCGGTCCCCTCACGGGCCAACCCGTTACCCTCCTCCTCTCATGTCTCATACCTACCGGCCCGCGCCTTCAACGCGTCGCGATGAACGCCACAGAGGCCTAGTTGACGAGCACGAGGCCTTCCGCCAGAACTCATATGACCGAGACTTCCCTAACTACGCTTCACGGCCCCAACACCGGGCGCCTCCCCGTCCTGATCCCAGACCCCGGACCCGACCCCGTCCCCCCAGACGTCCCGGACCGCATGAGGCCACGAACGCACGTGCTAGGCCTTCGCGCCTGCCACCCACACACGCTGCGCCTCGTGTTCCTGATGTTTCGCGATCAGACGACCCAGACTTCTCACTCAAAAATAGACTGGTCTTTGCGGTGATCAAGTCGTCCCACCATCTCGCCAACGCCACCGGTCCTGAGCCCCTCCCGATCATCGCCAGGCTCACCGAGGTCTTGAGGACGTCTATCCGCCCTGCGGTTCCCAATGCTGAGGCCCTGGCGTGGATAGACGCCAACGCACGGAACTGGGGACACACCACGACCATGGTGCTGCGGGACCACTACCAGGCCACGATCATGAACAGGGTGAGTGCTCTCGCCGAACTCACGGACCCGTCGTGGCATCGGAACTTTGAGGTGGCGTCCTCCTGGGCCACCCGCCAGTACGGGCGCCACCTCCGTCCTGAGACCCTGGAGGACGTCCGCTCGATGCTCCGACGGGAGCTTGACGCCCCGGTTTTTTCCGGGCTCTCCATGGTCGGCTCCCTGCCTGCCTTCGGCCAGCCGCCTCTCTCCCCGTCTCCACCGGTCGATTCAGACCCCGGACCCCTGGACAGCGATGGATGTTTCGAGCGCTCCCCGTCCCGAGCCCGCTCCGTCTCTCTCTGCACCTCCTCCCTGTCTATTCCCTTCTGCCCCACGCGCAGGCTCCCTACCTCCCCTCCCCTCCTCCCCTTCCCTCCGACCCTGCCCTCCCCCCCTCCTCCATCTCCTCGACCTTCCACTGCAGGTTCGAGACCCCATCCGGCCGCACCGCTGGCGCAGAGGATGAAGGCGCGAGCCTCCACCCGGTTTCAGCGCCGGACCCTCGCCGCAGTCGTCCGGACCACTCCTCGGTCTCCCGGCACGACACCCGGCTTTGGGTTTGCCCAGACTGCTCCTCGTCGTGGCGTCTCCGCTCTCCTCCGGACGTCTCCTCGGTCTCCCGGCACGACACCCGGCGTTGGGTTTGCCCAGACTACTCCTCATCGTGACGTCTCCGCTGCCCCCCCCGCCGTCGCCACCACCACCCCCCTTGGCTCGGCCCACGCCAGACTCGCGCCCGAGATTCCTGCCGACGGCGTCACCCCGGACACGCCCACCCGGAGGCCCACGCGTCACGTCAACACCGCACACAAGAGGATGAAGACGCGAGCCTCCACCCGGTTTCAGCGCCGGACCCTCGCCGCAGTCGTCCGGACCTCTCCTCGGTCTCCCGGCACGACACCCGGCTTTGGGTTTGCCCAGACTGCTCCTCGTCGTGGCGTCTCCGCTCTCCTCCCGACGTCTCCTCGGTCTCCCGGCACGACACCCGGCTTTGGGTTTGCCCAGACTGCTCCTCGTCGTGGCGTCTCCGCTCTCCTCCCGACGTCTCCTCGGTCTCCCGGCACGACACCCGGCTTTGGGTTTGCCCAGACTGCTCCTCGTCGTGGCGTCTCCGCTCTCCTCCCGACGTCTCCTCGGTCTCCCGGCACGACACCCGGCTTTGGGTTTGCCCAGACTGCTCCTCGTCGTGGCGTCTCCGCTCTCCTCCGGACGTCTCCTAACCCTAACCCTAACCCCTAACCTGTTGGATTGAATGTGGGGGTGGGTCGGGGATCTCGGGGTTTAGTTTGATGATGGCCCGTGCACCCGCTGTCGCCGCCTTCGGCGGCGCCAGCTTTAATTTTGACCTAACCAGCCAGTGCCTCCTTTCTACTCCTCGGATCTCCTTCCTGCCCCTCCTACACCTGGGCAGGCAAATCCAACCGGACTGCCAATCACACAAAATGACTATACCACCCTCAACTCCATCTTCATCCTGTTGGATCATGATGTTGTTCTTGCGGTGTTTGTTTGGTGTTTGCCCCCTGTTACCTTTACTCTTATACATTTCAAGGTTCATGTATATACTTCACATATATATTATGTATAATGCAAGTGGTCCCGTGTGTCCCTCCCCGAGCCGTTGGCGTTTTCTCTGTGCTTGTTGCTGTTTTTTTATTTTTTATTTATTTAATTTTTTCTCATGTGTGCTCCGCCCTTTACTCATGGCCCCGCCCCCAACCCTGACCCTTACTTAACCACTCCCACTCCTGGCCCTTATCCTAACCACTCGCCTTCCTGGCCCTAACCATAACCACTCGTCTTCCTGGCCCTAACCATAACCACACCTTCCTGGCCCTAACCATAACCACACCTTCCTGGCCCTAACCATAACCACACCTTCCTGGCCCTGACCATAACCACACCTTCCTGGCCCTGACCATAACCACACCTTCCTGGCCCTAACCATAACCACACCTTCCTGGCCCTAACCATAACCACACCTTCCTGGCCCTAACCATAACCACACCTTCCTGGCCCTGACCATAACCACACCTTCCTGGCCCTTACCATAACCACACCTTCCTGGTCCTAACCATAACCACACCTTCCTGGCCCTTACCATAACCACACCTTCCTGGCCCTAACCATAACCACACCTTCCTGGCCCTAACCACAACCGTCCCACCCTCCCCTGGTCGTCACCCCCCTCCCTAATTCGATCCTGGTCTACTCACCTGACCCCTCCTCTGCCCCTCCATCTTGACTTATTTAATTCCCACCCATTCTTTTATTTTTTTTCATACATGTATTTATGGTTTATAGTTTCCTGATTGCCCTTATACTTACCGTTTTATTCGGAGGTATATGTTTCTGTCCTATTGGAACGACCGTGTACATCGTTTGCTTATCTGGCGTCCTCTGCTGGCCATTCTAGTGCCCTCACCCCGGGCTGCATCTTGGTCTTGGGACGCGGCAATACTATTTACGATGTTTTAAAATTTAATTATATTGCCTGATATGACGCCCCATTGACCCCCCTGTCCCCTTACCAGTAGTCCGAGATTTAAAACATAATTGTTTATTCCACCGTCCCACGGTCCCGCCCCCGTGTGGGGCCCTGATTGGCTCAGGGTCACGCGGAGCTCTCGGATGTACTTCTTTTCGTGTTTCCTGTTGTCACTACTGTTCTGTCCCTGCGTGCGTCTACCTGTCTCCTGTCACCGCGGCTCGGTTTTTTGAAAAGTGCTTGGACTATTTCACGGTTTGAATTGTAACCCTGTACCTGATGAAGTCACCCATTGTGACGAAACGTCGTACTACTACAACGATATCTATCCGTTTAAAATAAACCACGGAATTTATCGGACCACTTTGCATTTTTTCGCATTTTCTTGCTTTGAACCTTCCATCATCGATTTATTTTATTTTATTTTATTTTAATTTTTACATTCTTACCGTGGAGGATGCCTGCCCCGAACCATTATGACGAATGGACACTGGTGCAGCGCGGACGACGCCAGAACAGACCCCGGAACATTCCACCACTGGTTAGTCAATCATTTAGACGAGAACCTACCATAAGGCGTTCATACGCGGCAGTCGCGGACCCTTACGGTCGCGACTGGGCCCCCCGTGACTCTTCTCCACGGGCGTGGGATTACTATACACGTCCCGCTAGGGGTCGGTCCCCTCACGGGCCAACCCGTTACCCTCCTCCTCTCATGTCTCATACCTACCGGCCCGCGCCTTCAACGCGTCGCGATGAACGCCACAGAGGCCTAGTTGACGAGCACGAGGCCTTCCGCCAGAACTCATATGACCGAGACTTCCCTAACTACGCTTCACGGCCCCAACACCGGGCGCCTCCCCGTCCTGATCCCAGACCCCGGACCCGACCCCGTCCCCCCAGACGTCCCGGACCGCATGAGGCCACGAACGCACGTGCTAGGCCTTCGCGCCTGCCACCCACACACGCTGCGCCTCGTGTTCCTGATGTTTCGCGATCAGACGACCCAGACTTCTCACTCAAAAATAGACTGGTCTTTGCGGTGATCAAGTCGTCCCACCATCTCGCCAACGCCACCGGTCCTGAGCCCCTCCCGATCATCGCCAGGCTCACCGAGGTCTTGAGGACGTCTATCCGCCCTGCGGTTCCCAATGCTGAGGCCCTGGCGTGGATAGACGCCAACGCACGGAACTGGGGACACACCACGACCATGGTGCTGCGGGACCACTACCAGGCCACGATCATGAACAGGGTGAGTGCTCTCGCCGAACTCACGGACCCGTCGTGGCATCGGAACTTTGAGGTGGCGTCCTCCTGGGCCACCCGCCAGTACGGGCGCCACCTCCGTCCTGAGACCCTGGAGGACGTCCGCTCGATGCTCCGACGGGAGCTTGACGCCCCGGTTTTTTCCGGGCTCTCCATGGTCGGCTCCCTGCCTGCCTTCGGCCAGCCGCCTCTCTCCCCGTCTCCACCGGTCGATTCAGACCCCGGACCCCTGGACAGCGATGGATGTTTCGAGCGCTCCCCGTCCCGAGCCCGCTCCGTCTCTCTCTGCACCTCCTCCCTGTCTATTCCCTTCTGCCCCACGCGCAGGCTCCCTACCTCCCCTCCCCTCCTCCCCTTCCCTCCGACCCTGCCCTCCCCCCCTCCTCCATCTCCTCGACCTTCCACTGCAGGTTCGAGACCCCATCCGGCCGCACCGCTGGCGCAGAGGATGAAGGCGCGAGCCTCCACCCGGTTTCAGCGCCGGACCCTCGCCGCAGTCGTCCGGACCACTCCTCGGTCTCCCGGCACGACACCCGGCTTTGGGTTTGCCCAGACTGCTCCTCGTCGTGGCGTCTCCGCTCTCCTCCGGACGTCTCCTCGGTCTCCCGGCACGACACCCGGCGTTGGGTTTGCCCAGACTACTCCTCATCGTGACGTCTCCGCTGCCCCCCCCGCCGTCGCCACCACCACCCCCCTTGGCTCGGCCCACGCCAGACTCGCGCCCGAGATTCCTGCCGACGGCGTCACCCCGGACACGCCCACCCGGAGGCCCACGCGTCACGTCAACACCGCACACAAGAGGATGAAGACGCGAGCCTCCACCCGGTTTCAGCGCCGGACCCTCGCCGCAGTCGTCCGGACCTCTCCTCGGTCTCCCGGCACGACACCCGGCTTTGGGTTTGCCCAGACTGCTCCTCGTCGTGGCGTCTCCGCTCTCCTCCCGACGTCTCCTCGGTCTCCCGGCACGACACCCGGCTTTGGGTTTGCCCAGACTGCTCCTCGTCGTGGCGTCTCCGCTCTCCTCCCGACGTCTCCTCGGTCTCCCGGCACGACACCCGGCTTTGGGTTTGCCCAGACTGCTCCTCGTCGTGGCGTCTCCGCTCTCCTCCCGACGTCTCCTCGGTCTCCCGGCACGACACCCGGCTTTGGGTTTGCCCAGACTGCTCCTCGTCGTGGCGTCTCCGCTCTCCTCCGGACGTCTCCTAACCCTAACCCTAACCCCTAACCTGTTGGATTGAATGTGGGGGTGGGTCGGGGATCTCGGGGTTTAGTTTGATGATGGCCCGTGCACCCGCTGTCGCCGCCTTCGGCGGCGCCAGCTTTAATTTTGACCTAACCAGCCAGTGCCTCCTTTCTACTCCTCGGATCTCCTTCCTGCCCCTCCTACACCTGGGCAGGCAAATCCAACCGGACTGCCAATCACACAAAATGACTATACCACCCTCAACTCCATCTTCATCCTGTTGGATCATGATGTTGTTCTTGCGGTGTTTGTTTGGTGTTTGCCCCCTGTTACCTTTACTCTTATACATTTCAAGGTTCATGTATATACTTCACATATATATTATGTATAATGCAAGTGGTCCCGTGTGTCCCTCCCCGAGCCGTTGGCGTTTTCTCTGTGCTTGTTGCTGTTTTTTTATTTTTTATTTATTTAATTTTTTCTCATGTGTGCTCCGCCCTTTACTCATGGCCCCGCCCCCAACCCTGACCCTTACTTAACCACTCCCACTCCTGGCCCTTATCCTAACCACTCGCCTTCCTGGCCCTAACCATAACCACTCGTCTTCCTGGCCCTAACCATAACCACACCTTCCTGGCCCTAACCATAACCACACCTTCCTGGCCCTAACCATAACCACACCTTCCTGGCCCTGACCATAACCACACCTTCCTGGCCCTGACCATAACCACACCTTCCTGGCCCTAACCATAACCACACCTTCCTGGCCCTAACCATAACCACACCTTCCTGGCCCTAACCATAACCACACCTTCCTGGCCCTGACCATAACCACACCTTCCTGGCCCTTACCATAACCACACCTTCCTGGTCCTAACCATAACCACACCTTCCTGGCCCTTACCATAACCACACCTTCCTGGCCCTAACCATAACCACACCTTCCTGGCCCTAACCACAACCGTCCCACCCTCCCCTGGTCGTCACCCCCCTCCCTAATTCGATCCTGGTCTACTCACCTGACCCCTCCTCTGCCCCTCCATCTTGACTTATTTAATTCCCACCCATTCTTTTATTTTTTTTCATACATGTATTTATGGTTTATAGTTTCCTGATTGCCCTTATACTTACCGTTTTATTCGGAGGTATATGTTTCTGTCCTATTGGAACGACCGTGTACATCGTTTGCTTATCTGGCGTCCTCTGCTGGCCATTCTAGTGCCCTCACCCCGGGCTGCATCTTGGTCTTGGGACGCGGCAATACTATTTACGATGTTTTAAAATTTAATTATATTGCCTGATATGACGCCCCATTGACCCCCCTGTCCCCTTACCAGTAGTCCGAGATTTAAAACATAATTGTTTATTCCACCGTCCCACGGTCCCGCCCCCGTGTGGGGCCCTGATTGGCTCAGGGTCACGCGGAGCTCTCGGATGTACTTCTTTTCGTGTTTCCTGTTGTCACTACTGTTCTGTCCCTGCGTGCGTCTACCTGTCTCCTGTCACCGCGGCTCGGTTTTTTGAAAAGTGCTTGGACTATTTCACGGTTTGAATTGTAACCCTGTACCTGATGAAGTCACCCATTGTGACGAAACGTCGTACTACTACAACGATATCTATCCGTTTAAAATAAACCACGGAATTTATCGGACCACTTTGCATTTTTTCGCATTTTCTTGCTTTGAACCTTCCATCATCGATTTATTTTATTTTATTTTATTTTAATTTTTACATTCTTACCGTGGAGGATGCCTGCCCCGAACCATTATGACGAATGGACACTGGTGCAGCGCGGACGACGCCAGAACAGACCCCGGAACATTCCACCACTGGTTAGTCAATCATTTAGACGAGAACCTACCATGAGGCGTTCATACGCGGCAGTCGCGGACCCTTACGGTCGCGACTGGGCCCCCCGTGACTCTTCTCCACGGGCGTGGGATTACTATACACGTCCCGCTAGGGGTCGGTCCCCTCACGGGCCAACCCGTTACCCTCCTCCTCTCATGTCTCATACCTACCGGCCCGCGCCTTCAACGCGTCGCGATGAACGCCACAGAGGCCTAGTTGACGAGCACGAGGCCTTCCGCCAGAACTCATATGACCGAGACTTCCCTAACTACGCTTCACGGCCCCAACACCGGGCGCCTCCCCGTCCTGATCCCAGACCCCGGACCCGACCCCGTCCCCCCAGACGTCCCGGACCGCATGAGGCCACGAACGCACGTGCTAGGCCTTCGCGCCTGCCACCCACACACGCTGCGCCTCGTGTTCCTGATGTTTCGCGATCAGACGACCCAGACTTCTCACTCAAAAATAGACTGGTCTTTGCGGTGATCAAGTCGTCCCACCATCTCGCCAACGCCACCGGTCCTGAGCCCCTCCCGATCATCGCCAGGCTCACCGAGGTCTTGAGGACGTCTATCCGCCCTGCGGTTCCCAATGCTGAGGCCCTGGCGTGGATAGACGCCAACGCACGGAACTGGGGACACACCACGACCATGGTGCTGCGGGACCACTACCAGGCCACGATCATGAACAGGGTGAGTGCTCTCGCCGAACTCACGGACCCGTCGTGGCATCGGAACTTTGAGGTGGCGTCCTCCTGGGCCACCCGCCAGTACGGGCGCCACCTCCGTCCTGAGACCCTGGAGGACGTCCGCTCGATGCTCCGACGGGAGCTTGACGCCCCGGTTTTTTCCGGGCTCTCCATGGTCGGCTCCCTGCCTGCCTTCGGCCAGCCGCCTCTCTCCCCGTCTCCACCGGTCGATTCAGACCCCGGACCCCTGGACAGCGATGGATGTTTCGAGCGCTCCCCGTCCCGAGCCCGCTCCGTCTCTCTCTGCACCTCCTCCCTGTCTATTCCCTTCTGCCCCACGCGCAGGCTCCCTACCTCCCCTCCCCTCCTCCCCTTCCCTCCGACCCTGCCCTCCCCCCCTCCTCCATCTCCTCGACCTTCCACTGCAGGTTCGAGACCCCATCCGGCCGCACCGCTGGCGCAGAGGATGAAGGCGCGAGCCTCCACCCGGTTTCAGCGCCGGACCCTCGCCGCAGTCGTCCGGACCACTCCTCGGTCTCCCGGCACGACACCCGGCTTTGGGTTTGCCCAGACTGCTCCTCGTCGTGGCGTCTCCGCTCTCCTCCGGACGTCTCCTCGGTCTCCCGGCACGACACCCGGCGTTGGGTTTGCCCAGACTACTCCTCATCGTGACGTCTCCGCTGCCCCCCCCGCCGTCGCCACCACCACCCCCCTTGGCTCGGCCCACGCCAGACTCGCGCCCGAGATTCCTGCCGACGGCGTCACCCCGGACACGCCCACCCGGAGGCCCACGCGTCACGTCAACACCGCACACAAGAGGATGAAGACGCGAGCCTCCACCCGGTTTCAGCGCCGGACCCTCGCCGCAGTCGTCCGGACCTCTCCTCGGTCTCCCGGCACGACACCCGGCTTTGGGTTTGCCCAGACTGCTCCTCGTCGTGGCGTCTCCGCTCTCCTCCCGACGTCTCCTCGGTCTCCCGGCACGACACCCGGCTTTGGGTTTGCCCAGACTGCTCCTCGTCGTGGCGTCTCCGCTCTCCTCCCGACGTCTCCTCGGTCTCCCGGCACGACACCCGGCTTTGGGTTTGCCCAGACTGCTCCTCGTCGTGGCGTCTCCGCTCTCCTCCCGACGTCTCCTCGGTCTCCCGGCACGACACCCGGCTTTGGGTTTGCCCAGACTGCTCCTCGTCGTGGCGTCTCCGCTCTCCTCCCGACGTCTCCTCGGTCTCCCGGCACGACACCCGGCTTTGGGTTTGCCCAGACTGCTCCTCGTCGTGGCGTCTCCGCTCTCCTCCGGACGTCTCCTAACCCTAACCCTAACCCCTAACCTGTTGGATTGAATGTGGGGGTGGGTCGGGGATCTCGGGGTTTAGTTTGATGATGGCCCGTGCACCCGCTGTCGCCGCCTTCGGCGGCGCCAGCTTTAATTTTGACCTAACCCTAACCCTAACCCTAACCCTAAACCCTAACCCTAACCCTAACCCTAACCCTAACCCTAACCCTAACCCTAACCCCTAACCCTAACCCTAACCCTAACCCTAACCCTAACCCTAACCAGGGTTTGAACCCTAACCTCAGGCTGATTTTGGAAGTTTGAATTTGGAAGTTGGAAGCTGAGGGGCTGATTTTGGAAGGTAATTTTTATAAATTCCCAGAAAGGTTAAGGTTCAAATGGTTAGGGTTGAAGGTTAGGGTTCGTCAACCCTAATCCCAGAAAAATATTTTCAAAGCTTTATCGTTTGTTTCCTCTGAGTTATAATTTTTTTAAAAAACGTTGCAATTCTATCAATGACCATGCATAATTCTGGGGCACTAGTCCAAATCTGGATTTGGAAGTGCTGAATTTGGAAGTAATTTTTAAAAATAATTATATTACCACCAGGGGGCAGAAGGATCATATGCAGAATTTGGAAGATTGAAGATGGAATTTGGAAGTAATTTCTACAAATAATTATATTTCCACCAGGGGGCAGAAGGGTCATATGCTGAATTTGGAAGATTGAAGATGGAAGTTGGAAATAAATTCTACAAATAATTATATTTCCACCAGAGGGCAGAAGGGTCATATGCTGAATTTGGAAGATTGAAGATGGAAGTTGGAAGTAATTTCTACAAATAATTGTACTTCCACCAGGGGGCAGAAGGGTCATATGCTGAAGTTGGAAGTTGGAATTTTCAGCATTATGTGTGGATTTGGAAGTTGGAAGTTTTATTTTTTGTCAGTGTCACCATTCAACATGTGGCGATTTGGAAGTTGGAAGTTGTAATTTGCCAGTGTCACCATTGAACAAATGTAGATTTGGAAGTTGGAAGTGTCACCATTGAACATGTGTAGATTTGGAAGTTGGAAGTTGGAAGTGTCACCATTGAACATGTGTGGATTTGGAAGGTGGGAGTTGGAAGTGCCACTTTTGAACATGTGTAGATTTGGAAGTTGGAAGTGTCACCATTGAACATGTGTGGATTTGGAAGTTGGAAGTTGGAAGTGTCACCATTGAACGTGTGTGGATTTGGAAATTGTAATTTGTCAGTGTCACCATTGAACATGTGTAGATTTGGAAGTTGGAAGTTGGAAGTGTCACCATTGAACATGTGTGGATTTGGAAGTTGGAAGTTGGAAGTGTCACCATTGAACATGTGTGGATTTGGAAGTTGTAATTTGTCAGCGTCACCATTGAAAATGTGTACATTTGGAAGTTGGAAGTGTCACCATTGAACATGTGTGGATTTGGAAGTTGTAATTTGCCAGTGTCACCATTGAACATGTGTAGATTTGGAAGTTGGAAGTTGGAAGTGTCACCATTGAACATGTGTGGATTTGGAAGTTGGAAGTGTCACCATTGAACATGTGTAGATTTGGAAATCGGAAGTGTCACCATTGAATATGTGTGGATTTGGAAGTTGGAAGGTGTAATTTGTCAGTGTCACCATTGAACATGTGTGGATTTGGAAGTTGGAAGTTGGAAGTGTCACCATTGAACATGTGTAGATTTGGAAGTTGGAAGTGTCACCATTGAACATGTGTGGATTTGGAAGTTGGAAGCTTTAATTTGTCAGTGTCACCATTGAACATGTGTAGATTTGGAAGTTGGAAGTTGGAAGTGTCACCATTGAACATGTGTGGATTTGGAAGTTGTAATTTGCCAGTGTCACCATTGAACAAATCTAGATTTGGAAGTTGGAAGTGTCACGATTGAACATGTGTTGATTTGGAAGTTGTAATTTGTCAGTGTCACCATTGAACATGTGTAGAGTTGGAAGTTGGAAGTGACACCATTGAACATGTGTGGATTTGGAAGTTGGAAGTTGGAAGTGTCACCATTGAACATGTGTAGATTTGGAAGTTGGAAGTGTCACCATTGAACATGTGTGGATTTGGAAGTTGGAAGTTTTACTCTTTGTCAGTGTCACCATTGAACATGTGTAGATTTGGAAGTTGGAAGTGTCAACATTGAACATGTGTAGATTTGGAAGTTGGAAGTGTCACGATTGAACATTTGTGGATTTGGAAGTTGGAAGTTGTAATTTGTCAGTGTCACCATTGAACATGTGTGGATTTGGAAGTTGGAAGTTGGAAGTGTCACCATTGAACATGTGTAGATTTGGAAGTTGTAAGTGTCACCATTGAACCTGTGTGGATTTGGAAGTTGGAAGTTGTAATTTGTCAGTGTCACCATTGAACATGTGTAGATTTGGAAGTTGGAAGTTGGAAGTGTCACCATTGAACATGTGTGGATTTGGAAGTTGGAAGTGTCACCATTGAACATGTGTGGATTTGGAAGTTGGAAGTTTTAATTTGCCAGTGTCACCATTGAACATGTGTAGATTTGGAAGTTGGAAGTTGGAAGTGTCACCAATGAACATGTGTGGATTTGGAAGTTGGAAGTGTCACCATTGAACATGTGTGGATTTGGAAGTTGGAAGTGTCACCATTGAACATGTGTAGATTTGGAAGTTGGAAGTTGGAAGTGTCACCATTGAACATGTGTAGATTTGGAAGTTGGAAGTTGGAAGGGTCACCATTGAACATGTGTGGATTTGGAAGTTGGAAGTGTCACCATTGAACATGTGTAGATTTGGAAGTTGGAAGTGTCACCATTGAACATGTGTGGATTTGGAAGTTGTAATTTGTCAGTGTCACCATTGAACATGTGTAGATTTGGAAGTTGCAAGTTGGAAGAAGTTGATTGATTCATCCATTCATCCAGTGTGACTGCTGCTCTCTAACCTGTGCTCTCTCTCCACAGGCTGACCCGAGGCTGCTGTGTGACGCCGCAGACGCTGTGTGACGCCGCAGACGCTGTGTGACGCCGCAGACGCAACTTCCGGGTAGCCGGCTTGGTTTGTTTGGTTTGGTTAGCAGGACGCTTAGCGTCGACCTGCTACCTCGGTTTGTATCTTGGTTTGTATCTATTTTCCGGCATTTATATCTGCGACCTGTTCTGCATACTCTGTATTGTATTCGCTGTTTCCCCCGCTGGAGCTCCGTCTGCATCAACCATGGTAAGCATGGATTCCGGTTGCTCTTGTTCCGCCTTTCTCATAAATAAGATTGCTCTGTTAGAGAAACGTATATGTCAGTTGGAGGATGAAAGGGTGTCGAGCATAAAGAAGACAGATGCTCCAGAAAGTACAGAGAAGAGACCCGCCAGGCGGACTCGTAGAGCTAACGCTATCGTTAGCAGCGACTCCGTCAAGGCAATTCTGTCGGCAGCACCACCTGCGAGGCAGACTGCTGTCAGTAGCCTGCCTCGCAAGTCCTTTTCGGGGGTAAAAACGCTAGTCATAGGCGACTCTGTTACACGTAAAGTTAGACTACACTCGCCAGCAAAAATGATTTGCCTACCCGGGGCCAGGGCTCCCGACATTGAAGCTAATCTTAGGGTGCTGGCAAACACCGACACTACTTTCGACAACATTGTAGTTCATGTCGGCACCAACGATGCTAGGACGAGACAAACTGAGGTCACAAAAAGTAACATAGCTAGGCTTTGTGACTTCGCCAGAAAGATGTGTCGGCATCGATTAATCCTCTCTGGCCCTCGACCCGATAAGGGTAATGATGAGCGCTATAGTAGATTATTGTCTCTAAATCGCTGGCTGGCACGATTTAGTTCGGAGCAGGGCTTTGGTTTCATTGATAACTGGCCCTCCTTGTGGGGCCGCCCTGGTGTGCTCATGAGAGACGGCCTACACCCTACTGGGTTAGGCGCCTCAATTATGTCAAAAAACATAGACAGATGTCTTATCCAGGCGTGACTCGTCCACTCACAGCAGGCTGGGTTGCAGGAGCTTAGCAAACCTGCTAGCAACAGGTTAGCTGATCCAGTTTATCAGGAAGGTGTATCTATTGCACCAATCTTTTCAGAGTTGAGTGTTAACCAGACTCCCTCTGAAAATAACGCTGTTCCTATATGTACGGTGGTGCGGCCTCGCACTGTCTTGAGGTGTAAAACCCGCAGGCAAGGGCCGCGACCAGTATGTCGAAATCGCACCATCCCCTTGATCGCTTCAGAGCTGAGTGTTAATCGGACTCCCTCTGAAAATAATAAAATGGAAGCACTCAGAATAGGGTTCATGAATATAAGGTCGCTTTCATCTAAGGCGCTCTTGGTCCATGATCTAATTGTTGATAATAAGATCGACATACTGGGCCTTTGTGAAACCTGGTTAAAACCAGATGAGTTTCTAGCCCTAAACGAAGCTACTCCCCCCAATTACGTCAGCGCTCAAGTATCTAGAGAAAATAAGAAAGGTGGTGGAGTAGCCCTGATATCTAATTCTAAGCTTAACTTAAAGCCAAAGAATAGATATACATTCAGATCCTTTGAGGTGCTTGCGTTCTGCTCCTCAGCTCCCCGACAAGCGAAACGAGTTCCAGACTCTTTCGTTTCAGCTATAGTATACCGTCCCCCAGGACCGTATTCACTTTTTGTTGATGAGTTTTCTGACTTTGCAGCTGATCTGGCTACATATTCAGACAATATTTTGCTCATTGGGGATTTCAACATTCATGTGAATAACCCATCTGATGCCCTCGCAAGGGCTTTTCTGTCCATTACAGATACGCTTGGCTTCAAACAGCTCGTCCAGCACCCAACCCTCATCGGTGGAAACACGCTGGACCTCGTTTTGACCCGCGGTGTAGACATCTCACAGCTAGTGGTCTCTCCCTACACCTCAGCTTTATCAGACCATTTTTTGCTCACTTTCCAGGTGGTGGTATCCTGCACCTGCAACGATCAGCAGGCTACTTTCAGCTGTCGCCGCATCACACCTGCAACCATTACAGCGATGGCAGATAAGTTACCCCGTTCACTTGCTCCTCTTTGTAACTATAAGGGTTCTGTGGACTGCCTTACTGATGACCTCAACGCTGCCCTGTCTGCTGCCATTGATTCAGTTGCCCCGCTCGTAATTAAAAAACGATCATTGAAAAAACCAGCTCCCTGGTTTAATGCAGAAACGCGCACTATGAAGCGAAGCAGCGAAGCTGCAGAATCCTTGAACGCAAATGGCGCTCGACTAAACTTGAGGTCTTTCATCTTGAATGGCACAACAGTCTGCTCACCTATAAGGGTGCGCTGACTACTGCCAGGAACGCCTACTTTTCCCGTATCATCAACTTGAATAGAAACAATCCCAAGTTTCTTTTTGACACGGTGAAGAGTCTGACTCAGAATCAGACTGAGACAGTAAGTTCTTCCATCATGGCAGGTGAATTCATGGATTTCTTTGTGAATAAGATTCAATCGATTAGAGAGGAAATTGATGCTTGCCGTGCAGCTTGTCCTACACATCCTGTGGGGCAGGATGGGGTCCTGCCTAGTAGGATGGGGAATTCTGACGCAACTTTCTTGGAGTTCAAGGCAATTCCTCTGGTGGAACTTGAAAAGGTGATAAAGGCATCGAAACCAACAACTTGTATGTTGGATCCTCTCCCTTCCAAGGTTCTTAAAGAACTTCTTCCAACTGTGGGGCCTACTATCCTCTCGCTTATGAATCTTTCGCTTTCAACAGGAATTGTTCCCTCCAATTTCAAGGCTGCGGTGATAAAACCGCTACTCAAAAAGCCTGGCCTAGACCCTGACTTAGTCAGGAACTATCGGCCTATATCGAACCTGCCCTTCCTGTCCAAGGTACAGGAAAGGATTGTAGCAAAGCAAATCGTCGATTATCTGACGAGGAACAATCTCTTCGAACCTTTCCAGTCAGGGTTCAGGAATTTCCACTCAACTGAAACTGCTGTTACAAGAGTTGTAAATGACATCCTTCTTGCCTTGGATAAAAATACAAGCTCAATGCTTGTGCTGCTGGACCTGAGTGCTGCGTTCGACACGATCGACCATAGCATTCTTCTTCACCGTCTTGAGCACTATGTTGGTTTCGGGGGTATGGCTCTTGGTTGGCTTGAATCGTACCTCACAGATAGAACCCAATTTGTGCTCCATGAGGGTTCAGAATTAAAACACTGCAAACTACGCTTTGGCTTACCACAAGGGTCGGTCCTTGGTCCATTACTTTTTGCAATGTATATGCTTCCCTTGGGCGACGTTATCCGCAGCTTCAGAATTAGTTTCCACTGCTTCGCGGATGACACCCAGCTCTTCATTCCAGTGGATTCAGGGAACTCGCCCCAGATCCAGAGGGTTGAGTCCTGTCTAGCTGCGGTGAAGTGCTGGATGTCACAAAACTTCCTCCAGCTTAACACTGGGAAGACAGAGCTGATAATTATCGGCTCGAAGCGGGACCGGAGAGAGTTTGAGGATGTCTCACTGTGGTTGGATGGACTCGCCATCCTACAGAGTGCATCAGTCAAGAATCCTGGGGTCCTGTTCGACCCTCAACTGTGCTTCAACCAACATGTTAGAAGCATAACTAGAATAACTAGCATAACTAGCATAACTATTGCCTTTTTCCATCTGAGAAACATTGCAAGAATCAGATCAATGTTATCTGCAGCGGATGCAGAGACACTGATTCATGCATTTGTTTCATCAAGACTGGATTATTGCAATGCACTGTTCTCGGGACTACCAAAATCTACCACAAAAAGTCTACAGCCTGTACAGAATGCTGCAGCTAGACTGCTGACCAGAACGAGAAGGTTCGATCATATCACACCTATTCTCGCCTCTCTGCACTGGCTACCAATAACTTTCAGATCGGACTTTAAGGTGCTACTGCTAACCTATAAAGCCGTGCATGGATCTTCTCCATCCTACCTGAAGGACCTGATCATTCCTTATAGTCCTTCTCGGTCCCTCCGGTCTTCGGGAGCTGGCCTTCTTTCACTGCCGAAGGTTAAAAAGAAATCGGCCGGACAGAGAGCGTTTGCCTATCGAGCCCCCTTCCTATGGAATAGGCTGCCACAAGTGATCAGGGAAGCTGACTCTGTGGAGCTATTCAAAGGAAAGCTCAAAACGCACCTCTACGATCTTGCATTTGGAACATAGGATTGTGAAAACGATTGTGAAAATGCAAAGTGAAGACCACTCTGGTTGTTTGTGTTTTGTTAATGCAGTATACATTCCCGCTATGTACTGTTCCGTTCTAATTCACTATTATGTCTGTTCTAGCATGTTGCGGTGACTGGACTGGATGCCTGGACTCTCCTCATGGTCAACCGGCCAGCACCACATCACCATTTTTGTGCATGAATTTACCTGTATGTCAATTATGGCACCCATTGCACTCCTGACCATCCCTGGAAGAAGGATCCCCCACTATGCGTTTCTTCTCAAGATTTCTTCCTTGCTAATTTCAAGGGAGTTTTTTCTTGCCCTTGTGGGGGCTTGGGTAAAGGGGGGTGTCATAAATATTTGACTTGTTAAGCCCTTTGAGACTGTAATGGTGATTAAGGGCTATACAAATAAAATTGAATTGAAATAAAATTGAATTGAATTGAACTTTTCTCTGTTTTGGGACCTCAGTGGTGGAACGAGCTCCCTACCGATGTCAGGATCGCAGAGTCGCTCACCAGCTTCCGCAAAAGACTCAAAACTCACCTGTTCAGAGTTCACCTCGACTCTGCATAGAAACCAATGCACAGCCACCATTGAATGTTGTACGTCCTGGCACTTGTACATTGCACTTATTCAAGGTACTTAATTGTGTAGCATCTACAGTAGCTGCTATCGTTGCTTTACACGGGGAATGGGTTAGCCTAGCGATTGCAATACTTGCACTTGGTTCTATGAACATCTTTACTGTACCTACAGCGATATATTGTTTCACTTCTTATGACAAATGTACTTATTGTAACAAATGCACTTGTTGTAAGTCGCTTTGGATAAAAGCGTCTGCTAAATGCCCTAAATGTAAATGTAAGAAAGTTAAGCCATGGTGGGGTTCATAGCTAAGAGCCTGCTGCCTGTCTTTATTTTTTTTATAGTGAAATAAATAAATTGTGCATTTTGAGGGATCTTCTGAGGGAGAGGTTAAGGTCAGGGCTAGAGGAAGGGAGAGGTTAGGGCTAGAGGAAGGGAGAGGTTAAGGTTAGGGCCAGAGGAAGGGAGAGGTTAAGGTTAGGGCCAGAGGAAGGGAGAGGTTAGGGTTAGGCCAGAGGAAGGGAGAGGTTAAGGTTAGGGCTAGAGGAAGGGAGAGGTTAAGGTTAGGACTAGAGGAAGGGAGAGGTTAAGGTTAGGGCCAGAGGAAGGGAGAGGTTAAGGTTAGGGCTAGAGGAAGGGAGAGGTAAGGTTAGGATTAGGGTTAATGCTTTTTCTTAATACTGCTGCCGCCATATAGTGGCGAGATAGGGTTATTACTTTTTTATTTTTTTAATACTGCTGCCGCCAACTAGTGGCGAGTTAGGGTTATTGCTTTTTCTTTATACTGCTGCCTCCAAGCAATAAGCCTAACTCGCCAGTAGATGGCGGCAGCAGTACTCAGAAAAAGCAATAACCGTAAGTCGCCACCAGATGGCGGCAGCAGTATTCAGAAAAAGCAATAACCCTAACTCGCCACTAGATGGCAGCAGCGGTATAAAGAAAAAGCAATAACCCTAACTCGCCACCAGATGGCTGCAGCAGTATAAAGAAAAAGCAATAACCCTAACTCGCCACCAGATGGCGGCAGCAGTATGAAAATGTATGAAAAAGTATGAGGCTGCTAACCGTCTCCCAGACGGCAGGAGGCTGGAGGGGTGGCTGCAGTCACACACAAGGCTGGTTGCTTTGCAGATGAGGCAGGTGGCGTAGATGTAAGGCTTTTGCTGTTAGTGTCATAGATCCCCCCGAAAGATCCACTAAAGTTAACAGATCTTTGTCTGTGTGTGTGTGTGTGTGTGTGTGTGTGTGTGTGAGAAGCTTCCTGCATTCATTTGTCTCCATGTGGCTCATCCTGGACTCCTGACACAGAGAAGGTGCAGCCATGCTGGGGCTGATAGCTAAGAGCCTGCTGCCTGTCTTTATTTTTTTATAGTGGATTTTTATAACGGATCAGCGTTTATACTAAGTAAACAAAGACTGACATTTTTTAAATTAGGGTTAGGGCGCGCGCCTGAGTCTCACTCCAGCCAAAGTCCCAAAGTTGGCCACCCTGGATTAACTTCTCTGGAGCAGCAAAAATAACCACAAAAATATTTGACACTTAAAATGTTAAAACAACATAACATATTCTAAAAACCTTCTTGTGATACAGTGAATAAATAATATAGCTCTACTGATTATTCTTATTCTTCTCGTTGTTTTGATCCGCACTCTCAACGGGAAGAGATGGCTTCAAGTAAAGTGAGCAAGATCAGTTTCAGAAGGTCCAGCTATCCACTTCAGTTAGGAGAACGAGGAGACGGGAGGAGAGGTGCAGGAGGAGCTCCACCTTCCTAAAGGTCCTCCAAGGGGAAGAGAGGTGGGGGTCCTGATGGAGGAGAGGTGGGGAGAGATGGCGCTCCACCTTCCTAAGGTGGGGGGGGGAGGGGGGAAGAGAGGTCAGGGGTCACGTCTGGGAGGCGGAGTCTCTTGTCGTCGTGGTGATCCTGGTTGCTGGGGGATCCGCGGCGCTTTCCAACACAACCATCTGGGATGGGAAAGGAAAACCAGTCGGTTACCACCGTGATGAAGAAATTAGGTCAAAGGTCACCATGGAAACCACAGTATAAAGATGGAATGGATTCTTTCAGGTCAAAGGTCAAAATGGTCCGACCAGACAGAAACCAGTGAGACCAGAAAGAAACCAGTGAGACCAGAAAGAAGCACTCACTGGTTAGGCTGGGGGACAACAGGGGGCGTTTCTGCCACTGTGGAGACAGAGGTCAGAGGTCAGACTCTATGAGAACATTACACTAATCATAACAGTAATGATATTATTACCACAGCTAGTATGAGAACCAATCATAACAGTAATGATGTTATTATTACCACAGCTAGTATGAGAACCAATCATAACAGTAATGATGTTATTATTACCACAGCTAGTATGAGAACCAATCATAACAGTAATGATGTTATTATTACCACAGCTAGTATGAGAACCAATCATAACAGTAATGATGTTATTATTACCACAGCTAGTATGAGAACCAATCATAACAGTAATGATGTTATTATTACCACAGCTAGTATGAGAACCAATCATAACAGTAATGATGTTATTATTACCACAGCTAGTATGAGAACCAATCATAACAGTAATGATATTATTACCACAGCTAGTATGAGAACCAATCATAACAGTAATGATGTTATTATTACCACAGCTAGTATGAGAACCAATCATAACAGTAATGATGTTATTATTACCACAGCTAGTATGAGAACCAATCATAACAGTAATGATGTTATTATTACCACAGCTAGTATGAGAACCATTCATAACAGTAATGATGTTATTATTACCACAGCTAGTATGAGAACCAATCATAACAGTAATGATGTTATTATTACCACAGCTAGTATGAGAACCAATCATAACAGTAATGATGTTATTATTACCACAGCTAGTATGAGAACCAATCATAACAGTAATGATGTTATTATTACAACGGCTCGAGGGGGGATGGGAGGAGTTAAGGTTAAGGTTAGGGTTAGGGAACGGAGAGGTTAAGGTTAAGGTTAGGGTTAGGGAACGGAGAGGTTAAGGTTAAGATTAGGGTTAAGGGAACGGAGAGGTTAAGGTTAAGGTTAGGGTTAAGGGAACGGAGAGGTTAAGGTTAGGGTTAAGGGAACGGAGAGGTTAAGGTTAGGGCTAGGGGAAGGGACTCCATCATCATTCATCCATTTAGTCTTCATCCATCATCCATCTATCATCGTTCCTCCATCCATCATACATCATCCAACTATCATGCACCCTTCCCCCCCCCTCCACCCTGTGACTCACTGTCAGCCTGGAGGGCCCCCTGAGGCCCCTGAAGCGGAGGTAGGAGATGTCCCCCTTGTCCTTGCCGGCGTCCTGGTCCGAGGTGAAGACGTGAGTGACGCCCGCCGCCCGGATCAGAGGAACACACTCGTCACACGGGCACTTGGTGACGAAGAGCAGGAGCCGCTGCCCGGGGCGCACCTCCCGGCTCCTGGGGGCCCACACACATGAATGAATACATGAACAGGAGGCCCGCCCGGCTCCTGGGGGCCCACACACATGAATGAATACACCTGGAGCCGCGTTCTGCTCAGTGGATCAGGTCTAAACGTTGTTCTGACCTGAAGGTTAGGGCGTTCTGCTCAGTGGATCAGGTCTAAACGTTGTTCTGACCTGAAGGTTAGGGCGTTCTGCTCAGTGGATCAGGTCTAAACGTTGTTCTGACCTGAAGGTTAGGGCGTTCTGCTCAGTGGATCAGGTCTAAACGTTGTTCTGACCTGAAGGTTAGGGCGTTCTGCTCAGTGGATCAGGTCTAAACGTTGTTCTGACCTGAAGGTTAGGGCGTTCTGCTCAGTGGATCAGGTCTAAACGTTGTTCTGACCTGAAGGTTAGGGCGTTCTGCTCAGTGGATCAGGTCTAAACGTTGTTCTGACCTGAAGGTTAGGGCGTTCTGCTCAGTGGGTGAGGTCTAAACGTTGTTCTGATCTGTAGGTTAGGGCGTTCTGCTCAGTGGATCAGGTCTAAACGTTGTTCTGACCTGAAGGTTAGGGCGTTCTGCTCAGTGGATCAGGTCTAAACGTTGTTCTGACCTGAGGGTTAGGGCGTTCTGCTCAGTGGATCAGGTCTAAACGTTGTTCTGACCTGAAGGTTAGGGCGTTCTGCTCAGTGGATCAGGTCTAAACGTTGTTCTGACCTGAAGGTTAGGGCGTTCTGCTCAGTGGGTGAGGTCTAAACGTTGTTCTGACCTAAGGGTTAGGGCGTTCTGCTCAGTGGATCAGGTCTAAACGTTGTTCTGACCTGAAAGTTAGGGCGTTCTGCTCAGTGGATCAGGTCTAAACGTTGTTCTGACCTGAAGGTTAGGGCGTTCTGTTCAGTGGATCAGGTCTAAATGTTGTTCTGACCTGAAGGTTAGGGCGTTCTGCTCAGCGTGGATGATGTATCGATACTTGGTCCTCCCACGGTCCTGATGTTTGGTGTCCAGTTGTGGGTACTGGGCGTACTGGGACCCCACTGGGTAGGCGTTGTAGCCACCGCCCACCAGGTAGAGTCGGCCAGTCCCGTCCCCACCGTCCTGGGGGGGAGCAGGACGATTAGAACCAAGACATCTTTAAAAGGACTTAAGTCATCAGGACTTAAACCAAGACTTCTTTAAAAGGACTTCATTCACCAGGAATTAAACCAAGACTTCTTTAAAAGGGCTTCATTCACCAGGAATTAAACCAAGACTTTTATAATAGGACTTCAGTAACCAGGACTTAAACCGACACATCTTTAAAAAGGATCAGGACTTAAGTGCCCCGATGGATGATCACCTCCAGAACCCCCTATGTCCATCTGACATCAGAAGTGACCATCTGGATCTCATACATGGTGAGGTTTTAATAACTTGTTGAGTCTTTACTCACCGACTCCGCCTGGGCCCAGATCACGGCTCCGACGCCCACCTTGGGGTCCTCTGAAACAGAAACAGAGCCTCTGTTAGGAGCCATCGAGGGGTCACACCTCCTAGTTAGAAATAGATGAGTCTCGTGGTTCAAACTACTTCTACAGAACAACAGACTCATTAGAAACAATCAAAGCGGATGCAGATGACAGCTTGAAAACATTTTGTTTTAGTGAAGCCATGACCTCTGACCTCCGACCACCGTGTGAAGGGTTCAGCTCCATGACCTTTGACCTGTGTGAGTCAGAAGCCTCACCTGTCCTGAAGGCCAGCAAAGTGGCCTGGATGATGCAGTGGCGGGCCACAGCCTGGGAGACGGGCGGGGGAACCGGACCCCTGGGGGCCACGTCTGGACTCTCCTTAGAGGGCCCTGCTGGGGGCGTCGGGGCCCTTAACAAACCGAGGAGCAGAGGACCGTTACCAGGAGGAACCGGCTGTAGACCAGTGATCCAGTGGGAGTCATGGTCCAACTGGTCCAGAAAGTATCTTGACAAAGATATCTCCATATGATCTATACATATATATATATATATATATATCTTCTGATAAATACTGTCAGTACAGTTGGTAAACTACAGGGTTTCTGATATACTGTCAGTACAGTTTGTAAACTACGGGGTTTCTGATATACTGTTAGTACAGTTTGTAAACTACAGGGTTTCAGGTAGATACTGTTAGAACAGTTTGTAAACGACAGGGTTTCTGATATACTGTTAGTACAGTTTATAAACTACGGGGTTTCTGATATACTGTTAGTACAGTTTGTAAACGACAGGGTTTCTGATAGATACTGTTAGTACAGTTTGTAAACGACAGGGTTTCTGATATACTGTCAGTACAGTTTGTAAACGACAGGGTTTCTGATATACTGTCAGTACAGTTTGTAAACGACAGGGTTTCTGATATACTGTTAGTACAGTTTGTAAACTACGGGGTTTCTGATATACTGTCAGTACAGTTTGTAAAGGACAGGGTTTCTGATATACTGTCAGTACAGTTTGTAAACGACAGGGTTTCTGATATACTGTTAGTACAGTTTGTAAACGACAGGGTTTCTGATATACTGTCAGTACAGTTTGTAAACGACAGGGTTTCTGATATACTGTCAGTACAGTTTGTAAACGACAGGGTTTCTGATAGATACTGTCAGTACAGTTTGTAAACGACAGGGTTTCTGATAGATACTGTCAGTACAGTTTGTAAAGGACAGGGTTTCTGATATACTGTCAGTACAGTTTGTAAACGACAGGGTTTCTGATATACTGTTAGTACAGTTTGTAAACTACGGGGTTTCTGATATACTGTCAGTACAGTTTGTAAACGACAGGGTTTCTGATATACTGTTAGTACAGTTTGTAAACGACAGGGTTTCTGATAGATACTGTCAGTACAGTTTGTAAACGACAGGGTTTCTGATATACTGTCAGTACAGTTTGTAAACGACAGGGTTTCTGATAGATACTGTCAGTACAGTTTGTAAACGACAGGGTTTCTGATAGATACTGTCAGTACAGTTTGTAAAGGACAGGGTTTCTGATATACTGTCAGTACAGTTTGTAAACGACAGGGTTTCTGATATACTGTTAGTACAGTTTGTAAACGACAGGGTTTCTGATATACTGTCAGTACAGTTTGTAAACGACAGGGTTTCTGATATACTGTTAGTACAGTTTGTAAACTACGGGGTTTCTGATATACTGTCAGTACAGTTTGTAAACGACAGGGTTTCTGATATACTGTTAGTACAGTTTGTAAACGACAGGGTTTCTGATAGATACTGTCAGTACAGTTTGTAAACGACAGGGTTTCTGATATACTGTCAGTACAGTTTGTAAACGACAGGGTTTCTGATAGATACTGTCAGTACAGTTTGTAAACGACAGGGTTTCTGATAGATACTGTCAGTACAGTTTGTAAAGGACAGGGTTTCTGATATACTGTCAGTACAGTTTGTAAACGACAGGGTTTCTGATATACTGTTAGTACAGTTTGTAAACTACGGGGTTTCTGATATACTGTCAGTACAGTTTGTAAACGACAGGGTTTCTGATATACTGTTAGTACAGTTTGTAAACTACAGGGTTTCTGATATACTGTCAGTACAGTTTGTAAAGGGTAACCTCACCTGGGTGAAGCGTCTTCTCCGGCGCAGTAGAAGCCGTGGTGGAGCAGGGGCAGCCCTGCGCTGACGGAGGCCAGCAGCTCCACCAGCTGCAGCATGCTGCTCCTCAGGGTGGAGAGGTCCGGGTCCTGGCAGAAGGCCTCCAGACCCAGCAGCTCCAGGACCGCCCGGTGCTCCCGCTCACACGGGATCAGGAACGCCCGGGACAGCTCCTGGAGGTGACTCCTCCGCTGCCTGGGGAGGAGGAGGAGGAGGAGGAGCAGGGAAGAGGAAGATGAGGAAGAGAAAGAGGAAGAAGAAGAAGAAGAAGAAGAAGAAGAAGAAGAAGAAGAAGAAGACATTTAGTTTCAGACAGACAGACAGACAGACAGACAGACAGACAGACAGACAGACAGACAGACAGACAGACCCCCTACCTCCTGAACAGCTCCTCCAGGTCCTGCTCCGGCTGGTCTTCCTGGACCCGCTCCATGAAGTCGGAGGTCCTGGACTTCAGGTCCACGTACTGGGGCAGACCAGGGGCCAGGGGCCGCAGGGCCACGACCACCGGGGGCCCGCCTCCTGCCCGCAGCCTCTCCACCGCCCCCAGGTCCAGCAGGGCCTCCGGGCTGGGCCCCACACCAGAACCCGGGGCGGGGGACTGGTCCGCACCGCGACCCGAGAGCACGCTGACCTCCGGGTCCCCCGGCCAGAAGAAGACCTGAATCACACCCGCTGGGACCCGGAGGGGGACCATCAGGACCACTGAGGACCAGGACCACAGAGGACCAGGACCACCGAGGACCAGGACCATCAGGACCAGGACCATCAGGACCACTGAGGACCAGGACCACAGAGGACCAGGACCACCGAGGACCAGGACCATCAGGACCAGGACCATCAGGACCACTGAGGACCAGGACCACAGAGGACCAGGACCACCGAGGACCAGGACCATCAGGACCAGGACCACTGAGGACCAGGACCATCAGGACCAGGAACATCAGGACCACTGAGGACCATCAGGACCAGGACCATCAGGACCAGGACCATCAGGACCAGGACCACTGAGGCCCAGGACTACCAAGGACCAGGACCACTGAGGACCAGGACCATCAGGACCAGGAACATCAGGACCACTGAGGACCATCAGGACCAGGACCATCAGGACCAGGACCATCAGGACCAGGACCATCAGGACCACTGAGGACCAGGACCACAGAGGATCAGGACCACCGAGGACCAGGACCATCAGGACCAGGACCACTGAGGACCAGGACCATCAGGACCAGGAACATCAGGACCACTGAGGACCATCAGGACCAGGACCATCAGGACCAGGACCATCAGGACCAGGACCACTGAGGCCCAGGACTACCAAGGACCAGGACCACTGAGGACCAGGACCATCAGGACCAGGAACATCAGGACCACTGAGGACCATCAGGACCAGGACCATCAGGACCAGGACCATCAGGACCAGGACCATCAGGACCACTGAGGACCAGGACCACAGAGGATCAGGACCACCGAGGACCAGGACCATCAGGACCAGGACCACTGAGGACCAGGACCATCAGGACCAGGAACATCAGGACCACTGAGGACCATTAGGACCAGGACCATCAGGACCAGGACCATCAGGACCAGGACCATCAGGACCAGGACCACTGAGGCCCAGGACTACCAAGGACCAGGACCACTGAGGACCATCAGGACCACTGAGGACCAGGACCACTGAGGACCAGGACCACCGAGGACCAGGACCACTGAGGACCAGGACCACCGAGGACCAGGACCACCGAGGACCAGGACCACCGAGGACCAGGACCACTGAGGACCATCAGGACCAGGACCACTGAGGACCATCAGGACCACTGAGGACCAGGACCACCGAGGACCAGGACTATTAACTATAGTTCTAGTTCATCTCACCTCACTGGAGAAATAGAACTGTACTCTACTCTAGTTACAGTTATACGCTAGTTTTAGTTATACTAATAGTTTTAGTTATACTCTAGTTATAGTTATAATCTAGTTATAGTCATAGTTATCTTCCAGTTATGGTTATAGCTATAGTTATACTATAGTTATAGTTAAACTCCAGTTATAGTTAAACTCTAGTTTTAGTTATACTTTATACTCTAGTTTTAGTTATAATCTAGTTACAGTCATAGTTATATTCCAGTTATAGTTATACTATAGTTATAGTTAAACTGCAGTTATAGTTAAACTCCAGTTATAGTTAAACTCCAGTTATAGTTAAACACCAGTTATAGTTAAACTCTAGTTTTAGTTATACTCTAGTTTTAGTTATAATCTAGTTATAGTCATAGTTAAACTCCAGTTATAGTTAAACTCTAGTTTTAGTTATACTCTAGTTATAGTCATAGTTATATTCCAGTTATAGTTATAGCTATAGTTATAGTTAAACACCAGTTATAGTTAAGCTCCAGTTATAGTTAAACTCTATTTTTAGTTATACTCTAGTTATAGTTATAATCTAGTTATAGTCATAGTTATATTCCAGTTATAGTTATAGCTATAGTTATACTATAGTTATAGTTAAACTCCAGTTAAAGTTAAACTCTAGTTGTAGTTATACTCTAGTTTTAGTCATAGTTATACTTCAGTTATAGTTATAGTTATTCTATATTTATACTAGTTATAGTTATAGTTAAACTCTAGTTCTAGTTGAACTCTAGTTCTAGTTACCGTTGACCACCATCTTGAGGCAGGCGGAGCATGGCCGTCTGGAGAAGTAGAGCTGGCTGCCCTCTAGCCCCGCCCCCCCATGGTGGAGCACCGCCTCCTGGCCCGCGTGGAGGAGGGGCCCCGAGACGTGGAGGCCCCTGACCCGGCCCCCACGGACCACCACCAGACCACAGGGCCGAACCTAGAGAGAGGGGGGGAGAGAGAGAGAGAGAGAGAGAGAGAGAGAGAGAGAGAGAGAGAGAGAGAGAGAGAGAGAGAGAGAGAGAGAGAGAGAGAGACAGAGAGAGAGAGAGCGAGAGACAGAGAGAGCGAGAGAGAGACACACTGTATCAGTCTCTATCATTGTTTCCTGTGACGGCTATATACATGAACATGAGTGAGTGAGTGAGTGAGTGAGTGAGTGTCTGAGTGAGTGAGTGAGTGAGTGAGTGAGTGAGTGAGGGTCTGTCCACACCCCTAGGCCGTGGTCCGGTCTACATACGACCGGGTCGTGGTCTTCAGCAGTCTCTCTGGGGAACCTCTCCATCCACAAGCTGAGGAGGGTGAAGAGGTTGGCCTGACACAACCGGGGGACCTGACCTAGAGAGGTTAGTTATCGTTAGTTAGTCATAGTTATATACACAGGACAGACATGGAAACTATAGATTGGGTATAGTTGTATAGTAATATACTAACACTACCAGTATACACTTTACCTGCCAAATATTATTTGTCATTAGTTAATGTTTTTTTTGTTTATATTTATGTATTCAATTTGTTTAATATATTGAGTTCGCCAAATTAGGTAGGAACCAAAGTTTCCGACATATGTACCCTAACAACCAGTTAAGATGTAACAGCCAATTGACCGGTAAAGACGTGCTCAGATGCCTCGTGTGTTGAAGTCAAGTAACAAGTTATGAAGTTAAGCAGAACAGTTAAGATGTTTTTCTTTGGGATATTTTGAAACAAGCATTTTTGCGGAAGAAACCTCATTCCCTCATGGTTATGTGCAACCAGCGAGGTATGTGTATAGCAAGATAACATTTATTTTCTGAATATATTTGTGTTAACCTTTTACCGTATGTAACCGTGTCTATTTTACATTATCATATGTGTAGTTCGACGGTGGATATTGCAATGGATGATTGTGGACGGAGAGATGGCAAGGAGCAGCAATAAATCCATCAGTAACGAGAACCACGGTGTCGTTTATTTCATGGAGGGAGTGATATACACCAACACTACCAGTTCTACCAGTACACACTAACACTACCAGTATAGTTAGTCTATACCAGAGATGGGACAAAGTCGTTCGTTCTGATATTATTGGAGATACAAGTGTAGATTTGTCTTCGCTCGCTGTTTGTTTTTTTCATCTTCATGGAAGTGAATGCGTCTTGGGTGTCTAGCCCTCCAGGCGGGAAATATGTTAGATATCTAAAACAATAAATGTTTTTGACTCAAGACATGTCGAGTCATTACAAGTCAGAGGTCAAGTCTCAAGTCAATAGCAGTCAAGTCTAAGTCGAGTCGCAAGTCATGCGTAATTTTGTCAAGTCGAGTCTGAAGTCATCAAAATCATGACTTGATTCTTACTCGAGTCCAAGTCATGTGACTCGAGTCCACGTCTCTGGTCTGTACACTACCACTACTAACGCTAGCAGTACATACCAGTACTCCCAGTTCAGTTACCAGCACTCAGTCCAGTCACCAGTACTCCCAGTCACCAGTACTTACTCCCAGTCCAGTCACCATTAGTCCCAGTCCAGTCACCAGTCCGCTCACCTTGTGGTCTGTAGTCGGTCTGCGTCTCGTGGCTCTGCGTCCGCAACGCCTCGCTGAGGTTCTCTGTCTCCATCCTTCCTCAGGCTGTGATACTACATAATATGTAATATATTGAATATATAGAGCAGTCTGTGAGGGACTACGGTGACCCAATTTAACCTCTCCTTCCGACAACACGTCCCCTTCCGAGTATGATGCGCACTGGTGATGTCACGATATGGGCAGGACCGACCTGTCACTGTGATGACAACGCCCCCTTTCTGAACGGCTCTGGTTCCGGAAGTACCGCCCCCTTTCTGAACGTCTCGGGTTATGGAAGTACCGCCCCATTGGAGTCAATTTCCCATTAATTTTTTATGCAAGTTTTATATATATATATAAAGAGAGAGAGAGAGAGATCAATATAAGCCCAACCTATCATTAGATATAGGCAAGGCAAGGCAACTTTATTGATATCGCACTTTTCATTCGCGAGGCAGACTCAATGAATGTAGATAGGATGCTTTTCGAGTCGGTCCAACAGAGGGCGCTATAACCTTTATATTGAGGTAAATGTTCCGTTATTCTAGAGGAAGAAGAGCAGTGCCTTGTGTAACGCGGATGTAGAATCAGACTTAATTTACTTTATCATATTCTATAATTTAAAGCACATATAATCCTATAAACTACTACGCCGCCTGAGTATAATTAAGTCAATCATGTCAGTCGGAGGAGTGTCTCCTATTCCTGGGAGATGTGGATTCTTCGTGGAGAGGAAAAGACGGTTCTGTAAAATGATCGTTAGGACTGGAAACTCTTATTGTGGAGAACATGCTGACGTGGTAAGATGATATCATATATTATATTACACTGAATATAATAATAATAAATAATAATAATACACATATATATTAGAAGTGGAAACTCTTATTGTGGAGAACATGCTGCCGTGCTAAGATTGTTTATATAATAATTTCTATATTATAATAATATATATATAATATAGTTTAATATACAAACTATAACATCACGTGGTGAGATGCTTTCTAATCATCTTATCTATTAAGCTGGAACAGAAAAGCTTAAGTGCTTGAAATAGTGAAAGGACCCTTTTTAACACCAGGTGTGATTAGTAAAATAGGCCATTTAAATCCTGCAATACTGATAATAAGACGATTTTTCTGAGTGCTATAAGCTTTACTTATCAGAACAATACGAATCACATATGTGCCCAATCTGTGGTGGCGAGTCGAGACCTTTTAGATTAGTTTTTGTGAAAACATCTGTTTTCAATTTGTCTTTAACAATATATTGGACCAAAGCATGAATTGATGGTTGGTTTAGAAATGAGAGAAATGCAATTGGTGGCATATGAGAGCAGTGAGCTAAACTGTCTCATAAAAACTGAACAGCATCCTCGCTGTGATTCCACCTATAAAGTGAAATTATTTGTATTGTTCGTCTTTAACACATGTCTGTCCTCAGATGTCTTTTCAGTTTTGCTGTGGTGTAGCCTGATTCAGTTTTCTGTTCAGGAGAATGGAAACTCTAGGCGAAGGATACCCTGTCCGCTGGATCCAAAACAGTAAGGACCCAACTCTGACCCGCAGTTCGTATTAATGTATTCTATGAATATATAATGCAGTTTGCATTCATATTCTAAGAATACATCAGTTGTGTACTCGTCTGTTTCTCTGATGCGCAGCACAGTATTTGAGGAGCAGCTATCGAAACATCTACAAAAGTGCAACTCCAGGGTAAAACCCAAACCTGTAAGTGCAATTTAAAATGTAATTGATTATTTGAAAGATTGAAATGGTTTCTTTTATTATTAATTCATGCTTTCAACCTTTGACTTCAGGTATATTATGAACAAAACATCAATGCTGGGTCCGGGGACGAAGAGACATTAGAGGACCAGGTACTGATTAGTTAAGATTTATATAATATATAGTATATAAGAGATAATGAACGTAACACTAATTAAAGCGGCATGGATTGTATATTAAGGTTAATAATCTTATATTATTAACATACGGGTTATACAAACGGGTTATACAAACGGGTTATACAAACGGGTTATACAAACGGGTTATACAAACAGGTTAGACATACAGGTTATACATACAGGTTATATATACAGATATACATACGGGTTATACATACAGGTTATATAAACAGATATACATACAGGTTATACATACAGGTTATATAAACAGATATACATACGGGTTATACATACAGATTATACATACAGGTTATACAAACAGGTTATTTTGTTATACATTGTGATGTTGGCCTTTTCAGTGGAATGTCGTTAGCTTTATCCTGTTGTAATGGATGATAATAATGTAGAATGTTTTAAATAATGTAGAATGTTTTATATTATGTAAATAAATTCATCATTTTAGGCTTTGGGGCATCGCAGCAAAGCAGCACTAGATTCACACCTGGAGAAGCTAAAGGCAGCCGCTAAAGGTTGGCTTGTTAATTATTTATACTACTAACCCTACTACTGCTACTGCTACTATTACTGCTACTGCTGCTACTGCTGCTGCTACTGCTACTGCTACTACCACCACCACTACTACTGCTACGGCTACGGCTACGGCTACTACCACCACCACTACTACTGCTACGGCTACGGCTACTGCTACTACCACCACCACTACTACTGCTACGGCTACGGCTACTACCACCACCACTACTACTGCTACGGCTACGGCTACTGCTACTACCACCACCACTACTGCTGCTACTGCTGCTGCTACTGCTACTGCTACTACCACCACCACTACTACTGCTACGGCTACTGCTACTGCTACTACCACCACCACTACTACTGCTACGGCTACGGCTACGGCTACTACCACCACCACCACTACTACTGCTACGGCTACCACTACCACTGCTACTACTACTGCTACCAACACTACTACTACTATTACTGCTACTAACAGTATATTTGGGGTGTGAAAGATCTGGAGACTTGAGACTCAGACAAAAGGCTGAAAAGTCTGGACTTGGGAAATGACCCTCGGCTGTGAGATGAGAGTTGACTCCCTGCTGTGAGACGAGAGTTGACGCCCTGCTGTGAGATGAGAGTTGACTCCCTGCTGTGAGACGAGAGTTGACGCCCTGCTGTGAGATAGAGTTGACTCCCTGCTGTGAGATAGAGTTGACTACCTGCTGTGAGATGAGAGTTGACTCCCTGCTGTGAGATGAGAGTTGACTACCTGCTGTGAGATAGAGTTGACTCCCTGCTGTGAGACGAGAGTTGACTCCCTGCTGTGAGACGAGAGTTGACTCCCTGCTGTGAGACGAGAGTTGACGCCCTGCTGTGAGATGAGAGTTGACTCCCTGCTGTGAGATGAGAGTTGACTCCCTGCTGTGAGATGAGAGTTGACGCCCTGCTGTGAGATGAGAGTTGACTCCCTGCTGTGAGATGAGAGTTGACTCCCTGCTGTGAGATGAGAGTTGACTCCCTGCTGTGAGATGAGAGTTGACTCCCTGCTGTGAGATGAGAGTTGACTTCCTGCTGTGAGACCAACTGGGTACAATGAGTTGCTGCTGGAAGTGGTGTCGGTTGGTGGCCAGTAGGTGGCACTCTTCCCTCTGGCCTTAACATCAATCCCTATGCCCCAGTGCAGTGACGGGGACACTGTGCTGTGGAAGCGCCGTCCTTCAGAGGAGTCATAAGACCGAGGTCCTGACTCACTGAGGTCATAAAAGATCCCAGGACACTCATCGCAAAGATTAGGGGATTCCCCGGTGTTCTGGCTAAAACTGCCCAACCAGGCTCATTCAATCTGGCCCCCTAATAATCCCCCTGTATAATTTGCTGATTCTTTAATTCCCTCACTCTCCACCTAAAGCTGGTGTGTGGTGAGAGTCCTGGCGCAGACTGGCTGCCGTGCATCACCCCAGTGGGTGCTATACCCTGGTGGTGGACTTGTAAAGCGCTTTGGGGACTTGAAAAGCACTGTATAAATTCCATGATTATTATTATTATTATTATTATTATTATTATTATTATTATTATTATAGGGTTAGAGAGGTTAGGACTGCTTGGAGGGTTAGGTTTAGGTCGGGTTAGGGTTAGAGAATATAAGGGTTAGAGAGGTTAGGGTTAGACAGGTTAGGATTAGAAAGGTGAGAGAGGTTAGGGTTAGAGAAGTTAGGACTGCTTGGAGGGTTAGGTTTAGGTCAGGATAGGGTTAGGTTAGGGTAAGGTCTGCTTAGAGGCTGTGATAAACTATTGTTAGGGTTAGGGCATTGTTTGTTTTCCGGTTGGGGATAATGGGGTGGACTTCAGCGAGTGGTCTTGATGAGATGATGAACATAGAAATGAAAGGAACCAAGGGCGATGAGTGGTGTAATGATCCACAGAGCAGTAAGCTCTGGCTGATAGGGGAGCCACTAACAGCAAGAATAAGAACAATAGTCTGAGTCTAACTAACTAGCTTCTGGTAACTTCTAGCTCTTGAGGAGAAGCTGGAGGACAGCCTTTTGTCCCATCCTGTTCTGACACAACAACTTGACGATCCAAACAACGGTGACTCTGCATTGAAACACTTGAAGCAACAGGTATTACCGTACTCAAACCTGTTATGCATTATTAACTTTAACCCACTTACCTTAGTTGGTTAACTAACTAGGGTTTATTAACCCTAAACCCTCATATTGAACAAATCTAACAGGCATCCATATTAGGAAACATGGAGCAGATTGGATTGCTGGGATCCAACAGATGTTTTGTTGAGTTTGGAGCTGGGAAAGGCAAACTATCTCACTGGATCCATGAAGCCGTGAAGGGACACGACAACCATCACTTCCTCCTGGTGGAGAGATCCAGCACACGCTTCAAGGTTTGAAGCCATCTCTTGTATTTCAAGTATTCCTCTTTGATCTTCTTCTTATCGTCAGCTGGGGTGAGGGTTAGTGATGCTGTATTACACAAAGCGACCATGGCTTTGTTCATGGCGTATAATACAGAGAGAAGTATTATTTGATGATTATATAATGTAAACCATATATATATAACTGTTTGCAGGTGGATGGAAAACACCAACAAGCTGATGGTAGATTTGAGCGTCTGCAGGTGGACATCCAGCATCTGGATCTAGGTAGGGATTCGCTGGGTCACGAACCCTAACCCGTACCCTTCTTTAATTTCTTACAAAAGTGAATGTTATGACGTTTGTAGGTTGAGCGATGGTTCTGGTATGACTTGTAGGTTGAGCGATGGTTCTGGTGTAACTTGTAGGTTGAGTGATGGTTCTGGTATGACTTGCAGGTTAAGTGATGGTTGTGGTATGACTTGTAGGTTGAGTGATGGTTGTGGTATGACTTGTAGGTTGAGTGATGACTGGTATGACTTGTAGGTTGAGTGATGGTTGTGGTATGACTTGTAGGTTGAGCGATGGTTGTGGTATGACTTGTAGGTTAAGCGATGGTTCTGGTATGACTTGTAGGTTGAGCGATGGTTCTGGTATGACTTGTAGGTTGAGCGATGGTTGTGGTATGACTTGTAGGTTGAGCGATGGTTCTGGTATGACTTGTAGGTTGAGCGATGGTTGTGGTATGACTTGTAGGTTGAGCGATGGTTGTGGTATGACTTGTAGGTTGAGCAATGGTTGTGGTAGGACTTGTAGGTTGAGCGATGGTTGTGGTATGACTTGTATGAGTGTATGGTTGTGGTATGACTTGTAGGTTGAGCGATGGCTGTGGTATGACTTGTAGGGTGAGGGATGGTTCTGGTATGACTTGTAGGTTGAGCGATGGTTGTGGTATGACTTGTAGGGTGAGCGATGGTTGTGGTATGACTTGTAGGGTGAGGGATGGTTGTGGTATGACTTGTAGGTTGAGCGATGGTTGTGGTATGACTTGTAGGGTGAGGGATGGTTCTGGTATGACTTGTAGTGTGAGGGATGGTTCTGGTATGACTTGTAGGGTGAGGGATGGTTCTGGTATGACTTGTAGGGTGAGCGATGGTTGTGGTATGACTTGTAGGGTGAGCGATGGTTGTGGTAGGACTTGTAGGTTTGAGCGATGGTTGTGGTATGACTTGTTGGTTGAGGGATGGTTCTGGTATGACTTGTAGGGTGAGCGATGGTTGTGGTATGACTTGTAGGGTGAGCGATGGTTGTGGTATGACTTGTTGGTTGAGGGATGGTTCTGGTATGACTTGTAGGGTGAGCGATGGTTGTGGTAGGACTTGTAGGTTTGAGCGATGGTTGTGGTATGACTTGTTGGTTGAGCGATGGTTCTGGTATGACTTGTAGGTTGAGGGATGGTTCTGGTATGACTTGCAGGTCGAGTCCCCCTCCTCATGGAGACTAGGGTCCGTCTGGTCGGAGTTGGGAAGCACCTGTGTGGTTCTGCAACCGGTGAGTTCATGTTGGCATTACCATCATGGTGTGATGGGGTCAATCCGTTTTGTGTTGTGGAACGAAAAGTGAGGAAATGTTTGGTCCTGTCCTCTGAGCAGACCTCGCCCTCCGCTGTTTGTTTGAGGGCGTTGTCTCGGAAACCGCACCGCCCTGTAAACGCAGCCGATATCAGGAAGAGCCAGCACCACCCAGCCACCACTCAGCAACACCCAGCAGGGCGGATGTGTGTGGAGTGGCCATCGCCTTGTGCTGCCACCACCGCTGTGCCTGGAGGCCGTACGTGGGGAAGCAGTTCTTCAGAGAGAACGGTTTGGGGGCGTCCGAGTTCGCAGCTTTCCGGCGGATGTCGAGTTGGGCGACATGCAACGGTTGTCCTGACGACCAAAGCAGAGATCATGATGGAGACGTTGAACCATCAGACAAAGACATCTTGAATGGGTATTACTTATCGTACTTCACATCACTGTATATGTCTTCAATATAACAAAAGCTAGAATAGAACATTTTCAACAAGATCCACAATGCCTAAATAGGGTATCATTGTCCTTACACCTTAAAGCGAGCCTTAAAGAGCACCTATTATGCTTTTTCGACTTTTATGACCTATAAACGTTGTTATAATAATTTATAGTCATGTTTAACCATACTTAAGTGTAAACTTAATGACGTACATGCATTTAGACGTGTTCCCTGCTGACCGTCTGGGTGGCAGAGCGCTAAACACTAGGGGTGCCGGGCGCCATTCACTTGTTCAAATTTTCGGGATTTATCTACGTAGAACAATACGGATTTTCCATGTATGGTTATGCTGCAACATGCTCTTCCGGAAGGTAACCAATCACAACGGAGTGGGGTTGGCAGGAGGGGGGCGAGGGGGGGAGGAGGACGAAGCCGAGTGTTGACAGAGAACGCTGAAAGCGCCCAGATGAGAGGAAGAGTTTCCCGAAAATCTAAATAGTTTTTTGTACTGTGATTCGTGTCAGGTTGCTCTATAGGAGTCACTAACAAGAAATTAAGACCAGAAAAGTAGTATAATAGGAGATCTTTAAGGCCAGAGGAAGGCATGGTCAAATAGGGTGAAGGTCCCGGCTGAATGACACCCAGAGTTCCATCTCTGTGGCCTTGCTTCCGACTGGTTCATCTTGAAATAAACAAGGATAGGATGCAGTAGTCATGGGGTGTTGTTGACTAATTGAGGGCAGCGGTGTATTGGGGACGTGTGGGACAGTTCTACTCAGGTCTACCTTCAACCAAGCCAGGGTGCAGGTCTGACTAACATGTTGTTTGCAGGGTGAGGGTCTGACTGTAACATGTTTGCAGGGTGAGGGTCTGACTGTAACATGTTGTTTGCAGGGTGCTGTCTGCAGAGGAGCGAGGTCGCGTCGGTCGTCTCTGCAAGAGGCTCATTGACCATGGCCGAGTCTGTTACCTGCAGAGCAAAGGCTTCATGGCCAAACTTCAGTACTACACCACCCCACAGACCACGCTGGAGAATGTCCTGCTGACCGCCGTGCCCTCTCAGCCCGCTGACGACGGAGAGAGAACCAGGGGAGCCTCCAGAGAATTACATCTCTAGTGGAGCCTTACTTTGTACATTACAAACGGCTCCTTTATCAGGGTTGAGATGACAACATTCATTTTACCTTTGAGCTATTTGAGATGAGCTTTTTTTTTTTAACAGACCGTTTTATAAATATTTTTTGTTGATTTGGAGTCTGGTATAAACGATTTCTGTGTAACTTATTTGACAAAAGCAATTCAGTAAAGGAGAAGGTTGATAATCTTCTTGCTATGGTATTCCTGTTAGCTTTCAGTTTGATACCATAATAATATAACATTTTTATTGTTATACTGTTATTTTATTATTCATATTCATTCTACTTTTTAATATTATTAGAACATCAAAGCTATCCGTAAACTACTGACGTAAACCGGAGCACGAAAACGTCTTAAGTAAAGGTAACATTGGGATACTGGCTTTAGCTGCCCTGAGTCACGTTGACGACATCATGTCTCTCCTGCGGGCTTCCTGGATGTACATGTGCATGAATTCACGCCCAAACATCTCTCTGTCTTCGTCTTCTCCCTCCTCTTGCTGTGTCTTGTTAAAGAGCAGCACATCCAATGTGAGGGGATTGTCCCGAAAGTTCACAAATCTGTAACAAGAAGCGTGTATTAAATTCTCTATTAAAACCATTGTATTTTGATCAAAGCTGCAGTAAACAGTATCTTTATATTTTATTTACCAGTAGGGGTAAGGGTCTATAGTGGGGTCCCTAGGGTCAGGGTCTAGTAGGGTTAGGGTTTATAGGGGGGTCTCTAGGGTCAGTTTATTTAGTTACATATTGGTCCTATAGATCCGGAGGTGGAAGAGGTGAAAGGCTGACCTCAGGTTTGCCATTCCTTCCATCTGGGCAGGGATGTCTCTCAGTCTGTTGTTGCTTAGGACCAGTGTCTCCAGACTCTGCAGGAGACTCAGATTCTCAGGGAGCTCTTTCAGTTCATTCCTCTGCAGCCACAGGGTGTGAAGGTTCCCCATTCTGTAATAACATCCATATACAATCCATGTAACATTCTGTAACAACATACAAATAACATCCATTTAACATTCTTAATAACATCCATAGAACATTATGTAATAACATCCATATAACATTCATATAATATTCTATAATAACATCCATATACATCCATACAACATTCTGTAATAACATTCATATAACATTCTGTAATAACATCAATATAACATTCTAGAAGTGGGTATGAAATTAAACTGTTAAAAATTGACCAAGATGCAAAGTCTGAAGTAATTGAAAAACGAAATAAACAATATATTTGTAGCGCCCGTTTCCAAGCTTATATGAACATAGTTAAAAATAAACGCGCAATGTCTCTAGATGAAAGATTGTGGAAGGAGTAGGGTCCCACGTTTGTAGAGAATAAGATAGAAGGAAAGAAAGAAATAAAGCCTAAGAAGAACAACAGGTGAGCGATGCTTGAAGCCCTCACCTAATAACATTCTGTAATTCATAGAATAAATTCATGTAACATTCCTTACTAACAATTACATTTGTTTATTACACAGCTCTTCTCAATGCTGTGGAACGCTCCGTTCACTTGCATGGGCCATCACAGCTTCCAGCTGAGAATTATTCTTTGATAATGACCGTTGCTAAGCATAATGACCGCTGTCAAGGAAATTTGATTTTTTGCCTCTGATTAACGTCTTTGGTATCACTCCGGAAGTAGTCTGGTAATTTATCAACCCCAGCGTATTCGGTTGCTAAGCGACGTCAACGTCTTTGGCGGAGTACTTCTCTACTGATCGACACTAAGAATGGTAATTGTAAAAAGACACACCGTGTTGGCAAGTAGCCGTGTAATAAGCGGGATAATGTATAGAACGTCGCTGGTTATTAAAATAAGCCCCTTCAAAGCGAGGCAAGATGTCTGGGCTTATTTTCCCGATACTGACCGGCGTTCTATACATTATACCCAGGGCCGGCGACCTAGGCGATAGTCTAGGGCGGCTAATGTGTCGGGGGCACCCTCTAATGGTGCCCTTAATCAATTAATTAAAATATACAAAACAAGCAAAATGAAACCAAACATGTTCCCCAATTGAACAGACAAAGGAGGGGGCGGGGGATTCATTGTTAGGGCACACTGAAACCCTCACTGTAGTACATTCAGATGACATTGTCTAATTTCAGGTAGTGTGTAGTGACCTGTGGATATCTGCAGGTAAAACCTGCAGGCGGTTCCCTCCCATGTCCAGCCACTGCAGCCCAGCCAGGCCCACCACGCACTCGGGGAGGCTCAGGAAGCGGTTCATGGACAGGTCCAGGTAGCAGAGCTTCTTAAGTTGGCTGAGCTGCAGACAACACATTCAGGCATCAGCTGGCACTGTAGTGCAATGTGTCATGTTGGCAAAAAGGGATGTAAAATATGATTTCTTATTAGATTAGGTTTGGGTCTGATTTCAAAAAGTGTGTAGATGGCTTCATTGATGTTAGGGTCCTAGGATTAGGGTGCTAGGATTTCGGCTATTACGGTTAGATTAGAGTCTAGGTTAGAGTCTTAGGATACTAGGGTTAGGTTACGGTGTTAGGATACTAGGGTTAGGTTAGAGTCTTAGGGTAGGGTTAGGTTAGAGTCTTAGGGGACTAGGGTTAGGTTAGAGTCTTAGGATACTAGGGTTAGGTTAGAGTCTTAGGATACTAGGGTTAGGTTAGAGTCTTAGGATACTAGGGTTAGGTTAGAGTCTTAGGGGACTAGGGTTAGGTTAGAGTGTTAGGATACTAGGGTTAGGTTACAGTCTTAGGATACTAGGGTTAGGTTAGAGTCTTAGGATACTAGGGTTAGGTTACAGTCTTAGGATACTAGGGTCAGGTTAGAGTCTTAGGATACTAGGGTTAGGTTAGAGTCTTAGGGTAGTAGGGTTAGGTTAGAGTCTTAGGATACTAGGGTTAGGTTAGAGTCTTAGGGTAGTAGGGTTAGGTTAGAGTCTTAGGATACTAGGGTTAGGTTAGTCTTAGCATACTAGGGTTAGGTTAGAGTCTTAGGATACTAGGGTTAGGTTAGAGTCTTAGGATGCTAGGGTTAGGTTAGAGTCTTAGGATACTAGGGTTAGGTTAGTCTTAGGATACTAGGGTTAGGTTAGAGTATTAGGGTAGTAGGGTTAGGTCAGAGAGTCTTAGGGTAGTAGGGTTAGGTTAGTCTTAGGATACTAGGAATAGGTTAGAGTCTTAGGGTTAGGTTAGAGTCTTAGGATACTAGGGTTAGGTTAGAGTCTTAGGATACTAGGGTTAGGTTAGTCTTAGGATACTAGGGTTAGGTTAGAGTCTTAGGATACTAGGGTTAGGTTAGTCTTAGGATACTAGGGTTAGGTTAGAGTCTTAGGATACTAGGCTTAGGTTAGTCTTAGGATACTAGGGTTAGGTTAGAGTCTTAGGATACTAGGGTTAGGTTAGAGTCTTAGGATACTAGGGTTAGGTTAGAGTCTTAGGATACTAGGGTCAGGTTAGAGTCTTAGGATACAAGGGTTAGGTTAGAGTCTTAGGATAGTAGGGTTAGGTTAGAGTCTTAGGATACTAGGGTTAGGTTAGAGTCTTAGGATACTAGGGTTAGGTTAGAGTCTTAGGGGACTAGGGTTAGGTTAGAGTCTTAGGGTAGTAGGGTTAGGTTAGAGTCTTAGGATACTAGGGTTAGGTTAGAGTCTTAGGATACTAGGGTTAGGTTAGAGTCTTAGGATACTAGGGTTAGGTTAGAGTCTTAGGATACTAGGGTTAGGTTAGAGTCTTAGGGGACTAGGGTTAGGTTAGAGTCTTAGGGGACTAGGGTTAGGTTAGTCTTAGGATACTAGGGTTAGGTTAGAGTCTTAGGATACTCGGGTTAGGTTAGAGTCTTAGGATACTAGGGTTAGGTTAGTCTTAGGATACTAGGGTTAGGTTAGAGTCTTAGGATACTAGGGTTAGGTTAGAGTCTTAGGGTAGTAGGGTTAGGTTAGAGTCTTAGGATACTAGGGTTAGGTTAGAGTCTTAGGATACTAGGGTTAGGTTAGTCTTAGGATACTAGGGTTAGGTTAGAGTCTTAGGGGACTAGGGTTAGGTTAGAGTCTTAGGGTAGTAGGGTTAGGTTAGAGTCTTAGGATACTAGGGTTAGGTTAGAGTCTTAGGATACTAGGGTTAGGTTAGTCTTAGGATACTAGGGTTAGGTTAGAGTCTTAGGATAGTAGGGTTAGGTTAGAGTCTTAGGGTAGTAGGGTTAGGTTAGAGTCTTAGGATACTAGGGTTAGGTTAGGGTCTTAGGATACTAGGGTTAGGTTAGAGTCTTAGGATACTAGGGTTAGGTTAGAGTCTTAGGGTAGTAGGGTTAGGTTAAAGTCTAAGGGTAGGGTTAGGTTAGAGTATTAGGGTTAGGGTTAATCCTACCTCGGAGGGCAAATCACTGAGGTTTCTATTCATCGCCAACTCCAGTCTCTCCAGATTTTCACAACGACCAAGTTCCTCAGGAATGTCTTTTAGTTGGTTGTAACTTAGCAGCAACTCGCGTAAGCGCCTCATCTCACCTGGATATAGATAGAACAAGCCTTCAAAGGTAAAGAAAAATGTAGGACTCAAGGATATGGTTAATGAGGTGGAACATGAATTGAAATTACAAAGTTTTGTTTGTTCATACGTTGAAGGACAATAACTATATTAGTTTACATTCTACAGGTCTGCTAATGCTGTGAGCTATATTAAGTACTGGTTAAACATTACGGTACTTCAACATCCGTTTAAAGATATGAGGTGGCCCATGATTCAAGCCTATCCCTAACCATAACCATGACTAGCTGCATATAACTAAAATATGAACTTCATGATATCATGTCAAATTGGTTATGTTTTCTATAATACTGTCCTAATGTTTCAAAGGAGTGAAGTTAAACATACCAATCTCTCTTGGAATCTGGTTGATGGCATTGCGGGACAGGTCAAGCACAACCACATGTTCAAATCTGCAGATGAAATTAGGAATGCTCTGCAGTCCTGTTCTGTGGATCTGCCATTCCTGAACTTGAGTGAGATGTACTAATGCTTGAGGTAAAGTCTGTTATGGGAAACAAAAGCAAAATTGGTGTACAGCTCAAAAGGGTAAGGATCACCTTATAACCTTAGCCCCAAACCTGCTTTTACACTCAAATGTTGAAATGAGATTTAAAATATAAATGAGATAATATGCATGTCTTGTTCTGTGTCAGCATATTGCATATAACATGTGCATTAAAAATGTGCTATCCCCTGGTAGATTGTATAATTTTTCCTAAAATGAATTGACCAATTTACTCAATCTTGGAAGCCATGCTTTGTAGTCTGAGGGGCAATATGTTGGGGGTCCAGTGAAGCAGGATAATGGATGCCTTCCTCCACCGCGCTGCTGGTTGTTTACGGTTATAGATTAGAGACTTGAGACGTACCGATAGAGGTAGAGGGACAGACGACTACCACCGGATTGTTCCAGTAGACTAGTCCAACCTCTCTCCACATTATCTCAAACTCTAGATCTTTTGTTTCCGGTCCAGGCGTCATGTCAGCTAGTCTCCATAAAGAGATATCAAAGCTCAGTTGTCGTCAGATGATTGTTGCTTCACGGACGGTTGACTTTGATGCAACCGAAGATCGCTCAAACGTGATTGATCAGTATACTATTTGGCCTACGATGCCAAATGCATTCATATGTAGATATCTTTTTTCTTTTTATTAATCTTTGCATTTTTATGCTTTATTAAAGAGTGAGATAGAGAGGAGGTGGGGGGGGGAGGTGCCCCCTAGGCTGAGGATCACAGTGTTCTCCTGGTCTGGGTGTATCAGCTGTCAGTTAGCAGTCCCAAAAGCAAGTAGAAGAAGAGACTTAAGGGTTAGTTAGGACTCTCCTAAAAAAGAGTTGGGCATAGTGATATTCTATTTTAGGGTTTGTTAGGACTAGCATTAGAGAAAGATGGGCTACAACCTTCCATTCTTCTTTCTCCAGCCTGAAGATGAGACGTCCGTCCTCGTTGACCAACTTCTCTTTCAGTTTGGCCAAAACGATGCGATTCTCCCAAACGTTACTCAGTCTATGGGGTTAGGTTCTGGGTTAATATATCCAGATTGTGCGGGACTCTCTATATATAATTCACTATACTGTTTTATTGACATGTTTTCCAATGTACTATCTCGTTTTGTGTTAAAGGGACGCTGTCTCTTCAAGATTGCGCGATATGTTTGTTGATCTGCGGGCGGCGCAATGTTTGAATTTAACGGGTTTGGTTTAATAAGTAAACGGCACTCCATGCTGTTAAAGACAGTCAAACTTTCTGATGCTGAGAGGGCTGGCCGGCTGTTTTCTCTGCAAGGGGTGACAGAAGACCCTGTGAACTTATGGACGGATGTTGGATCTGCTTGGGGAGCACAGGCCAGATTTCCGCTCTCTTACGTCAACTCCCTTCTCAGGTACGGGCTGCTTTAACCATCACCGACCGCGGTGCACTGGCCGAGGAGGCTGACAGGTCTAACCCTCACCCCAAAACCTGAAACAATAGTTATATTATAACTAGTTCTATGATTGTTGGCGTAGCCGTCTAGGCTTCGCCTTATGGGCTTGCCCCGTGTGCGTGCTTGCACGGACTGAAAATTTCGACTATGCACCCATCAACATGGGCACCGCCCACATTTCCCACGACACCGCGTATATAAGGCGGCGCATAGCGCCGCTCATCCTCCCCGCTATTCTTTCTGCATTAGGAGGGTACAGCAGGTGGGAAACCAGACAGCTACGCCTACAATCATAGAACTAGAGTTATAATATCATAACTATCGTTCTATTTCATGTAGGCTATGCGGTCTAGGCTTCGCCTTATGGGCTAAGGCGAAGCTGCGAGCGGAGACCCATCAATGTACTCCTGCTGGACCCCAGTCACAAAAACTTCAGTCACCAGGGCACATCAGACTCAAAAAAAGTCACCAGGGCACATCAGACTCAAAAAAGCTGAGGATTTGCAAAACACAGCTCTGCCTCCGCTACCACCGGAGGCAGAGCGATGGAGTCCAACTCTCCAATAAGAAACTTCCAACTCGTCAACTGGCAAACCGAACAAACAACTGTTGTGTGGAGCGGAACGCGGCCGAGCGTTTCACGTACATAGCCAGCACCCGCACCGGGCACAGGAGATGCAACTCCGCCTCCGCCTCACTAGAATGAGGTGGGGGTGAAAAGCTAGACCGGAAAGAACTGTTAATGTTCTTTGGGAAGAACGCAGGATTAGGTCTGAGCAGCGCAAAGGAGCTGTCCTCGTTAAGCAACAAGCAGCTCGGGCTGACAGCCAGAGCGGTCAACAAACCGGCCCACTTGGCAGAAACCAAAGCCAATAAGAACGCCGTCTTAAAGGACAGGGCCTCCAAAGAGGCCTGAGAGAGAGGCTCGCAAGGGTCCCTGGACAACCCCGCGCAACACGGTGGGGAGCTCCCAGCATGGTGTAAGCACGTGCGGAACAGGACTAAGGCATCTAGCCCCAGGCAAGAATCTCTTGACCAGTGGATGGCTGAAGATCGGTCTACCATCACAGCCTGCATGGCCAACCGAAACGGCTGCCGCATAGACCTTGATAGTGGAGAAGGCCAAACCTTTTTCCAATAAGTACTGCAGAAACGCAAGCCGCTTCCTACATCACCAGCTTGGTTCCTGTCACACCAATTAGAGAAAGCGCCCCACTTTGCTGCATAGGGGGAAGAAGTAGAAGGTGCACGAGCACTCTGGATAGTGTTGACAACCGCTTCAGGAAAACCTTTGCCCTGAAGGATCAACCTCTCAGGAGCCAAACCAACAGCCGTCCCGATACATGGGGCGGGTGGTGCACTGTCCCGTGGGCCTGTGAACGAGCATCCGATCTGAATGGCACCGGCCACGACGCCGTCCGTGAGAGCGCCGCTAGCTCTGGAAACCACAGACTTGAGCGGTTCTCCGGAGCCACTATAATGAGGGGCAATCTCTCCCGTCTGACCCGTTCCAGAAGAGGAAGGATCAGTTGGAGCGGGGGAAACGCATACAAGAGAGCCCGCGGCCAAGGTGTGTGTGCCAACGCATCCAGCCCTAACGGGGGAAGATCCCGAGGGTTGAAAGAGAACCACCACCTGCAGTGTGTTTTCTCCCTGGACGCGAACAGGTCCACCTGAGCCGTCCCGAACCTCTGCCAGATCAGTCTGACAATGTCGGGATGTAACCGCCACTCGTCTCGGCGGGGACCGCCGCGAGACATGAGGTCCAGCCCGGAGTTCTGGGCGCCCGCGATATGCAGGGCTCTCAGACTGAGGAGACACTGACACCAAAGCCAGAGCTGGACCGCCTTTCGGTGGAGAGCAGTCTGTTTATGTACGCCGCCGTCGACACGCTGATCAGAATGTGGCGGCCACGTACCAGGTGAAAGAAATGCAACAGCACTTTCCTCACAGAGGCGAGTTCCAGCACATTTATGTGTTGGAACCTTCCCACTCGCCTCCGACCCAGTGAGAGAGGCACGCTCCTCCCCAAGCCGTCAACGAGGCGTCCGTGAAGAACACTACGTAGGACGTCACTCCGCCCAGGGGAACACCACTGAGATGGGCGGGGTTTTTTTCCCCAATATCCCAGGTCTGATGACACCGAACGGGGTACGAGGCGCACCCTGAGCTTGTGTCGCATGGGGTCCAACCGTTGCCGAGCAAACCACCGCTGGAGTCTGCGCATAAAGAGCAGACCCAGGGGAACAACTGGATGGGCGGCCGCCATCAGCCCTAACATGGGCATGGGGGACAGTGCGGTCATGTTTCTGTGAACGCGAAAGCGGGAGAGTGCCAACAGGATGGCGTCTCGTCGAGGAGGCGAGAGCATCGCTGTCATGGTGGCTGAGCCTAGGCAAAGCCCCAAGTAGACTATCTGCCGGCCGGGGAGCGGGGAGCTCTTTTCCCAGTTGATGGCAAAACCCAGGAAAGAGAGATGGTTTATCACCGTCATGGTGTCCCTTCTCACAGCTTCCTCTGAGTTGCTCAGAATAAGTAGGTCGTCCAGGTAGAAGAGAACCCACTTTCCCTGACGCCTGAGCAGTCCTGACGCCTGAGCGGTCCCAACGCCGTCTCCACACACTTTGAGAAGGTGCGTGGGGCCAGGGAATAGCCGAATGGCAGGCACTGGTACTCGTAGGCCAACCCCATAAAGGCAAAGCGGAGAAACTTCCTGTGCGCCAGCCGAACAGGGACGTGGAAGTAAGCATCCTTGAGATCCAGGGATGTGAACCAGTTGCCCTCTCTCACACATCGGAGCAGCGATAGTGAGCATTCTGAATTTTCTCAAATCTTTTGAACACGCGAAGATCCAGAATAGGTCTCTTCTCCTTCTTGGAAAACCAGGAAGTAGCGGGAGAAAAAACGTAGGTGTGACTCGTGGGGGGGGAACGGTAGTGATGGCCCCCTTCTCCAAAAGACGGGCCACCTCTGCTGCCAGAGCCGTGCTTGCCGCTGGGTCCCGTAGCCTGGTCTCCACCAAACCTATAAAGGGTGGGGGACGGCGCTTGAACTGTATGAGATGGCCCCATCTCAGCGTGTTGTCCAACCACGATGGTAGAACGCACCGCTCTTGCCAACACGCATAGCGGTCGGAGAGAGGGCGAGCTGACAGCTGAGGAACGCTGTCCAGGAATAACCCGTATTCCTCGGCCCCTACCGCCTCCACACTGTGTGTGAACCAATGGGGGCATCCCATGAAAGGGAGGGGGCTCAGCGAGCGTGGTAGACGTTACAGAGTCAGTCGCTGTACATACAACGAGCTGTCTAGACGCCGCGCTCGTGTCCGCTGAACAGGCAGCGAGCCATCTAGCCGCTTCACTCGTGCCCGATGAACGAGTCTAGCCGCCTCGCTAGGATCGCCGCGTTGTCCGCTAGCTGTCACCACAGCGCGCAGACCCGTCTCCTCACCTTCCACAGCCTGTAGGAGGGAGGTAGAGGGGATAATGTGGGGAACTAGGAGACTGGTACAAGCGTCCGTATCTACGGGCTCGTGTAACGAGTCTCGAGTCCGCCCACGAAGCTCAAAGGGACGCCGCTTATTTGAAGCAGGTGAACCAGAGGCTATGTAAACACGCCGTCCGGCCGGGGAAATGGACAGCCTAGAGGAATGCACAACAAGCGTAGGACGCAGTTGGCCTAAGGAATATCGCTCTATTGGAAGTATGTACTGCCGTTCGGCCTAACGGTCTTTATTATCTTTATTAAAAGTTTGAAAGGAATAACTGGGAGTCAGCTTGTGGTGCTTCTGGCTCCGCTGTGCTGCTCTCCCCGGCTGCGGCTGCGGCTGTGGCATCGGGGTTGGAGGCGGCCCCCTGGAGTGTTGGGACCGCACTCGACCCCACTTCCTTCCGGCCTGCTGCTGGGAGGAGCCCGTGAGAATCGCCCCGAACCGGGAACGATTCTCACGGACAGACTGCTGGTGCGCGAGCACCTCCGAGAACCGGGGCCCAAATAGTCCATCCGGAGCTAATGGGCCCTGGACGAGGCTGGCCCGCTCTCGTTCCGGCACCGCAGTGCGGGAGAGCCATATGGCCCTCTGGATCATGGTCGTCCAGGCCATATGCTGGCCGGCCGAAACGGCTATCGGCTGGCATAGCTGGAGGATGGCGCTGGAGAAGTGGGAAACCGCCAGCCATCTTGCGGCTCCGGGCCCTAAGCCTCCCTGCCAGCCGACAAGGAGACCAGGGCAGAGGAGAGCAGGGCGAGGTTGTTGACCGCCGCCGCAGATTGTGAGGCACACACGAACACTCCGTCAGACCGATAATCTGCTTCTGGAGGCGGTCGGGGGCAGCGGCTTCTCGTTAGGACGCCATCCGGCGCCCGGATAGAGAAGCGCTGCCAGGGGAGGTTCCAGGCGAGGGATCCCCCTCGCCTGAGTATCAGCCCACCCCTCCACGTTAGTGAAGTCAGTGAAGGCCTTCACCGGGGCCTTCAGGGTAGAAGGGTCTCCACCCGCAGCAGCGAAGAAATGCTGAACCGGTTGGAACAAGGGGCACCGGGTAGCCCGCCGGGAGGAAGACAGGGTGCGAAAGCACTCGCCCTGCATGTCATCCGACATGGGGGCGAGAGGCGGGGCTGGCATAGGGATGCCCTTGATGGCCGCCGCCTTGCCCATTATTTCGCCGAATAGATCGGCCATCCGGCGTGGCTTCTCCCTGGGGATGACCGTGGCGGTGGAAGCCCTGGAGAGGGAGAACCCGGACGCAGAGTCCTGGTTCTCCCTTGGACGACGCAAAGACGTCGTCCAAGGAGGCGACGTCATGCACCTCGATGTGTTCGTCGTCTTCGACGTCCGGAACTCCAGCCTCAAAAATGTCGATGGCCTCGGCGAGGTCCACCGACGGCGAGAAGAATAGGTGCCTGGAGAGGAGCCCCTCTTCAGGCAGAGCGCGGCAGGCGGTGCAGGAGGCAGGAGTAACCATGGCAACCGCGGCGTGTTCAGCGCCGAGGCATCTGAAACACGCCCGGTGCCCGTCACCCGGCGCCAGGGAAGCGGGACAGGAAGCACATTGAGGCCCTGAGAAGGGCCCAGCTCTTAGGGAAGCGCTCCCCAGTGGCCCTGAAAAGGGCCGTTGGTCTGACGCCTCGCCCACGCCGCTGCCACAGGGTTCTAGAAGTTTAGACATGTTGATCAGTACAACGCTGAAAAAAAAGGTAGGATGAGCGGCGGTATGCGCCACCTTATATACACGGTGCCGTGGGAAATGTGGGCGGTGCCCACGTTGATTGGTGCATAGTTGAAATTTTCAGTGCGCGCAAGCACGCACACGGGACAAGCCCAGAAGGCGAAGCCTAGACGGCGTAGCCTACATGAAATACAACCGTTAAATTCAAACATTGCGCCGACTGGCAGAACAACAAACAAGTTGAGCGATCTTAAAGAGAAAGCGTCCCTGTAACACAGAATGAGACAGTACATTGGAAAACATAAACATAATAACACAGTATGGTGAATTATATCTATAGAGTCCACCACAAAATACTATAACCAGTCTGTGGGATTAGGTTAGGTTCATGGTTACTATATCCATATATTATTATTATTATTATTATTATTATTATTATTATATAGGTATTATTACCAGTCTGGTTCTATTACCAGTCTGGTTCTATTACCAGTCTGGTGCTAACATCAGTCTGGTACTAACACTGGTCTAGGTACTTTTACCAGTCTGCTAATTTGGTAGCAGGTGAGTAGGTTCAGGGTAATATTATTAGGTACCTATTTAGGCCGTCTTGGTCCTTAGGCTTTGGTCTCTGAATCTCCTTTTGATTCTTTAGGATCCTCCCCTCCCACAGAGCCTTGATTGAGCCGACAGACCCGCGACACACGGCAAATCCCGACATCTGGACTGGAAAACACACAAAGTATAGATACTAAATATTTACTATACTACATTCGTATTTAGGTGTATGTCAGTGACAGGTAAGGGTTGGTGTTGATAGGTTAGTGTTAGTGATAATTAGGGTTGGGGTTGGTAGTTTAGTGTTAGGGTTAGTGATAGTTAGGATTAGGGTTGGTAGTTTAGCTAAAGCCTGTCGGGGCTAGTGATAGTCAGAGTTGGTAGTTAGGGTGTATACCTGATGTGTTCTCAGCATACTGGTTGGGGGGGGCGGTCACAGCCCTGATGGTTCATCTTTTCCCAGAGTCACTCCTGTGGAGAAGAGGTTCCTGTCTCAAACCCTCTTTGATGAAGACCAAACAGAAGGATGCTTTTTAAAATAGATAAGCATGTTACCATTGACCGACATGAACACTTGACTCCAGAACGGTAGGGAAAAGTCTCAGTTAAATCACTTAAAGGAGATGTAGGACGAACCAAATAAGAAGGGTACTGACAGTTATAATTAAGTTACCTTCCGACGTGCACAAAGCAAAAGGCTCTGAGTTAAAACCAGTGAAGAACTGAGTTAGTGTGCCTCTGATAGTACTGTGAAATCTGAAGCCCAAGGAACTAAGTTTAGCCCTGACAGCATGTGATCACATGGTTGTAAGATAGCATACTTGGAGCCCACTAGGCCCATGCCCGACGCTACGACAACACAGTATGGTACGGTCTAGATCAGGGGTTTTCAAAGTATGAGAGAGTGAGCCCCCCCTCAGAGAACAAATTTCAGCTGAGCCCCCCCCCCCCCCCCCCCATTTTTTTCTTCTAAATGCCTGTGTTTTGAAAGATCTTTTAATTATTTTACACATTTTAAACATCTCTGATCATATTTTAAACATCTTTGATAATATTTTACACATTTTAAACATCTCTGATCATATTTTTTTTAAACGTTTTAAACATTTTTGAAACATTTTAAACATATTTTTGAAACATTCTAAACATCTGTGTATTTTTAAACACAATACATTTGAACATCTTAATCTGTAAAATGCCAGTTTAGCCTCATTTTTAGCTCACCTCAACTTTAGTGGGAGCAATGAGTTTGCGTAGCTGTGTTCGAAATTGTTCCCTATCACGGATATAGTGCACTATATAGGGTGCTCGCCATTTTGTAGTGGTGTTCACGCACTATAAAGTGGACTTAAACTACCAAAAATTTGAGTGAACATACGATGTTCCATACATGTTACTCCCGTATACCACAATGTAATGCGTTTTTATGCGTGTAATGTGTTTTTCCGGAGAAGAAGAAGCTGAATAATTACGCAAACAAATACATTTAATGATGGAGTCTCCGGCTTTCGTTTAGACATGTCAACAATTTATTTGCGATTTAACATAGAAAATGTAACATTCAAAATTAATTAAAAAAACCTTGATCAACGTCAATTTAACATCAATACAACCTCCAGCTTCCCTCTAGGGTGCCCGGTTTGTTTACATGATGTGGGCGCGTCTGTCTGCGTCACACAAATACCCGGCGCATTTACTGACGCAAATGACGTTTAGAAATGTTCAGCGTAGCGTCCGAATTCTCGTTTGTTCGTTCCCTGGATCTATCTTACAGGGCCTGTTGCTGTATGGTACAGTCTACATGGAGCTAGCTTACAGGGCCTGTTACTGTATGGTACAGTCTGGATGGAGCTACCTTACAAGGCCTGTTACTGTATGGTATTGCTTAGAGGGAGCTAGCTTAAAGGTCCTGCCAGCCCAAAGCTACTGGGGTTAGTTTGCATTCTGGAGACCAGGCCTTCCACTGACATGATGAGGAACTGGATAGCATATATCATCCTGGAATACTACCCTACTGTATAGCATCCTGGAATACTACTCTACTGTATATCATCCTGGAATACTACCCTACTGTATAGCATCCTGGAATACTACTCTACTGTATATCATCCTGGAATACTACCCTACTGTATAGCATCCTGGAATGCTAGTCTACTGGGATAGCATCCTGGAATACTAGTCTACTGGGATAGCAAACTGGAATACTAGTCTACTGGGATAGCATCCTGGAATACTAGTCTACTGGGATAGCAAACTGGAATACTAGTCTACTGGGATAGCAAACTGGAATACTAGTCTACTGGCATAGCAAACTGGAATACTAGTCTACTGGGATAGCAAACTGGAAGAGTAGTCTACTGGGATAGCATATAGCCTCCTGGAATACTAGTCTGCTGGGATAGCAGACTAGTCTAATACCTGGGTATTTGGTTGGATGATAAACTGTCTTTTGGTGTCCATATTGACAGCCTTTAAAATAAACTCAGTCTTGGAGTATAGCGACCTAATTTATATGCATTTGATTTATCTTTATTAAAAAAACTCAGCCTTGCGTTTCATTACAGGTGCAGACGCTCAGACTCACCACTGCATTCTGTATGAAACTTTTCAATGGTCCTCCCTCTCCCTAAGAGGGGAATTCCATTTATTGTTTTCCACTGCTAAAGCACTAATGAGTAAATGACCCCTCTACAGTTCAAATGTACTTACTGGTACACATGGTAGTGTTTACAGGGTTATCAAAAATAAAATAAAAATAAACATACTGGAAGACTAATAAAAGGTATAATATAATGCGTGCACAAAATATAATATAGTAACTTCATAAAAAGTAGCAATTTCTAGATACTGCTGATATCCCATTCTGTTTTGTAACCTTTATAGAAGCTGCTGGAAAATGAAAGAAATCTGATGATGTGTTTGTTATATTCTTTATTGCTAGCTAACAAGGCATATATATATATTATATATATATGTATTTCAGTTGAGAGGGTTAATAAAGCATACCACAGGCGTGTTTAGTGACTAGATGGTCCTAACACCACTAACCTAACTAACTAACTAACACCACCACCTAGCACGTCGTAGAACACTTGGTAGAAAGACGCTCCATCACAAAGTGCTATCTTCTAGTCTTAGCCAGACCGTTTCAGTTCATAAAGACAATACATACCCAACAGTTGCACTCTTTACTTTTAGACTTGTAACATAGCGCTCTTACAAAAAACAGGATTAAATAGTCTGCTATCAAGAGACAAAGTTGTGTCGAACACCTGACTAACCCAAGGGAAAGTTCAACCCCCAAATGAAGGGTTAGCAGATGACAGAGCGACCCCATAACCCTCGTCCACCAATCACACAGGAAAGAGGTGCCGTAACATAAGGCCACGCCCACCGGAAGGAGGTGCTGTAACATAAGGCCACGCCCACAGGAAGGAACAAGGCATGGAGGGGGTCTTCAGGAGATGAGGCTGAGGTTTCATTTCAGATCCAGGACCATGGACGCTGGGTTCTCCAGGTACTGCCGCCACAGGTTGGAGAACCTGCACATGGTGGCTCCGTCGATGACCCTGTGGTCGGCCGACCAGCTGACGTTCAGAATGTGAGCTTTAACCAGCTCTCCGTTGGAGTCGAACCTTGGAAGGATCTGGAGAGGGACCAGAAAAGGTTTGATTAACGTAGAACAAGGTATTCTTTTGGTTAGTGATGAGGACATAAGTATGGTTCCAGATGTTTCTATGGTAAAAACAGGCCTCACCTGGATCTTGCCCAGAGCTCCAATGGCCACCTCAGGAGGAAGAATCACCGGCTTGGCATAAGTCCCTCCAATCTTATTCCGAAATGAAAGGAATTTCATCATTAGCCTATTAACGCAATTGCAGGCCTTGCCTCTCTACCTCAGAGCTAAATGAGACTTACGGAGCCGATGTTGGAGAGCGTGAAGGTTCCTCCGGTCAGGTCGGAGGTCCCCAGCTGACCAGAGGACCCCAGCGCCTGAAGGCGGTTCAGCTCTCTGGCGATCTCAAACACGCTGAGAAGCTGAACGTTCTTCACGTTGGGCACCAGCAAACCCTGACTGGTGTCCATGGCCAGGCCGATGTTGTGAGCCGCCTACACAACAACATTCAAAAATACTTCATATATCTCATAGAATCAGCAGCAACTGTAGGTCGTCTGGAGTAGATACCTGTTTTAAATAGACTAAAAAGAGTAGAATCCTGTTTGACATCTGCTCAACAAGAGCAGAAACCAATTCTCCACCGACTTAGGAGTAGAAACGTGTTTTAAATAGTAGAGTAGACATGTTCTCAGAGCTCCTATGCTGACCTTGTAGGTGATGTTCTGACTGGCCTCGTCCAGAGACGCGTTGAGGACGGGGAAGTGGAGCAGGCCGAGGGACGCCGCCTGCAGACCAAGAACATCATCAAAGAGAGCCCAGGGACCCAGAGACAGAGAGACAGAGGGACAGAGTTCCCAGAGACAGAGAGCCAAGAGACAGAGGGACAGAGAGCCCAGAGACAGAGGGACAGAGAGCCCAGAGACAGAGGGACAGAGAGCCCAGAGACAGAGGGACAGAGAGCAAAGAGACAGAGCCCAGAGACAGAGGGACTGAGGGACAGAGACAGAGGGACAGAGAGCCCAGAGACAGAGGGACAGAGCCCAGAGACAGAGGGACAGAGAGCCCAGAGACAGAGGGCCAGAGAGCCCAGAGACAGAGGGACAGAGAGCCCAGAGACAGAGGGACAGAGACAGAGGGACAGACCTAACCTTGATGAAGAAGGGCATGTAGCTGAGTTTAACGCCACGAGCCTCACTGATGCCCCTGAGATCTGATCTCAGAGCAGCCAAGCGACTCAGGTCCACCTCGTCACAGAGGCCAAAGTGGGGGATCTTTAGGGCTGCCGTCATCGTCTTCATCATGGCTCTATGGAAGCCTGTCCAGATCCAGAACCATTAACCATCATGAAGTACTATAGTGGTGTACTACTACTACTACTACAGTGGGGTAGTAGTACTATACAGTAGTAGCACAGTGTTGAACTAGTTCTACTACAGTGGGGTACTAGTTCTACTACAGTGGGGTACTAGTACTACTACAGTGGGGTACTAGTACTACTACAGTGGGGTACTAGTACTACTACAGTGGGGTACTAGTACTACAGTGGGGTACTAGTACTGCAGTGGGGTACTAGTACTACTACAGTGGGGTACTAGTACTACTACAGCGGGGTACTAGTACTACAGTGGGGTACTAGTACTGCAGTGGGGTACTAGTACTACAGTGGGTACTAGTACTGCAGTGGGTACTAGTACTGCAGTGGTGCAGGGTCCTCTACCTTTCAGAGGCTCAGTGACATCCTGGCTGCTGAGGACTGGTCGGGGCCTGACTGGTTGGCTGGCTGGTTGGCTGGCTGGTTGGCTGGCTGGCTGGCTGGCTGGCTGCACCTCCTTTGGTCTTTGGGACTCACGGGTCTCATGGAATGGAGATGGAGGCAAGATGGCTCCCGTCTGCTTTGCCAGAAAGTTGAGAATATCCTCCTTGAGAATGCGTCCATCTTTCCCGGTCCCGACCACTTCGCTCAGTTTGATCTGACAGGAGAAAAATGGAGTTAAGATCCAACAGCTAGATACCAAACAAGCTAATGCTAATTATATTATCAGGGCTAGATACAAAACGAGCCAATGCTAATGATATTAACAGTGCTAGATACCAAACAAGCTAATGCTAATGATATCATCAGTGCTAGATACCAAACAAGCTAATGTTAATGATATTACCAGGGCTAGATACCAAACAAGCTAATGCTAATGATATCACCAGTGCTAGATACCAAACAAGCTAATGCTAATGATATTACCAGGGCTAGATACCAAACAAGCTAATGCTAATGATATTATCAGGGCTAAAAACCAAACGAGCTAAGGATAATGATATCACCAGTGCTAGATACCAAACAAGCTAATGCTAACGATATTATCAGGGCTAAAAACCAAACGAGCTATTACTAATGATATTACCAGGGCTAGATACCAAACAAGCTAATGCTAATGATATTATCAGGGCTAGATACCAAAATGAGACCTTCTGTTAATGATATTATCAGAATCTACTGTATATGTTGTTTACGGTTCTGTTCTACTCTATGTTCTTTAAGATTATATTCTACTACGTGTTATGTTTAAGGTTATATTCTACTATATGTTGTTTAAGGTTTTAGGGTTAGGGTTAGTTCTAGTTGTATGTTGTGTTTAAGGTTCTATTTTACTGTATGTTGTGTTAAAGGTTGTATTCTAATGTTCTATTTTCGGCTTGCGTTTAAGGTTCTAGGGTTAATTCTAGTTGTACGTGTGTTCCTACGTTGTTCTCCAGGGCCAGTCTCCGGACAGCGGGGGTGGCCTGGGTCTTCTGGCCTTTGATCTCCTGATGGGTGTGTTCCTCACGAGACATGGCAGGGGTCTCCACAACGTCTTCCTCCTGGGCCACTTCTAGAAAATGACATAAAACATATAGTACATGTAGAACCACTGCAGCCTCTATAGCACATAGAACATATGGAACACATATAGAATATACATGTATCACACAGAGATAGGGTTAGCCTACCAGACTAGAGATAGGGTTAGCCTACCAGACTTTAGAGATAGGGTTAGCCTACAGGACTGTAGAGATAGGGTTAGCCTACCAAACTAGAGATAGGGTTAGCCTACCAGACTGTAGAGATAGGGTTAGCCTACCAGCCTTTAGAGATAGGGTTAGCCTACCAGACTGTAGAGATAGGGTTAGCCTACCAGCCTTTAGAGATAGGGTTAGCCTATCAGACTAGAGATAGGGTTAGCCTACCAGACTAGAGATAGGGTTAGCCTACCAGACTGTAGAGATAGGGTTAGCCTACCAGACTAGAGATAGGGTTAGCCTACCAGACTGTAGAGATAGGGTTAGCCTACCAGACTGTAGAGATAGGGTTAGCCTAACTTAAAGCTAGTTTGAAGCCATGATATAGCTTGCTCCCGGTCATTAGATTCTGAATAGGTAGATAGCAACTAGATTCAGATGTATAGATACAGTAAATGGACTAAACGCTCCAGTTAAAAGGGGAGTAAACCATGGCTATAATATTTGATTATTTGTTACATGCGGATCTTTACCATCAATGCAAAATTCTGACCCCGGACAAACCGGAATGTAGTGTTAGGTTATCCATCCAACAACATTGAGGAAGTTGGATGACATCCTTATCATCGTCGTCATCATCATCATCATCAGGACTCTCTCATTACCAGGTATCATCAGGACCCTCTCATTGGCCGGTATCATCAGGACCCTCTCATTACCCGGTATCATCAGGACCCTCTCATTGCCCGGTATCATCAGGACCCTCTCTTTGCCCGGTATCATCAGGACCCTCTCATTGCCCGGTATCATCAGGACCCTCTCATTACCCAGCATCATCAGGACCCTCTCATTACCCAGCATCATCAGGACCCACTCATTACCTGGCCCGGTGTCGGTCTCGATGTCCACCAGGGGCTTCCCCACCAGCGCTGTGTCGTCCGCGGCATAGTGCAGTCTGCGGATGACGCCGTCGTAGCGGCTGGTGATGGTGACGGACGCCTTGTCGCTCTGCACCTCACAGATGCTGTCGAACTGGGACACCTTGTCACCCTCCTTCACGTACCTGAAGAGACACCAGGGGTCACCAGGAGACACCAGGGGTCAACAAGAGACACCAGGGGTCAGCAGGAGACACCAGGGGTCAGCAGGAGACACCAGGGGTCAACAGGAGACACCAGGGGTCAGCAGGAGACACCAGGAGACACCAGGGGCCACCAGGGGTCAACAGGAGACACCAGGGGTCACCAGGGGACACCAGGGGTCACCAGGAGACACCAGGGGTCACCAGGAGCAGTGTTGGGAACGTTACTTAAAAAAAGTAATTAGTTACAGTTACTCACTACTTGTTCCAAAAAGTAACTGAGTTAGTAACTGAATTACTCTATAATAAAAGTAACTAGTTACAAGGGAAAGTAACTTTGCGTTACTGTAAAAAGAAAAGTTGCTATATGTCAAAGAACTTGGATTTTTCTGAGCAGTTTTCACTTGGCCTTAATGTGTTAAATGGTTGAACTGCCCATTCAAGGCCCTGATATACTTCCAACTGAATTTTAATTTGCTTGGTTGCAAAGGCTGTGGAACGTCTGCTGATGGCTCCGGACTCGCCACTGATGCTGCTCCATTGAAACTGTTTGGTGTGTGCGTGTGCGTTTGCGTGCACCCGTGCGTGCGTGCGTGCGTGTGTGTGTCGCACGTGTCCTGGCTTGTGTTTAAAAACACTGGCTACAATTGGCTACCATGAAACATGACTCTGCCTTAGCCAATCATAACCTCTTATCTCGTTGTTGACCCACCCGGTCTCCTCACTAGCAGATTGTGTTTGGAGCCAGGGGTGCGTTCGGATAACGCAGTTTATTCAATCTATTCATAGTAACGCACCGCATTTAACGTATACTAATGGTAACGGCGTTGTAACGACGGTAACAGTAATTAGTTAGATTACCCCGTCACTGAAAAAAATAACAGCGTTGCCTAACGCCGTTATTTTAAATGCAGGGGTCACCAGGATTCACCAGGAGACTCTGTGTGGACCCATTTTACTGATCCCTAAACTGTAAAATCAGTTGAGATTTATTTTATTTTTACAAAAGGGACAAAATATATTGAACATAAAAAATAAAAAAAAGTTAATATACAGGATTACAGCCATAGGCTAATTTCCACCCTTAGTCCCTTAGTTAGGGTTAGGGTAAAGCCCAACCCTATAAGGACACTCACCATTCCTTCACTACGACCTCCATGATTCCTTCTCCGATGTCGGACAGTTTGAACTGCATGATGGGTCCGCTCCACGCTGCAGGGCAGAGAAGAGGTGAAAACACCTTTGAGGGGTTCTTTCTAGATCTAGGATTGGTTCTAGCTTGATTTCTAGGGTTAGTGTAGGGGGCCAAGGTGAGTTCTAGGTCTAGTTCTAGGTTAAAGATTAGTTCTAGGGTTAAGGTTAGTTCTAGGGTTAAGGTTGGGGCTAGGGTTAGTTCTAGGGCTAAGGTTCTGGGGTTAAGGTTCTGGGGTTAAGGTTCTGGGGTTAAGGTTCTGGGGTTAAGGTTCTGGGGTTAAGGTTCTGGGGTTAAGGTTCTGGGGTTAAGGTTCTGGGGTTAAGGTTCTGGGGTTAAGGTTCTGGGGTTAAGGTGAGTGCTAGGGTTAAGGTTCTAGGGTTAAGTTTCTGGGGTTATGGTTCTAGGGATAAGGTTCTGGGGTTATGGTTCTAGGGATAAGGTTCTGGGGTTGTGGTTCTAGGGTTAAGGTTCTAGGGTTAAGGTTCTAGGGTTAAGGTTCTGGGGTTAAGGTTCTAAGGTTAAGGTTCTGGGGTTAAGGTGAGTGCTAGGGTTATGGTTCTAGGGTTAAGGTTCTGGGGTTAAGGTGAGTGCTAGGGTTAAGGTTCTAGGGATAAGGTTCTGGGGTTAAGGTTCTGGGGTTATGGTTCTAGAGTAAAGGTGAGGGCTAGGGTTAAGGTTCTAGGGTTAAGGTTCTGGGGTTAAGGTGAGTGCTAGGGTTAAGGTTCTAGTGTTAAGGTTCTAGGGTTAAGATTCTAGGGTTAATGTTCTGGGGTTAAGGTTCTAGTGTTAAGGTTCTGGGGTTATGGTTCTAGGGTAAAGGTGAGGGCTAGGGTTAATGTTCTAGGGTTAAGGTTCTAGGGTTAAGGTTCTGGGGTTAAGGTTCTAAGGTTAAGGTTCTGGGGTTAAGGTGAGTGCTAGGGTTAAGGTTCTAGGGTTAAGGTTCTGGGGTTAAGGTGAGTGCTAGGGTTAAGGTTCTAGTGTTAAGGTTCTAGGGTTAAGATTCTAGGGTTAATGTTCTGGGGTTAAGGTTCTAGTGTTAAGGTTCTGGGGTTATGGTTCTAGGGTAAAGGTGAGGGCTAGGGTTAAGGTTCTAGGGTTAAGGTTCTGGGGTTAAGGTTCTGGGAATGGGCTTTGCAGCAGCACAGCCATATCTGATGGTTTCTAGAGTTGCATCTTGAGGTTATTTACCACTGGTTGTATGGAAGAACCTCTCATTGTAGAGGTTAGACAGGCAGGCCCGCGGGGGCTGATCCCTGGTGGCTTTAAAGACCCGCACACACCGACGCTTGTAGTGGTGGGAGAGCTGAGAGACCAAGAACAACCAGGAGACTATTGACAGCCTTATCGAATATTGAGCCCACTTATTGACAGCATTATAGAATATAGAGCCCACTTATTGACACCATTATAGAATATAGAGCCCAATTATTGACAGCATTATAGAATATAGAGCCCACTTATTGACACCATTATAGAATATAGAGCCCACTTATTGACACCATTATAGAATATAGAAAAATACTGTAAAAGGTTTCAAATCTAAAACCCTCTTATGATAATGTTGTTGTAGGGTAATTATCATATTATAGTAAGGTTGTAGTCATTTGATAGTGAGGTTGTGCTGTTATAGTCACGGTAGGGTAATTTTATGGTCATTATGGTGATGTTATGGTTATTAGGGTAATGTTATGGTAACTTATGATAATGTTGGGCTATGTTATTATCATTATCGTACAGTTTTATGGTGAGGTTCTGATGTTGTGGTAATGTTGGGGTCATTAGGGTAATGTTATGTCATTATGGTCATGTTATGGTCATTAGGGTAATGTAATGGTACTGTTATGGTCATTATGATTATGTGTGGAATAGTTGAATTAGGTTTGTTACAGATGTACTTTATCAAAGTACTATGAAGTCTTCCTAAACAAATAAAGATTTAACCAATCATCTCACTAAAGCAATCATTTAACAGTCTTTTGGATTGTTAACAAATGTGTACATTACAAATAAACCCAGCAGCTCAATTATAGCAAATACATAAAGATGTATTTCTTAATAACATGCATGATCTCCTGGTAACATAACAGATACATTATAACTTACCAGTCTTCCCACTAAACTAACTGAGCACCTTGTAACCGCCGCCATCTTGCCTCCTTGTAGCCCACGGTGTGACGTAATCCACACGCCCCTTTGAGCAGCCAATCGCGTGTCGTCTTCTTCTTCGTGTCCATTATGGGGTCGACGGACGTCCTGATGGCGCAATACCGCCCCCTGCTGGGGTCAGCTGCACTTTGTACCTAACCCTAAACCCTAAACCTTAAGTTAGTAGAAGAAATAACCTTACGGTTTCACCATACATCATAGATTAGTTTTAAATGCATTCAGGTTAACGAATCCATCATTAGTAGAGGAATGAATCATGGATGTATAATAACAACATGTGGATAGATGACTTAATATAATATATATAAACATTTAAACTATTAGTATATGAAATGATTTCCCTTCAGACCAGCAGGGGGCGTAAAGGCTCTGGTGTGAAACCAGTCCGAACCAGCAGGGGGCGATAAGGCTCTGCTGTGAAACCAGTCCGGACCAGCAGGGGGCAATAAGGCTCTGCTGTGAAACCAGTCCGAACCAGCAGGGGGCAGTAATGCTCTGGTGTGAAACCAGTCCGGACCTGCAGGGGGCAATAAGGCTCTGCTGTGAAACCAGTCCGAACCAGCAGGGGGCGATAAGGCTCTGCTGTGAAACCAGTCCGGACCAGCAGGGGGCAATAAGGCTCTGCTGTGAAACCAGTCCAAACCAGCAGGGGGCAGTAATGCTGTGGTGTGAAACCAGTCCGGACCTGCAGGGGGCAATAAGGCTCTGGTGTGAAACCAGTCCGGACCAGCAGGGGGCAGTAATGCTCTGGTGTGAAACCAGTCCGGACCTGCAGGGGGCGATAAGGCTCTGGCGTAAAGCTAGTCCGGAGAAGAAGAAATAAAAACACTCTCATTCTCTAGCTTGCACACATCTGGTCTTATTAGTGAATCTAGATCGATATTAGTAATATTACGATAGCTGCTGTACTTTAAAACTCCCCAGCTGCAGAATGGACTCGACAGCTCTGGAGGTGGACGGTAGTGTGATGGAGGGAGTGAGTAGATCCGGAGAAATATATATATATATAAAGTACCCCCGTATATGTTTCTGTAACCCATGAAGTACCCCGTGTGTTCTCATTGTGCATCATATTGATAAACTAGATATGTACATATCTATAACCCATGAAGCATGTGTACGCCGTTTGTTCTCAGTCAATTGTACATCTTAGTAATATAGTAGATATATAATAATGATGTACGCGTTATCGAGCCCTTCTCCTGTATAAACTAAAGCGTTATCGAGCCCTTCTCCAGTATTAACTAACGCGTTATCGAGCCCTTCTCCAGTATAAACTAACGCGTTATCGAGCCCTTCTCCTGTATAAACTAACGCGTTATCGAGCCCTTCTCCAGTATAAACTAACTCGTTATCGAGCCCTTCTCCTGTATAAACTAACGCGTTATCGAGCCCTTCTCCAGTATAAACGAACTCGTTATCGAGCCCTTCTCCAGTATAAACTAACGCGTTATCGAGCCCTTCTCCAGTATAAACTAACTCGTTATCGAGCCCATCTCCAGTATAAACTAACGCGTTATCGAGCCCTTCTCCAGTATAAACTAACGCGTTATCGAGCCCTTCTCCAGTATAAACTAACGCGTTATCGAGCCCTTCTCCAGTATAAACTAACGCGTTATCGAGCCCTTCTCCAGTATAAACTAACTCGTTATCGAGCCCTTCTCCAGTATAAACTAAGGCGTTAGAATTGGTTTCCAGGGCGGACAGATCCTCAGGGTTTCCGCGGCGCTGAGCTGCATCACTGGAACCGCCATCAAGATCAGCAAGATCCGAGCCGGCCGGACCACTCCAGGACTCAGGTAGTTAAGACTAGTTAACCCTAACCCCCAGGACTCAGGTAACCTAGTTAACCCCAGTTAAACCTTAATCCAGTACTGAGGTATCCTAGTTAAGACAGTTAACCTAACTCCAGGAGTCCGTTAACCCTAACTGAAGCACTGAGGTAACCTAGTTAACCCTAGTTAAGACCAGTGAACCCTAGTTAAGATCAGTTAAAACCAGTCAACCCTAGCTCTAGGACTAAGGTAACTTGGTTAACCCTAGTTAAGAACCATTAATCCTAACTATGACTAAGGTAACTTGGTTAACCCTAGTTAAGACCGATGCGTGCTGTAGTAGATGGTGTTAACCGATGGGACCAGAGACGGGTTAGGGTTAGGATGTATTCTGGTATATGAACACAGACTGAATCAGACTGTATCTGTTCCCTCCAGGCCGCAGCACCTTTGTGGCCTTCAGCTGCTTCGAGACATTTGTGCCGGAAGCCTTGATGGAGCGGCCATCGGCTCGACGGAGATAACCCTGAACCCAGGAAAGATCACCTCTGGGGACCACCTCGCAGACCCCCAGACCGCAGGGTTAGTGTAATCATTACTCTAGTTACCGCCAGGTCAGTCCAAACATTACTCTAGTTAACTAATACATTTCTCTTGTTTACTGTCCTTAACCAGAATGCTGGGTATGTTTAAACATTACTCTAGTTTACTCTAGTTAACCAGACTTTTAGGGCAGTAGAAACATTACTCTAGTTTACTAGCTGGGTCAGTAGCTTTATTCCTGTAGTCCACTAGACTAGTGGGTCAGTAGGTTATCCCAACGAGTCTTAACCAGTCCTAACGAATGGTGTCTGTCTTTAGGAGTGTGGGCCTGCTGCTCCAGGCGTCACTCCCCTGTGCCTTGTTCACAGACGCCTCGACACAGCTCTGCCTGAAGGGAGGGACCAACGCAGAGATGGCTCCTCAGATTGACTACACTGTGAAGGTAACCGCTGGCTGTAGACTACACTGAAGGTAACTGCTGTCTGTAGACTACACTGAAGGTAACCGCTGTCTGTAGACTACACTGAAGGTAACCGCTGTCTGTAGACTACACTGAAGGTAACCGCTGTCTGTAGACTACACTGAAGGTAACCGCTGTCTGTAGACTACACTGAAGGTAACCGCTGTCTGTAGACTACACTGAAGGTAACCGCTGTCTGTACACTACACTGAAGGTAACCGCTGTCTGTAGACTAGACTATGAAGGTATACACTGTCTATAGACTCCACTGTCTATAGACTCCACTGTCACTGTTTTTTTGTTTTATTTGGTCAAGAAAGGCTTATGGTTTTATATTCATCCATTAATTCATATTTCTTTTAGGTCTTCAAGCCCACCCTGGAGAAATTCGGCGTCCATTTTGATTGTGACGTTAAAATGAGGTAAATCAAGATGGGGTTCACATTATTAAAGGTTCCAAATTGCACTTTATAATGCCTTACACTTAGCCGTTTGGTATTCCCTTGTCTTCAGGGGCTGTGAGTTTGTATAACGTGTGTTCACTTGTATTACAAAGCCTTGCGTGCTCCCAGATGCTCCAGCTGTATGTGTGAATGTCCACAGGGGCTACTACCCTAAAGGTGGAGGAGAGGTGTTGGTGACGGTCAACCCCATCAAACAGCTGAGTCCCATCACCATGACAGAGAGGGGCACCATCACCAAGATCTATGGGCGGGCCTTCGTGGCTGGGGTGCTGCCCTATAAGGTAACGCTAACAAGACAACCTACAAGGTAACGCTACAACCTGTAAGGTAACGCTACAACCTGTAAGGTAACGCTACAACCTGTGAGGTAACGCTACAACCTGTAAGGTAACGCTACAACCTGTAAGGTAACGCTACAACCTGTAAGGTAACGCTAACAAGACAACCTGTAAGGTAACGCTAACAAGACAACCTGTAAGGTAACGCTAACAAGACAACCTACAAGGTAACGCTACAACCTGTAAGGTAACGCTACAACCTGTAAGGTAACACTACAACCTGTCAGGTAACGCAACAACCTGTAAGGTAACGCTAACAAGACAACCTGTAAGGTAACGCTAACAAGACAACCTGTAAGGTAACGCTAACAAGACAACCTGTAAGGTAACGCTAACAAGACAACCTGTAAGGTAACGCTAACAAGACAACCTGTAAGGTAACGCTAACAAGACAACCTGTAAGGTAACGCTAACAAGACAACCTGTAAGGTAACGCTAACAAGACAACCTGTAAGGTAACGCTAACAAGACAACCTGTAAGGTAACGCTACAACCTGTAAGGTAACGCTACAACCTGTAAGGTAACGCTACAACCTGTAAGGTAACGCTACAACCTGTAAGGTAACGCTACAACCTGTAAGGTAACGCTACAACCTGTAAGGTAACGCTACAACCTGTAAGGTAACGCTACAACCTGTAAGGTAACGCTAACAAGACAACCTGTAAGGTAACGCTAACAAGACAACCTGTAAGGTAACGCTACAACCTGTAAGGTAACGCTACAACCTGTAAGGTAACGCTAACAAGACAACCTGTAAGGTAACGCTAACAAGACAACCTGTAAGGCAACGCTAACAAGACAACCTGTAAGGCAACGCTACAACCTGTAAGGTAGCGCTAACGCTACAACGTATAAGGTAACGTTAACCCTAATGTTACAACCTATAAGGTAACGCTACAACGTATAAGGTAACGTTAACCCTAATGCTACAACCTAAAGGTAGGTAGTGGTAGTGATAACTTTTAGGTAGTGATAACGCCACAACCTAAAAGGTATCTCTAAAGCAGATTATCTAACCCTAAATAGTATCACAAACCCTAAAACCTATAGGTTCTAACACAAATATAGAACAGTTTTTACCGTATGTTTTATTGATGGAGGTCCTTCATAGAGCAGCTATCTTGTGTGTACCGTGACGCTGGCGGCCATGTTGTGTGTACCCTGACACTGGCGGCCATGTTGTGTGTACCCTGACGCTGGCGGCCATGTTGTGTTGCAGCTGGCTAAGGACATGTCCACCGCAGCAGTGCGGACCATAAGGAGGGAAATCAAAGACCTCTACATCAGCATCCCTTCACTGCAGGAGAAGGACCAGGCCTGTGGAAACGGAAACGGCATCATGTAACTAGCTTGACTAACCCATCACCTTGACTTGACTAGTCACTGTCTGGACATGTAAACTAGCTTGACTAACCCATCACCTTGACTTGACTAGTCACTGTCTGGACATGTAAACTACTAACACTTGAGGAACAGTACTTGGATAACCCCTTAAAGAGTGTTCCCTTATCATTACTGTCGTGGATAACCCCTTAAAGAGTGTTCCCTTATCATTACTGTCGTGGATAACCCCTTAAAGAGTGTTCCCTTATCATTACTGTCGTGGATAACCCCTTAAAGAGTGTTCCCTTATCATTACTGTCGTGGATAACCCCTTAAAGAGTGTTCCCTTATCATTACTGTCGTGGATAACCCCTTAAAGAGTGTTCCCTTATCATTACTGTCGTGGATAACCCCTTAAAGAGTGTTCCCTTATCATTACTGTCGTGGATAACCCCTTAAAGAGTGTTCCCTTATCATTACTGTCGTGGATAACCCCTTAAAGAGTGTTCCCTTATCATTACTGTCGTGGATAACCCCTTAAAGAGTGTTCCCTTATCATTACTGTCGTGGATAACCCCTTAAAGAGTGTTCCCTTATCATTACTGTCGTGGATAACCCCTTAAAGAGTGTTCCCTTATCATTACTGTCGTGGATAACCCCTTAAAGAGTGTTCCCTTATCATTACTGTCGTGGATAACCCCTTAAAGAGTGTTCCCTTATCATTACTGTCATGGATAACCCCTTAAAGAGTGTTTCCTTATCATTACTGTCGTGGATAACCCCTTAAAGAGTGTTCCCTTATCATTACTGTTGTGGATAACCCCTTAAAGAGTGTTCCCTTATCATTACTGTCATGGATAACCCCTTAAAGAGTGTTCCCTTATCATTACTGTCGTGGATAACCCCTTAAAGAGTGTTCCCTTATCATTACTGTCGTGGATAACCCCTTAAAGAGAGTTCCCTTATCATTACTGTCGTGGATAACCCCTTAAAGAGTGTTCCCTTATCATTACTGTCATGGATAACCCCTTAAAGAGTGTTCCCTTATCATTACTGTCGTGGATAACCCCTTAAAGAGTGTTCCCTTATCATTACTGTCATGGATAACCCCTTAAAGAGTGTTCCCTTATCATTACTGTCCTCCAGAATCATCGCAGAGTCCTCTACCGGCTGTGTGTTCGCAGGTTCATCTCTTGGAAAGAAAGGTGAGATGATTTCACACAGAACTGTACCCCTACCCCTAGGACTGTACCCCTAGGACTGTACCCCTACCCCTAGGACTGTACCCCTACCCCTAGGACTGTACCCCTAACCCTAGGACTGTACCCCTAGGACTGTACCCCTAACCCTAGGACTGTACCCCTAACCCTAGGACTGTACCCCTACCCCTAGGACTGTACCCCTAACCCTAGGACTGTACCCCTAACCCTAGGACTGTACTCGATGACTAACCTGTATGTTTGTACGTCCTAGTCCTTAAAGATAGTACTTGGCATGGTGTAGCATCTTATCCTAGCTCATTGCATATAGGTGGAAGCATTAGGGTTAGGGGACGGTCTCATAGTCCACCTCTGGGTTAGGGGACGGTCTCATAGTCCACCTCTGGGTTAGGGGACGGTCTCATAGTCCACCTCTGGGTTAGGGGACGGTCTCATAGTCCACCTCTGGGTTAGGGGACGGTCTCATAGTCCACCTCTGGGTTAGGGGACGGTCTCATAGTCCACCTCTGGGTTAGGGGACGGTCTCATAGTCCACCTCTGGGTTAGGGGACGGTCTCATAGTCCACCTCTGGGTTAGGGGACGGTCTCATAGTCCACCTCTGGGTTAGGGGACGGTCTCATAGTCCACCTCTGGGTTAGGGGACGGTCTCATAGTCCACCTCTGGGTTAGGGGACGGTCTCATAGTCCACCTCTGGGTTAGGGGACGGTCTCATAGTCCACCTCTGGGTTAGGGGACGGTCTCATAGTCCACCTCTGGGTTAGGGGACGGTTTCATAGTCCACCTCTGTCCCGTGATGTAGGAGTGTACGCAGACAAGGTGGGGATCGAGGCTGCCGAGATGTTGTTGAGGAACCTCCGACATAACGGCTGTGTAGACGAGTTTCTACAAGACCAGGTAACCCTCAAGCTAACCTACTACAATCCTTTCCTGCTTTCCACAAGGTCTTACTCATTGTAACAACATTTTCTTAATCTTCAGTTGATCATCTTCATGGCCTTGGCCAGCGGCACCTCCCGGATACGCTGCGGCCCGGTCACCCTGCACACCCAGACCGCCATCCACGTAGCAGAGCAGCTAACTCAGGTACCTCACCACGTAGCGCAGCAGCTAACTCAGGTACCTCACCACGTAGCGGAGCAGCTAACTCAGGTACCTCACCACGTAGCGCAGCAGCTAACTCAGGTACCTCACCACGTAGCGCAGCAGCTAACTCAGGTACCTCACCACGTAGCGCAGCAGCTAACTCAGGTACCTCACCACGTAGCGCAGCTGCTAACTCAGGAACCTCACCAGGTAGCGGAGCTGCTAACTCAGGTACCTCACCACGTAGCGCAGCAGCTAACTCGGGTACCTCACCGGGTAGCGCAGCAGCTAACTCAGGTACCTCACCACGTAGCGCAGCAGCTAACTCGGGTACCTCACCGGGTAGCGCAGCAGCTAACTCAGGTACCTCACCACGTAGCGCAGCAGCTAACTTGGGTACCTCACCGGGTAGCGCAGTAGCTAACTCAGGTACCTCACCACGTAGCGCAGCAGCTAACTCGGGTACCTCACCACGTAGCAGAGCTGCTAACTCAGGTACCTCACCACGTAGCGCAGCAGCTAACTCGGGTACCTCACCACGTAGCGGAGCAGCTAACTCAGGTACCTCACCACGTAGCGCAGCAGCTAACTCGGGTACCTCACCACGTAGCGCAGCAGCTAACTCAGGTACCTCACCACGTAGCGCAGCAGCTAACTCAGGTACCTCACCACGAAACCGGTAGACTGGGGGCTTTACCTTTTAGGTCTAGCTGTAGGTGAGTTAAATACAATTGCTGACTGCATTTTTATTTGTATTTTTCAGGCCAAGTTTACAATCTCCCAGTCAGACGACGATCTGACCAACAACCCCACCTTTATCATCGAATGTCAAGGAGCAGGACTCTCCAACCCTCACCTGTAGTACTCTAACCCTGGTACTAACCTGTAGTACTAACCCCTAACCCTAGGACCAACCTGTAGTACTGTAACCCTAACCCTAGTACTATAGGACTATCCCTAGTACTGTACCCCTAACCCTAGTACCCTAGTACTAACCTGTAGTACTTTACTCCTAACCCTAGAACTATAGGACTAACCTGTAGGACTGTACCCCCTAACCCTAGGACTGTACCCCCTAACCCTAGGCTGTACCTCTAACCCTAGTACCCTAGGACTTGCTATTGGCTGCTGTGTGTTTTCTTCAGTCTCAGGGCTTTCCTCAATAATAAAGTGATCCATGATTTATTGTGGTTGTATATCAGTGCTTTCAACTCACTAACCCCCTGGCTATGGAGGGGTGTAGGACTCACTAACCCCCTGGCTATGGAGGGGTGTAGGACTCACTAACCCCCTGGCTATGGAGGGGTGTAGGACTCACTAACCCCCTGGCTATGGAGGGGTGTAGGACTCACTAACCCCCTGGGTATGGAGGGGTGTAGGACTCACTAACCCCCTGGGTATGGAGGGGTGTAGGACTCACTAACCCCCTGGGTATGGAGGGGTGTAGGACTCACTAACCCCCTGGGTATGGAGGGGTGTAGGACTCACTAACCCCCTGGCTATGGAGGGGTGTAGGACTCACTAACCCCCTGGCAATGGAGGGGTGTAGGACTCACTAACCCCCTGGCTATGGAGGGGTGTAGGACTCACTAACCCCCTGGCTATGGAGGGGTGTAGGACTCACTAACCCCCTGGGTATGGAGGGGTGTAGGACTCACTAACCCCCTGGGTATGGAGGGGTCTAGGACTCACTAACCCCCTGGGTATGGAGGGGTGTAGGACTCACTAACCCCCTGGGTATGGAGGGGTGTAGGACTCACTAACCCCCTGGCTATGGAGGGGTGTAGGACTCACTAACCCCCTGGCTATGGAGGGGTGTAGGACTCACTAACCCCCTGGCTATGGAGGGGTGTAGGACTCACTAACCCCCTGGGTATGGAGGGGTGTAGGACTCACTCTAACAGGAGCCTTCTAATATACAGGGTTTGGGCTAACCCTAACCCTAATATACAGGGTTTGGGCTAACCCTAACCCTAATATATAGGGTTTGGGCTAACCCTAACCCTAATATACAGGGTTTGGGCTAACCCTATCCCTAATATACAGGGTTTGGGCTCACCCTAACCCTAATATACAGGGTTTGGGCTCACCCTAACCCTAATATATAGGGTTTGGGCTAACCCTAACCCTAATATACAGGGTTTGGGCTCACCCTAACCCTAATATACAGGGTTTGGGCTAACCCTAACCCTAATATATAGGGTTTGGGCTAACCCTAACCTTGATACCTAATATATAGGGCCAATAGTAGAATAGACTGATGGGGTCAAACCCCGGGTCTATAGCAGAACATGCTGCTCATACTGTGACCAAGATGCTGTGTTGTGGGTTTCAATGCACTGGAAGCAGAATTAATGAGCTGAATGTAGGACAAGTGTAGGAAACAAGTGAGCTGAATGAAGGGAACAAGTGTAGGAAACAAGTGAGTTGAATGTTGGTTATCAGTGAATGCCGAGTGTAACTCGAGGCAGCTGAAACTCACACCTTTGCTCGGTGGAACAACACAACGTCACGGGCGGCGATATGAGCAGAAACCTGAGGAGGCCACCTGAGCCGCTGGTCTAGCTGCCTCGTGTGGTGTTCTTCACTAGGGCTGCTCGAGACATGGCTGATGCTCCCTGGAAGGACCAGAGCGAACTGCCACCCCCACAGAGGGTCTGGATCTCTCTGATCGCAGGTGAGGCTCTGTGCTGGTCCTGGACCAGGGATAGGGTCCTGGACTAGGGTTAGGGTCCTGGACCAGGGATAGGGTCCTGGACCAGGGTAGGGTCCTGGACTCTGGACACCCCCGGTCCCGAGACCTGAGGAATAGAAATGTCTTGAATATGGAGTTGGGTTAGAGTCTCAATATGGAGTCGGGTTAGTAGGTTAAGTGTTAGTGTCCAAAATTAAGTTGGGTTAGAGTTAGGGTTTGGTTTAGAGTCTCAATATGGAGTTGGGTAAGGGTTAGTCTCCAACATTGAGTTGGATTACAGTTACTAGGGTCAGGGTTAAAGTCTCAAATATGGTATAATTGAATCCAAAATAATGTCAATGTACAATATGTTGTACATATGCTGACGAGATGACCCGGAAATACTTGGAGTAACAGTTGTTTGAATTCTAAAAATGCTTAGGAAAGGTACTGGGGGCCGTTCATTTCTTTTTTTCACATGTGAATTAGGTTTCAAGTTTCAATAAAAAAGGTGGTCCGGGACAGACTCATACATGTATAGACTGGTGTGATAGGTAGTTCTCATGGTAATGAGAATTGTTATGATTCAGTGCCATCAGATGTTATTGTGAAGAAGATACCCTTAATAAGATGCTCCTTGAGACAGGGACCACATACTACACCTTTAATTAAAAGGATTTTAACATAGTCTTTCATGCACAAACAAGAATAGTTTGCTATTGTTAACATATCATATAGTGGTATATGTCGTATTGTGCTATATAGTAGTGTTAGAAGTTTAAGGGTTAGCAGAGTTAGGGTTAGCACTTTAAGGAGGTTAATAAATCATTAATAAGGTGTTTATCTGGTCATTAATAAGGTGTTTATCTGGTTATTAGGTTATTTATCTGGTTAATAATAAGGTGTTTATTTGGTTAATAGTGTTTTTATCTGGTTAATAGGGTGTGTATCTGGTCATAATACGGGTGTTGAACTGGTCATAATAAAGTGTTTATCTGGTCATAATAAGAGTGTGTTTATCTGGTCATAATAAGGGTGTGTATCTGGTCATAATAAGGGTGTGTATCTGGTCATAATAAGGGTGTGTATCTGGTCATAATAAGGGGTTCGGCCCTTTAAGAGAATCTCGGCCAGGAAGAAGGAACTCCTCCCAGTTTGGTTTCTGTTCAGCCAATAGCAGCTCGGTTTTCATTTCCCAGTGAAGTTAGGTTAACTTAAGTGTTCAAAGAAGTCGTGGTGTTTTCTTCACTTTGAGATGAAGCGGTCTATGAACATAAAGTGTAGTGTGTAGTGTAATCGGGATGTTTTGATACTCTGAGCTGACTCGGTCCATTAAGGAGATGAAAGGTTACTTTGTTTCAAATGGCAGAAAAAGACTTTGATTTGTTAGGAGCTTCAGGATTCATCAAAGGTACAGATATACTCTTTATATCATGAGCCTTAACACTAAGTACGATAGTAGTACTATAGAAGTACTATACTACTATATAGTAGACAGTGTAGTACTATATAGTAGACACAGTAGTACTAACCCTCCTACTGGTTGTTTACGACTAAAACAAATAGTCACACATTATCCTGTGTTTAACTAAAAACAATATCACGGTCCTGTTTGCTTATATAAAATGTAATAAATGACATTCATTACAATATATTATAAATTGTTCTTAAATTAGTCCTAATTCTCTTTTAATTCATTACAGATCGCTTGTATTTCGCTACGTTACGAAGCAAACCCAAAAGTACCGCAAACACGCACTACTTCTGCACCGACGACGAGTTCGTGTACGAGAAGTGAGTATCTAAGTTAAATGAGAATTTAGTCAAATAATGAGAATTAAGTCAAATAACGATAATTAAGTCAAATAACCAGAATACAATATTTAAATAAGAATTAAGTCTTTATATGAGAATTAAGACCTCTAATGAGGATTAAGTCCTCTCATAAAATGAAAGGTCCGATATGTCTCCGACACCCAGCGGTTCAAACCGGTACTGCAGTCCAAGCGGACGATTAAAGGCGTACATACTGGTCATTAATAAAATATAAATAAGATAAATATACAAACAGACACTCAAAGGAGTACATACTGATCATTAATAAGATATAAAGGGATGTTTTTTAAGAGTCCATACCGGCTGTAGCATTTAGGTTTTCTTCATCTCTGATATTGTGTTCATTTTATGATTAAGTATAGCTCCACTTTGTATAACACATAACTAATTTGATAATAATAATGATTGATATATTTTGATAAGCACTCTTGTGTTTCTAGTTTCTATGCAGATTTCGGACCGCTGCACTTGGCTGCCCTGTATCGCTACTGCTGCAAACTGAACAAGAAACTCAAGGTAGCTATGTGTGATATGCAGTATAGTACATGCATACAATATATATGTATATACATACATACATTCAGTACATGTATATTTATATACATATGTATATAGCCCCTTCCACACTATAATGTCTTGATTATTATTTAAACTAATAATGTTTAGAGTTGGGCCTGTGGGTCATCGTCTGGGTGAGTAGTGAGTCAGTCACTCAGGGTCTGGGTGGGTTAAGGGTTAAGTTAAGGGTTGGACCGCTCCGACCTGATCTTCCAGACAGGGGGGTTCCAGTGTTTACTGGTTGCCCTAGTAACGTCATTCCTCTGCAGGGCTGTAGTTTCAGTTCTGTTCTATAGAGTGGTCCTCTGTCTCTTCATTCAACCAGTCACACTATATCAATATATATATATATAAACAAATATATATAGATATGGATATAGATATATACAGATATACACAGTATCTATTTATATATATATATATGTGGCCAGTGTACCCAAAACCAGTTTTTGTTTTAAACATACTCATTTGTCTAATATGAGCGTCAACATAGAAATCTATGCCATTTTAGGACCATTACTGAAATAAGCCCCAAATTTAGAGAAAAAAGGATCAAATCCCCAAAACACTACATTAGCCACTCTGCTGAACGCAGGCAGCCTAATCAGAGGTCTCTGTCTGGGCGGTGTGTGTGTGTGTGTGTGTGTGTGTGGAGCTCTGTCTGGGCGGTGTGTGTGTGTGTGTGTGCGTGTGTGTGTGTGTGTGGAGCTCTGTCTGGGCGGTGTGTGTGTGTGTGTGTGGAGCTCTGTCTGGGCAGTGTCTGTGGAGCTCTGTCTGGGCGGTGTGTGTGTGTGGAGCTCTGTCTGGGCGGTGTGTGTGTGGAGCTCTGTCTGGGCGGTGTGTGTGTGGAGCTCTGTCTGGGCGGTGTGTGTGTGGAGCTCTGTCTGGGCGGTGTGTGTGTGTGTGGAGCTCTGTCTGGGCGGTGTGTGTGTGGAGCTCTGTCTGGGCGGTGTGTGTGTGTGTGGAGCTCTGTCTGGGCGGTGTGTGTGTGGAGCTCTGTCTGGGCGGTGTGTGTGTGTGTGTGGAGCTCTGTCTGGGCGGTGTGTGTGTGTGTGTGTGGAGCTCTGTCTGGGCGGTGTGTGTGTGTGAAGCTCTGTCTGGGCGGTGTGTGTGTGGAGCTCTGTCTGGGCGGTGTGTGTGTGTGTGGAGCTCTGTCTGGGCGGTGTCTGTGGAGCTCTGTCTGGGCGGTGTGTGTGTGTGTGCGTGTGTGTGTGTGTGGAGCTCTGTCTGGGCGGTGTGTGTGTGGAGCTCTGTCTGGGCGGTGTGTGTGTGTGTGGAGCTCTGTCTGGGCGGTTTGTGTGTGGAGCTCTGTCTGGGCGGTGTGTGTGTGTGTGGAGCTCTGTCTGGGCGGTGTGTGTGTGGAGCTCTGTCTGGGCGGTGTGTGTGTGTGTGTGGAGCTCTGTCTGGGCGGTGTGTGTGTGTGGAGCTCTGTCTGGGTGGTGTGTGTGTGTGGAGCTCTGTCTGGGCGGTGTGTGTGTGTGTGGAGCTCTGTCTGGGCGGTGTGTGTGTGGAGCTCTGTCTGGGCGGTGTGTGTGTGTGTGGAGCTCTGTCTGGGCGGTGTGTGTGTGGAGCTCTGTCTGGGCGGTGTGTGTGTGTGTGTGGAGCTCTGTCTGGGCGGTGTGTGTGTGTGGAGCTCTGTCTGGGTGGTGTGTGTGTGTGGAGCTCTGTCTGGGCGGTGTGTGTGTGGAGCTCTGTCTGGGCGGTGTGTGTGATCGTGTGGAGCTCTGTCTGGGCGGTGTGTGTGTGTGTGTGGAGCTCTGTCTGGGCGGTGTGTGTGTGTGTGTGTGGAGCTCTGTCTGGGCGGTGTGTGTGTGTGGAGCTCTGTCTGGGCGGTGTGTGTGATCGTGTGGAGCTCGTCAGTTCTGCTGTACAGTGACTGAATGTGTGAATGTCGTTTGGTCTTATTTCTATACTATCTCTCAAGTGACTGATTGCGTTTCTTTCCTCCAGTCGTTCACTCTGACCAGGAAGAGGATCGTTCACTACACAACCTTCGACCAGCGGAGAAGGGCCAATGCCGCCGTGCTTATTGGCTGTTACTCCGTACGTACTAGAAAGACAGTAGAGAGACAGTACAGAGTCATTAGAGAGACCGTAGAGAGACAGTAGGGGACAGAGAGAAAGAGGGACAGTAATAATAATAATAATAATCAGTTTTTTATAGCGCTTTTCTAAATAGTAGAAACAGTAGAGATACGTCATAGGACAGAGAAACAGCAGGGGGGACAGAAAGACAGTAGGGGGGAGCTGTCCCCAACAAAGGCGGGTTTGGCTGGAAACTTTCATCACGTGATGATTAACTGTAGAATATTTGATGTTGAATATTTGATGTCCTTGAAGACCGATAACAAAGGCGTCATTGTGGCTTCAGTTCTGGGATACTGAAATAAGAGCCTCTATGATGCACCAAGATAAGATGTGGTTCTTTCTCTTTATTCAGGTGATCTACCTGAAAAAGACCCCAGAGGAGGCCTTCAGATCGCTGACCTCCGGGACCAACGCCTTCTACCTCCCATTCAGGTAGAGCTGCATTTACACTATAGAGCTGCCTGTACACTATAGTTCTGCCTGTACACTATAGAGCTGCATGTAAACTATAGAGCTACATGTAGAGATTAGAGCTGCATGTAGAGATTAGAGCTGCTTGTAGAGTATAGAGCTGCATGTAGAGATTAGAGCTGCTTGTAGAGTATAGAGCTGCATGTACAATATAGAGCTGCATGTAGCGTATAGAGCTGCATGTACATTATAGAGCTGAATTCACACTATAGAGCTACATGTACAGTGGGGCAAAAAAGTATTTAGTCAGCCTCCAATTGTGCAAGTTCTCCCACTTAAAAAGATGAGAGAGGCCTGTAATTTTCATCATAGGTATACCTCCGGTATGAGAGACAAAATGAAAAAAAAAAATCTAGAAAATCACATTGTCTGATTTTTAAAGAATTTATTTGCAAATTATGGTGGAAAATAAGTATTTGGTCAATAACAAAAGGTCATCTCAATACTTTGTTACATGCCCTTTGTTGGCAATGACAGAGGTCAAACGTTTTCTGTAAGTCTTTACAAGGTTTTCACACACTGCTGCTGGTATTTTGGCCCATTCCTCCATGCAGATCTCCTCTAGAGCAGTGATGTTTTTGGGCCACACGGACTTTCAACTCCCTCCAAAGATTTTCTATGGGGTTGAGATCTGGAGACTGGCTAGGCCAACCCAGGACCTTGAAATGCTTCTTACGAAGCCACTCCTTCGTTGCCCGGGCGGTGTGTTTGGGGTCATTGTCATGCTGAAAGACCCAGCCACGTTTCATCTTCAGTGCCCTTGCTGATGGAAGGAGGTTTTCACTCAAAATCCCACGATACATGGCCCCATTCATTCTTTCCGTCACACGGATCAGACGTCCTGGTCCCATGGCAGATAAACAGCCCCAAAGCATGATGTTTTCACCCCCATGCTTCACTGTAGGTATGGTGTTCTTTGGATGCAACTCAGCATTCTTTCTCCTCCAAACACGACGAGTTGAGTTTTTACCAAAAAGTTCTATTTTGGTTTCATCTGACCATATGACATTCTCCCAATCCTGTTCTGGATCATCCAAATGCTCTCTAGCAAACTTCAAACGGGCCCGGACATGCACTGGCTTTAGCAGGGGGACACGTCTGGCACTGCAGGATTTGAGTCCCTGGCGGCATGGTGTGTTAGTGATGGTAGCCTTTGATACTTTGGTCCCAGCTCTCTGGAGGTCATTCACTAGGTCCCCCCGTGTGGTTCTGGGATTTTTGTTCACCGTTCTTGTGATCATTTTGACCCCACAGGGTGAGATCTTGCGTGGAGCCCCAGATCGAGGGAGATTATCAGTGGTCTTGTATGTATTCCATTTCCTAATAATTGCTCCCACAGTTGATTTCTTCACACCAAGCTGCTTACCTATTGCAGATTCAGACTTCCCAGCCTGGTGCAGGTCTACAACTGTGTTTCTGGTGTCCTTTGACAGCTCTTTGGTCTTGGTCATAGTGGAGTTTGGAGTGTGACTGTTTGAGGTTGTGGACAGGTGTATTTTATACTGATAAGGAGTTCAAACAGGTGCCATTAATACAGGTAACAAGTGGAGGACAGAGGAGCCTCTTAAAGAAGAAGTTACAGGTCTGTGACAGCCAGAAATCTTGCTGGTTTGTAGGTGACCAAATACTTATTTTCCACCATAATTTGCAAATAAATTCTTAAAAAATCAGACAATGTGATTTTTCATTTTGTCTTGCACAATTGGTGGCTGACTAAATACTTCTTTGCCCCACTGTACATTATAGAGCTGCCTGAACACTATGGAGATGCATGTAGAGTATAGAGCTGCATGTACACTAGGGATGGGCCAAACTATTATTTTCCGAGAATCAGTTCTTTCAGTTCCGTTCACTATCAAGATTCGTTTGTTTGATTCGTTCGTTTGATTCGTTCTTTAAATCAGATGGTATGTAACGCGATTGCTACCTGCTCTCATTGACTGAATCGATGAGAACGTTTTAGACTCAATCAATATAAGGTTGTGGGGAGACAAAGCTCTGTTTGTTTGTATATTTTATTTAAGTGACCATATTTTTATTATATGTTTAAAAAAAAAGAAAAAAAGAATCTGTTCTCTTGTTTTGGGAATCAGTTTTCGTCGTTCACCTTCGAGATTTGTTCGTTCTGACCGAATCGTTCGCGACCGACCCATCACTAATTTACACTATAGAGAGGCATGTACACTATAGAGCTGCATGTACACTATAGATAGATAATAGAGATACAGAGAGAGGTATAGAGCTGACATTTACAGTATAGCCCCAAACCCACTGACACTAAACCAACCTTAGAACACCAACCATATGACCCTGACCATATAAAACCAAAGACATTTACATTTAGGACATTTGGCAATTTGTCTAAAGCAACTTACAATAGATACATTTGTCAGAAGAAAGAGGAACAATATATCGCTGTCAGTACAGTAAGGATGTTCATAGAGCAAGTGCCAAGCGCTTACAGTCGCTAGGTTATATATGTTTGGTCGAGGTCAGACTTGAACCGCCGACCTCACGTTCCTCACACCGTACCACTACAACACATGTTTATGTAGCACTAGTAGTATATTGTATAATAATGTTCTCTTTTGGTCCAGGGACGCTTCTCTGGTCAGTTGTACCTACAACCTATCGGTTCTGGACTGCCTGCAAGGAGTCTGCAAAGTGAGTTTGTTTCTTCTTGTCTTGAGTGAGTCTTTAAGCAGCTGAAAGAAAGCCATCCCATAGCTCACAGTACAGTATAGAGCTGACTTATACAGTATAAAGCTGACATGTACAGTATAGAGCTGACTTATACAGTATAGAGCTGACTTATACAGTATATAGCTGACATGTACAGTATAGAGCTGACTTATACAGTATAGAAGTGACATGTACAGTATAGAGCTGACTTATACAGTATAGAAGTGAAATGTACAGTATATAGCTGACTTATACAGTATAGAGCTGACATCTACAGTATAGAGCTGACATGTACAGTATAAAAATATAGTTTATAGTATAGTGCTGGTATTTCCAAAGTTGGTTAGCAGTGAAGAGATGGGGTTTAAAATGGGATTAATTGTTACAAAACAAGATGGATGACTAACCTTAAAACCTGTTTTCTGGATCGTGTTCCAGGCTCTGCAGCACAACTTCTTTGACTTTGAGACATTTGATGTTGATGAATACGAACACTATGAGGTAAAACTATCTCAAATCTCACAAGGCTCCTAGAGTACAGAATACTACATTACCTCCATTAACCAATGCTTAGTATGACCCACTACGTTACTGGGAGTACTGGCCCCCATGTGACCCTCACTGTATGTTACTGGGAGTACTGGGAGTACAACAAATCTGAATCCAGAGGGGAGATCTTAACTCAACCAATTCTGTCGAGATGTTGATAATATTGTTGTGTATCTTTTTTTAATATATTACATGTAACACCATGACTACTAATACTAATATTACATGTAACACCATGACTACTAATAATAATATAACATGTAACACCATGACTACTAATACTAATATTACATGTACACATAACACCATGACTACTAATATTACATGTAACACCATGACTACTAATACTAATATTACATGTACACGTAACACCATGACTACTAATACTAATATGACATGTAACACCATGACTACTAATAATAATATAACATGTAACACCATGACTACTAATACTAATATTACGTGTACACATAACACCATGACTACTAATATTACATGTAACACCATGACTACTAATACTAATATTACATGTACACGTAACACCATGACTACTAATACTAATATGACATATAACACCATGACTAATAATACTAATATGACATGTAACACCATGACTAATAATACTAATATGACATGTAACACCATGACTAATAATACTAATATGACATGTAACACCATGACTTATAATACTAATATGACATGTAACACCATGACTACTAATACTTATATTACATCTTCTACCACTCGTAAACATTAAAGTGAGTTTTTTTGTTTCTTAGCGAGTAGAAAATGGAGACTTTAACTGGATCGTCCCTGGAAAGTTTCTGGCATTTAGTGGACCTCATCTGAAAACTAAAGTGGAGAATGGTGAGTTGGTATTAGGTCCCACTTATACATTTACCTTACATAAGCTTTCTGATCAGAACTAAACATCAGTTAGCCTCTTACCTGGACATTTTAAAAATTATTATACAGTTTGACCTTACATAAACCTAAAAGTAGAATGAATGTAGTAGTATGACAGTAGTATGACTGTTCTGCTAGTACAACAGTCATACTAGTAAAGTGTACTAGTATGACTGTGGAAGTAGTAAGATTAAAGTATGACTGTAGTATGTCGTTTTATTATAAATATTAAAGCTATTACCTTACAACCATTGTCCCTGACTGGGACTACAATACTGCTTATTACTATAATTACTATAATTATTATTATTCTTATTATTGTATAAGTAACTCACATTGCTTTCAGGCGGCAGTTAGCTTGTATTTACGATAACTGATAGCAATGTTTTTTTGAAATGAAGCTAGCTCTTAACTTACCGTCGTGGCTACGTTGGCCTTCGGTCTGATTCCCACCCTGATTTTTAGATGAAGATGGCAGTGACATGAATAACTAATGTTACATTTCTTCTTCAATAAATAAATATATAAGAAATGCACTGACCGTTTCTTTCTTGAACAGTTGGCATTGTGGCCTTTTTAGAAATATGACATTACTGTAGTATTCTGACTGGTTCTCAGGTCTGTAGTAGTACTGAAGTGTGGTACTCATGTCCTCAGGTCTTTAGTAGTACTGAACTATTGTGCTCGTGTTCTCAGGTCTATACTAGTTCTGAGGTGTGGTACTCATGTTCTCAGGTCTGTAGTAGTACTGAGGTGTGGTACTCATGTTCTCAGGTCTGTAGTAGTACTGAGGTGTGGTTCTCAGGTCTGTACTAGTACTGAGGTGTGGTACTCATGTTCTCAGGTCTGTAGTAGTACTGAGGTGTGGTACTCATGTTCTCAGGTCTGTAGTAGTACTGAGGTGTGGTACTCATGTTCTCAGGTCTGTAGTAGTACTGAGGTGTGGTACTCATGTTCTCAGGTCTGTAGTACTACTGAGGTGTGTTACTAGTGTTCTCAGGTCTGTAGTAGTACTGAGGTATGATACTCATGTTCCTAAGAGGGTTCTCTCTCGGTTCTCAGGATACCCTCTTCATGCACCAGAAGCCTACTTCCCGTACTTCAGGAAACACAACGTGACGACCGTAGTCCGCCTGAATAAGAAAGTCTACGATGCAAAGCGCTTCACAGACGCCGGCTTCCAGCATCACGACCTCTTCTTCGTGGATGGCAGCACGCCCAGTGACGCCATCATTCAGCGCTTCCTGCATGTCTGTGAAAGCACCCAAGGAGCTGTCGCCGTCCACTGCAAAGGTCTGACCTAACTCTAATCCTAACTCTAAACCTAACCTTACCTTAAGCCTTACCCTACCTCTAAGCCTAACCCTAACCTTAAGCCTTACCCCACCTCTTACCCTAACTGGGCTGACTTAACTCTAACCCTAAACCTAACCCTACCTCTAACCCTGGAAGTAGTTTGTTGTTACTCTGTAGCTTAACCCCAGGTTTAGGCCAGTGTTGCTCTAGCTTAACCCCAGGTTTAGGCCGGTGTTGCTCTAGATTCATTGTTGGTTGTGTGTTCCTGTAGCGGGCCTCGGTCGTACGGGCACTCTGATTGGCTGTTACCTGATGAAACATTACCGCTTCACCGCCCCAGAAGCCATCGCCTGGATACGCATCTGCCGCCCGGGCTCCGTGATCGGGCCCCAGCAGCATTTCCTGGAAGAGTGAGTATCACTTTCTGGAACACTTTCTAGAAGAGTGAGCATCACTTCCAAGAAGATTGAGTAACACTTCCCAAAAGAATGAACAACACTTTCTGGAAGAGTGAGTAACACTTCCCAGAAGAGTTAGCATCTCTTCCCAGAAGAGTGAGTAACAATTCCCAGAAGAGTGAGCAACACTCGTCCTGCCGTTCCCGAGATTCAGTGCACCGAATCGTAGGCTCCTCTCATACTTCAGTATCATACTATAGTATCATCACACTATCATACTATAGTATGATACTACAGTATCATACTATAGTAACATCACACTATCATACTATAGTATCATACTATAATAACATCACACTATCATACTATAATAACATCACACTATCATAATATAGTATCATAATATAGTATCATACTATAGCATCAGAGGAGTAGTATACTATAGTATGACACTATAGTATCATACTATAGTATGATACTATACTATCATACTATACTATCATACTATAGTATGATAGTATAATATTATACTATAGTATCATACAACAGTATCATACTATAGTAACATCACACTATCATACTATACTATCATACTACAGTATCATACTACAGTATCATACTATAGTATCATACTACAGTATCATACTATAGTAACATAACACTAGCATACTGTAGTATCATACTACAGTATCATCATACTATAGTATGATACTGCAGTATCATACTATAGTATCATACTACAGTATGATACTATAGTATCATACTACAGTATGATACTATAGTATCATACTACAGTATCATACTATAGTAACATCACACTATCATACTGTAGTATCATACTACAGTATCATACTATAGTATCATACTACAGTATCATCATGCTATCATACTATAGTATCATACTACAGTATGATACTATACTATCATCACACTATCATACTACAGTATCATACTATAGTATCATCATGGTAGTATGATAGTATGATACTACAGGAAGTAGCCTTGAAGTTGATGCTGTAGTTTGGACACTGGTTCCTTTTATCAACTGATTGTTTTTCCCTTATCATTTCTGAAGTGGTTTGTTAAACTGACATGTGACTCAGACACGACTTCTATAGATATCTATATATATAGTACACTATAGTATGATCCTATAATATTTTACTTTCATACTATAGTATGATACTATAGCATCAGAGGAGTACTATACTATAGTATCATACTATAGTATGATACTATACTATCATATTATACTATCATACTATAGTATGATAGTATAATATTATAGTATCATACTATAGTATATTATATATATATATATATATATATAGAAGTCATGTCTGAGTCACACATCGGTTTAACAAACCATTTTAGAAGTTAAAAGGAAAAACAATCAGTTGATAAAAGGAACCAGTGTCGAAACTACGGCATCAACTTCAAGGCTACTTCCAGTCTAACAGGAAGCAGGTAGTGTGTTTAAGAAGTGTACTTCCTGTCTAATAGGAAGCAGGGTGTGTGTTTAAGAAGTGTACTTCCTGTCTAACAGGAAGCAGGGTGTGTGTTTAAGAAGTGTACTTCCTGTCTAACAGGAAGCAGGGTGTGTGTCTAAGAAGTGCTCTTCCTGTCTAACAGGAAGCAGGCAGCTCTCTGGACGCTGGGGGAGCAGAGTTCCCAGAAGGCCTTGCAGGACGGGAGAGCAGATCTAGTGGGGAGGGCGGAGTCGAGGCTAATTTCCTGTATGGATGGCCTTACGCTAAGCCCCTCCCACAGCATGACGGACAGGCCAGTGGAGGTAGGGACACACAACACATGATCACACACACGATTAAGAACTATGCATGACCATTCACACAAAACACACAATACGCACAATACACACAAGACACACAATACACACAAAATGGTGTCGCCGTGCTCAGGAGGCAGAGCGGGTTGTCTGGTAACCTGAAGGTTGCTGGTTCGATCCCCGGCTCCTCCTAGCGGAGTGTCGAGGGGTCCCTGAGCGAGACGCCCCCCCCTGACTGCTCCTGATGAGCTGGCTGTCGCCCTGGGGGCTGACTCTGTGTATTTCATGTGTATTTTCTGTGTATTTCCTCTGTATATTTCCTGTGTATTTGAATGTTTATTTTCTGTGTATTTCCTCTGTATATTTCCTGTGTATTTGAATGTGTATTTTCTGTGTATTTCCTCTGTATATTTGAATGTGTATTTGAATGTGTATTTTCTGTGTATTTCCTCTGTATATTTCCTGTGTATTTGAATGTGTATTTGAAAGTGTATTTCCTGTGTATTTGAAAGTGTATTTCCTGTGTATTTGAATGTGTATTTCCTGTGTCTTGCCAAAGGACCTCAGGGAGACGGCAGCCATCGTTACCCAGGGAGACGAACTACGAGCTCTAAAAGGCCGTCGGACGCTGCGCCTGCCTGGAGCCCTACGGTACGAGCTAGCAGGAAGTTAGCCTGGAGCTAGCCGACTCCCAGAGTTAGCCTGGAGCTAGCTGACTCTGAGAGTTAGCCTCGGTAGCATCAAGGCTAGGTGGCGCATCAGCGCTCATGAGGAAGACATCATCATCACACTCACCATGTCTTTGTCTGTTGGGCTCATTTCAGGCCTTTGGAAATGAAGATCCACAACAGACCAGCAGCCCAGCAGCACAGGTAAAGACCTCTCTAAACTACAGGTAAAGACCTCTCTAAACTACAGGTAAAGACCTCTCTAAACTACAGGTAAAGACCTCTCTAAACTATAGGTAAAGACCTCTCTAAACGACAGGTAAAGACCTCTAAACTACAGGTAAAGACCTCTAAACTACAGATAAAGACCTATATAATCTACAGGTAAAGACCTCTCTAAACGACAGGTAAAGACCTCTCTAAACTACAGGTAAAGACCTCTCTAAACGACGGGTAAAGACCTCTCTAAACTACAGGTAAAGACCTATATAAACTACAGGTAAAGACCTCTCTAAACGACAGGTAAAGACCTCTCTAAACTACAGGTAAAGACCTCTCTAAACTACAGGTAAAGACCTATCTAAACGACAGGTAAAGACCTCTTTAAACGACAGGTAAAGACCTCTAAACTACAGGTAAAGACCTCTCTAAACTACAGGTAAAGACCTCTAAACTACAGATAAAGACCTATATAATCTACAGGTAAAGACCTCTCTAAACGACAGGTAAAGACCTCTCTAAACTACAGGTAAAGACCTCTCTAAACGACGGGTAAAGACCTCTCTAAACTACAGGTAAAGACCTATATGAACTACAGGTAAAGACCTCTCTAAACGACAGGTAAAGACCTCTCTAAACTACAGGTAAAGACCTCTCTAAACTACAGGTAAAGACCTATCTAAACGACAGGTAAAGACCTCTTTAAACAACAGGTAAAGACCTCTAAACTACAGGTAAAGACCTCTCTAAACTACAGGTAAAGACCTCTCTAAACTATAGGTAAAGACCTCTCTAAACGACAGGCAAAGACCTCTCTAAACTACAGGTAAAGACCTCTCTAAACTACAGATAAAGACCTATATAATCTACAGGTAAAGACCTCTCTAAACGACAGATAAAGACCTCTCTAAACGACAGGTAAAGACCTCTCTAAACTACAGGTAAAGACCTCTCTAAACGACAGGTAAAGACCTCTTTAAACTACAGGTAAGGACCTATATAAACTACAGGTAAAGACCTATAAAATCTACAGGTAAAGACCTCTCTAAACGACAGATAAAGACCTCTCTAAACGACAGGTAAAGACCTCTCTAAACTACAGGTAAAGACCTCTCTAAACGACAGGTAAAGACCTCTTTAAACGACAGGTAAAGACCTCTCTAAACTATACAGGTATATAGTCCTCTCTAAACTACAGGTAAAGACCTCTCTAGACTACAGGTAAAGACCTCTCTAAACTACATGTAAAGACCTCTCTAAACTACAGGTAAAGACCTCTCTGGACTACAGGTAAAGACCTCTCTAAACTACATGTAAAGACCTCTCTAAACTACATGTAAAGACCTCTCTAAACTACAGGTAAAGACCTATATAAACTACAGGTAAAGACCTCTCTAAACTACAGGTAAAGACCTATATAAACTACAGGTAAAGACCTCTCTAAACGACAGGTAAAGACCTCCCTAAACTACAGGTAAAGACCTCTCTAAACTATACAGGTATATGGTCCTCTCTAAACTACAGGTAAAGACCTCTCTAAACTACAGGTAAAGACCTCTTTAAACTAAAGGTAAAGACCTCTCTAAACTACAGGTATAAACCTCTCTAAACTACAGGAAAAGACCTCTCCAAACTACACAGGTATAGACCTCTCTAAACTACAGGTAAAGACCTCTCTAAACAACAGGTAAAGACCTCTCTAAACTATACAGGTATATAGTCCTCTAAACTACAGGTATAGACCTCTCTAAACTACACAGGTATTGACCTCTCTAAACTACACAGGAAAAGAACTGTCTAAATCACACAGGTAAAGACCTCTCTTTAAACTACACAGTTAAAGACCTCTCTAAACTACACTGGTATAGACCCCTCTTTAAACTATACTGTATAGACCTCTTTTTAAACTACACAGGTAGTGTATTAACCTTGTTAAACTACACACTCTTTAAAGTACACACTTCTATGGTAAAGACCTTGTATACCTACCTTTAAATTACTTGTGTGTGTGTGTGTGTGTGTGTGTGTGTGTGTGTGTGTGTGTGTGTGTGTGTGTGTGTTAGAGTCCCTATAGGGTCCGGTGTTAAGAGGGTCAGCCGAAGTCCGTCCGCCTCAAACCTCAGAAGGTAATCCATCATTTATATTCTCTACACACAGGTGGTTGGGTTCAGGTCGGTGGTTAGGTTAGGGTTAGAATAAGAGGAAGATATTGTAGCATCAAAAGATTTGCTCTGAAATTAAAGTGTTAAAAAATTACTTGTACACATCCCGGAGACAAGCAATAACCACCTCTGCAGACCATGCATGGCTCTTCTGCTGAGGTGGAAGTGCTGCTCCAGCTCTGCGTTGAACCACAGCGCAGGATGGGCACCTTTACATTTAACTTGCAGTACGAAAGACGAGTGGTCTAGAAAAGGAAATAAAATCACATAATGTCTGAATTGGAAGGACTTTTACTACTTGAAACTAGTTACATACACTGCATGTGTACAGTATTCTATCCTATCAGCCCTGAACACGGCTCAAAAAACAAAAATATAATTCAACTGTTTATTTACGTGCATCACAAAGGGTTTGCTCCAACAACATTAACATTAGTTATACAAGCATGCTGTGTAGCTAGGCTAACTACACCAAAACTTTTTGCAGTATATTCAAAAAAACTCAAACGGATCCACCAGCATTCCCCAGGCGTCGAATATGCCTTTTGAACCGGTCTTATTTTTTTCCACTTTTCTCAGACCGCAACAATATGTTTAAAACCTATTCAGGAAAAATCACCACAGCTGAAGCCGGTATTGTGAAACTCAAAAAAACCTAAGGTGAAGGAGTCTTAGGAAATCACTCCCAGGTCCTAGTCTAAGAAGTCTTGGTAACTCACTCCTAGTTTAAGTAGAGGACTCAAGCCCTGAGTGAACCTTTAGAGCAGCTCCTTTGGTAGCATAGCGGTAACTTAGCGTTAGCCCCTAGAGGTTCTGGTGCAGAACCTCTGCACTATCTGCTATTCGTAGTTCTGACAGTTTCATTGATCCTCAGCACTGCGGCTAACTCCAGGCTAGCCAACTCCCTGGGCGACCTCTACGGCGGTGAGATGGAGGAGGCCACACCGACCTGCAGCCCACTTCACCCCCCGTCCTCTCCTCGCTCCCCCGCGGCCCCCCTCCTCCCCCGGGGCCCCCGAGTGCCGCCCCAGGACCCCGGTCAGTACGTTGGCGCCCCTGGGAGGCCGAGTGGAAAGAAGGCTCCGGGGCCACAGGCTCCCCACAGCGGGCTGAAGGGCCCCTACAGCGGGCTGAAGGCAGCCTCCGGGCGATACCTCAGCCGCTCGATTCCTGTAAGTACACACTACACTATCACAACTAGCATAGCAACTACAGCATCACAACTAGCATAGCAACTACACCATCACAACTAGCATAGCAACTACACCATCACAACTAGCATAGCAACTACACTATCACAACTAGCATAGCAACTACACCATCACAACTAGCATAGCAACTACACTATCACAACTAGCATAGCAACTACACCATCACAACTAGCATAGCAACTACACCATCACAACTAGCATAGCAACTACAACATCACAACTAGCATAGCAACTACACCATCACAACTAGCATAGCAACTACACCATCACAACTAGCATAGCAACTACACCATCACAACTAGCATAGCAACTACACCATCACAACTAGCATAGCAACTACACTATCACAACTAGCATAGCAACTACACCATCACAACTAGCATAGCAACTACACTATCACAACTAGCATAGCAACTACACTATCACAACTAGCTTAGCAACTACACCATCACAACTAGCATAGCAACTACACCATCACAACTAGCATAGCAACTACACATCACAACAAGCATAGCAACTACACCATCACAACTAGCATAGCAACTACACCATCACAACTAGCATAACAACTACACCATCACAACTAGCATAGCAACTACACCATCACAACTAGCATAGCAACTACACCATCACAACTAGCATAGCAACTACACCATCACAACTAGTATAGCAACTACACCATCACAACTAGCATAGCAACTACACCATCACAACTAGCATAGCAACTACACCATCACAACTAGCATAGCAACTACAACATCACAACTAGCATAGCAACTACACTATCACAACTAGCATAGCAACTACACCATCACAACTAGCATAGCAACTACACCATCACAACTAGCATAGCAACTACACCATCACAACTAGCATAGCAACTACACTATCACAACTAGCATAGCAACTACACTATCACAACTAGCATAGCAACTACACTATCACAACTAGCATAGCAACTACATTATCACAACTAGCATAGCCACTACACTACCACAACTAGCATAGCAACTACACCATCACAACTAGCATAGCAACTACACCATCACAACTAGCATAGCAACTACACCATCACAACTAGCATAGCAACTACACTATCACAACTAGCATAGCAACTACACTACCACAACTGGCATAGCAGCTACACTATCACAACTAGAATAGCAACTACACTATCACAACTAGCATAGCAACTACACCATCACATCTAGCATAGCAACTAAACCATCAGAACTGGCATAGAAACACCACTATCACAACTACAATATAAACTACACCATCACAACTAGCATAGCAGCTACACTATCACAACTAGATTAGCAAAAACACTATCACAACTAGCATAGAAACTATGAAAGTGTCGTTGCTATGCTAGTTGTGATAGTACATACATACATACATACATACATACATACATACATACATACATACATACATACATAAGGTGAGATATTTCAGTGGAATAATATTTAATTGGTTAACAACTTCTTTACAGTCGCTTCAGTCGCAGTACGCAGAATACTGAGGAGCAAAGCTGGACCAGAAGTAGGAGGCTGGGCTTTATGGGCCAGCCTCCCTCAGCCTACCTCCCCCTCCCTCCCCCTCCCTCCCCCTCCCTCAGCCTACCTGACCCTCTCTCCCCCACCCTCAGCCTACCTCACCCTACCTGACCCTCTCTCCCCCTCCCTCAGCCTAACTGACCCTCTCTCCCCCTCCCTCCCCCTCCCTCACCCTACCTGACCCTCTCTCCCCCTCCCTCCCCCTCCCTCAGCCTACCTGACCCTCTCTCCCCCTCCCTCCCCCTCCCTCACCCTACCTGACCCTCTCTCCCCCTCCCTCCCCCTCCCTCAGCCTACCTGACCCTCTCTCCCCCTCCCTCCCCCTCCCTCACCCTACCTGACCCTCTCTCCCCCTCCCTCAGCCTAACTGACCCTCCCTCCGCCTACCTCACCCTATCCTTCCCTAGCCTACCATACCCTATTTTACTCTTCCCTACCGTAACTGACCCTAGCCTACCTTACCCAAGCCTACCTAACCTTACCCTAGCCTACTCAAGCCTAGCTAACCTTACCCTAGCCTAGCCTAGCTTACCTAACCTTACCTTACCCTACCCCAGCCTACCTTATGGACAGGGCAGCTCCAGGAGAACTGCTGTGTCCTACAATATGAACACTGGTTGTTTTGTCTATATTATTACAATGCATTGTGGGTACACACTTCAGACATAAAAGACGATATATTTCCATTACATTGGTTTTATATTTCTTCACCTCATGAAGACATTTTCATATGTAGAATAAATATTTTTGTTCAAAGATTTTACTTTTGAATTTGTGAGTCATACCTTTATTTAAGTTGAGAGCTGCTTAATGTAAGCAGCGCTCAACTCTGGTTTTATTATTTCTTTATTTTTTTCGTATACTTTACAAATGTTGGGACCTACTCCAGTCCTGCCACAATCTTTCAGCTAGAGACTTCATTCCAAATGTTCATATTAGCTTTGAATCTCAGGCTACCATTCACATTTTTTTATTTTTTGATGCTTAAGTATTTGGAACTTTTGAAATAGTTCAACTTTAAAATGTTATTTTTATGATGGAGGTCAATCAGCCGCCCATTCTTACATACTTCAGACTTCTCAATTTTGGTTTGGCCAGAAATTGAGATTTAACAAATCAACACATATATCTAATATACCAGCATTTCAATACCATTTATACTTTTTTCAGAATCAACAGCTTTATTTCATGTCCGCTTCGTATTATTTTCAGTTGGTCTCATTGACGTTGAGGCTAGAGCGTGCTAACAATTGCAGATGTTGACAATATTTAACCTAGAAGCACAATGTTGAGCATAAACGCTTAGAGTATTTCTTGTTTCACTTGCGCTAAAATTATGAATCGATTAGATTAGATTTTTTAGTGTCCTTGTTCAACAGTTACCAACGAAATTATGTTTAGAGCATCACCACCACCACTGGCATACAAGTACCTGATAGCATAAATAACCCACTATAAAGATAGATCCCCCATATGCTATAGTATATAAATATATTAATAATAAATAACAATAACAATAACCCAAATGTGCAATAGTGCTAGTGCAGTTGAAATGTCAATGGTCCAGTTATAGCTACAATGTGTGAGTCCTGCAATAAATGGAAAATAGTGTACAGTGCAGCAATGCAGTCCAGTTCACAGTTATTGAGTGGGGGCGGGTTGTTCGTTCAGCTGTCTGACAGCCTGCGGATAGAGGCTGTTGGTCAGTCTGTTGGTCCTGGAGCGGATGGAACGGTATCTTCGTCCAGAGGGTAGTTGATGGAAGAGACGGTGCGCTGGGTGGAACGGGTCCTGTAGGATGTTGTTCACCCGGCGTAGGCAGCGGGAGGTGGACTGTGGAGATCTCTGGGAGGCTCTTCCCAATGATCCTCCCCGCAGCCTTGACCCCTCTGTGGAGGGCCTCCTTTTCTGCCCTGGTGCAGCTGGAGAACCACACCAGTAGTCCGTAGATGAGTAGACTCTCTACTGCGCAGTGGTAGAAGTTAACCATCAGTCCCTGTGGAAGTTTTGCCCTTTTAAGTTTCCGCAGGTAGAAGAGGCGTTGTTGTGCCTTACCTACGGCAGAGGTGATGTTGGTCCTCCAGGACAGGTCGTCGGCCACAGTCACGCCCAGAAACTTGAAGTTGGACGCCCTCTCTACCTCCTCCCCTCCGATTAGGAGTGGAGAGTGGCTGAGGTGTCTGGCCCTGCGGAAATCAATGCTCACTTCCTTGGTCGGTGGTGTTGAGAACCAGGTTGTGATCACCGCACCACTCCACTCACCAGTCTCTCAGCCTCCCTCCTGTATGAGGTCTCATGGTTTCCTGTGATGAGGCCAAGTACTGTTGTGTCGTCAGCAAATTCCACTATGAGGGCTAGATGGAGAAGAGGAGCAGCGGTCGTGAGTGAAAAGAGTGTAGAGAAGTGGACTGAGCACGCAACCCTGAGGGGCCCCGGTGTTCATGGGCAGGGTGGGGGAGACCTGCTTGCCAATCCTGACATGTTGTGTGCGGTGTTTTAGAAAGTCCAAAATCCAGTTGCATAATGTGGTGTTCAGGCCAAGTTTGTGTAGTTTGCTGTGTAGCTTGTTTGGCAGGATAGTGTTGAAGGCTAAAGTAAAGTCAACAAAAAGGAGTGTCCCATTTGTGTTCCTGTGCTCAAGATGTTCTAGTAGAGTGTGTAACACAATGGCAATGGCATCCTCTGTTGACCTGTTCTTCTGGTAAGCAAACTGATTATGATCTAATGATGGCGGTATGGAGGCTTTAATGTGTTTCATGACCAGTTTCTCAAATCATTTTGTGACGATAGGGGTGAGTGCTACAGGCCTGTAGTTGTTGAGACCTGCAACATTTGGTTTCTTGGGAACCGGGTCTATTGTTGCTGCCTTGAGACATTGTGGGACCCAGGATGAGGCCAAAGACAGGTCAAAGATGGTGGTGAGAACTGGAGCTAGTTCAGCCGCACAGTCCATGAGCACCCATCCCTGGACTCCATCTGGGCCTGCCGCCTTCCGGATGTTGAAGTTGCGTAGGCTGAGTCTGACCTCATCAGTGCTCAGGACTAGGGTGGAGCCGTCAGAGGGGAGAGGGGGCGACACCAGGTCCTTGTTGTTCCTGTCAAAACGTGCATTAAAGATGTTTAACTCCTCCACTAGGGGGCGCTGCTGTTGACAGGGGGGATGTTCTTCCCTTGTAGTCCATTATTGCCCTGACGCCCTCCCATACCTGCCGGGGGCATGAGGCGCTGTTGAACTGTGCTTCAATGCGGGTCTTGTATGCTAGCTTGGCAGATCTGATGCCTTTCTTCAGGTCGGATCTCGCCGCGCTGTATGCATTGGTGTCATCGGTTCTGTACGCTGCATTCCTGGCTAGTAGTAATGATTTTACTTTTGGTGTCCTCCCGGGTTTAACGTTTGGGAAGACACGGATCTGCTTCCAGGATGTAACAATATCCACACAGAAAATGATGTAGTCAGGGACTGAGACAAGAGAATTATTCAGAGAGCTATGTGTCAACCCTCCCAGTCCACTGAACATTTCCCAGTCTGTGGAGCTGGAGCAGTCCTGGGGCCTAGGGATGGCGTCCTCGGGCCACATCCTGACAGACCTGACTTCGGGCCTACTGGCTCTGAATTGGGTGTGTGCCAGGGGTGCAGGAGGAGCGAAACATGATCTGAGAGACCTAGGTGGGGGTACGCCTGGGTTCTGTATGCATGGGCTATGTTGGTATAAACCTGATCAAGTGTGTTGCTCCCTCTGGTGGCACATTTCACATTACGGTCGAAAGAGTGAAGTACAGACTTTAAGTAGGCATGAATAAAATCCCCCGCCGCAATAAAGATACTGTCGGGATGTGCCACCAGGCTTTTGAATGAATATATGATTGTTATCTATCGGCTGTCTGTGTATGGGGTCCCATAGAGGCTAGGTGCTTCCTACATAACAGGTGTACTTCTGGTAGAAGCTAAATGCTAACAATAATGCTTAAAACCGATCACTATAATCACACAATAATAAGTCTGTCACTCAAAGATATTAACTCTGTAGCTCAATGATAATAACTGTAGCTCAAAGATAATAAGTCTGTAGTTCAACGATAATAAGTCTGTAACTCAGCTATAATAAGTCTGTAACTTAACAATAAAAAGTCTGTAACTCAACTATAATAAGTCTGTAACTCAACTATTATAAGTCTGTAGCTCAACTATAATAAGTCTGTAACTTTCATAACGCAGCATCTTCTTAATAATGCAATAATGAGAGTGACAGATGTAATCATTGTTTATATGTAGGGGACGCTGTCGACCACAAGAGGTTCTCAATCACCCATGTAATCATTGTTTATATGTAGGGGACGCTGTCGACCACAAGAGGTTCTCAATCACCCAATAAACCACGTGTTCAGAATTAAGAATTAAAGGGTAAAAACTAAAGACTTCCGCTGAGATACAGCAGTGTGTGTGTATGTGTGTTCACATTGTGTAATTACCGGTATGTGTGTGTGTAGAAGGGTAGGAAGGGTTTATAAACGGACTGCAGTATACCCGAACCCAGACCACTGGACCCGAACCCAGACCACTCACTGGAACATTTCAAATTATGCTGCCGTTCATTTCAATATTGTTTTGCCTTTCTTTAGGTAAAGTTATCATTATCCTCTCTTATGTAGTATACTGATTGACTATATATGATATACGTTATATAATAATACATCCACTCTTATGTAGTGATTGACTGTATATGGTATACGATATAATACATCCTGTCTCATTTTGTTCTGATTTACTGTATATGATATGCCTATACGTTATATTCATATTAATATTAATACTAGAAAATGCATTGCCTGCAGAAAATGCGGTGAGGGCTTTAGTTCAAAGTGAGGTTGAAAATATTTTTGAGTAAAGCCACACCGTTTAAATGGCCTAAATCAAGTGAAGGGGTTTGAAGAGTCGTGCGTGTGTATGTGCGGTAGTAACTTGGACAGGTATGTTGACGTTATTCCTTCACTAGTTCATCGATATAAGCTCACAAGATGATGAGGCTTATACCGTCGGACTCCTTTGAGTCTCAGCTTTCATATTGCCCAATCAACCAAAAACCCGGCCAAAACGTTTTATATAGATTTAAATGATCATTTTTCATGTCAAGAGTTTGACCGTTTAATGTGCAATTGGCTGTAGAGAAAACACAATGAGAAAGACTACATGTCTCGAGTGTGCCGTTACGCTCCCTGCGACTGGCGTGGACAAGACCGACAATCTCCCCATCGGTATAACTGAAACTCTCCACATACCCCGACTTATAATGGTTTTCACCTCTTTCGATGGTTTTATCCTCCCCTTGGAAAAAACCTAACATTGTCAAACTGCTTCGCGAAAATGTTTAGTTTTCTATGCATGAAAAAATATCATTTAAATCCACAAACAACATATGTGTAATCCAGGGCATATAAAGACTGGGACCAGAAAATAATTACTTTCTCTCCATTGAAGCCCATTCATATATTTTTTTATTTCTCATAGGTCCCATGGGCTCTACCGGAAGAGGCGTGACTTCGCCACTCTATAGGTTTGACCAGGAGTTATAGCGCCCTCTGTGGTCACAGCCCGTACAGGTTTGACCAGGAGTTATAGCGCCTTCTGTGGTCACAGCTGTATAGGTTTGACCAGGAGTTATAGCGCCCTCTGTGGTCACAGCCCGTACAGGTTTGACCAGGAGTTATATTGCCCCCTGTGGTCACAGCTGTATAGGTTTGACCAGGAGTTATAGCGCCCTCTGTGGTCACAGCCCGTACAGGTTTGACCAGGAGTTATATTGCCCCCTGTGGTCACAGCTGTATAGGTTTGAGTGATAGCGCCCCCTGTGATCACAGCCGTATAGGTTTGAGTGATAGCGCCCCCTGTGGTCACACGGTACCAAACTTTTTGGAGACCTCCTTACTTCCGGTCTAGATGTGCGCATTTAATTTGTCAACTCTAGGGTGTTCAGGTTGGGAGTAGTTGATTTTAGGGTTTTTCCACATTCAATTTTCATATTAAATATTAAAGGTTGTATCAGCGATGTTGGGTGACGTCAATTATTTCGGTATTTGAAGAGAGATCCCGAACAAACAGAGCCAGCTCGCCCCCCCCTTACGTGTTTCGTGCATCCAGAAAAAAACGATCATGAACGCAGCGCAAAACCCCACACCCCTTGTCGGTTACTGGTTGGAATACTATTTATTTTGGTTTTGAGCGGCCGGTAGTACGTTTTGTTTTTGTGTACGATCTCGGAGCGTAGACGGCCTACAGAGACGCTTTTTTTTGACGGCCTGCTTATGGGGCGGGCAGCTAGCGGATCGTGAGGAAAGATCAGATGATCATTTATGTTTCAGCCTAGAATCGCTGATACAACCTTTAATAGTAGTAGCGCAATTAGATAATGTCGCAAAATAGGGGGAAGAATAATAAGACACAAATTTACAATAATGTGGCTTGCTTTGCAGCCACACTAATAATAATAATATCTAATATCTAATAATAGTAGTAATAATATTCAGAATGAGTGTCCGCTCTAGAAGGTAACGGCTGTGGCCTGCGGGAAGGCGGGGCTGGACGTCCAGGCCCGCCTTCCCGCAGGCCGCAGCCGAAACTCCAACCCTGCCCACAATACTATTTTGGGGTTTATGGCGCGTTCACATCGCTGGAAATTATGGGGAAAACATTTTCGCGACGTCGGAAAGTTCTCGTGAAGGACACCTCATGACGCTCTTATGATTCTACTTCCGTTCGGCAACTGGGGCCAAATTTTGATAACAGAGTTGCCCAGTTGGTGACGTATGGTTTACTAGTGACGCGCATGAACACTGGTAAACCAGCTCTTGATGAGGGCGAGTGTTGCCTTCCATACAGTGGCAATACAATGTGCTTCTCATAAATGAAAGCAAAAGGATAGTAGGTGATAGGCTACAAGGAAATAAAGGCGTTCAAACTTGAAACTGATACTACTAAGTTCTGTTTAGTTCTGACTTTTTGTTATCGGATAAAAAAAACCTGCTATGAAGAACTTTAAGATTCCTAATGCAGTGCACATGAACGGTCGCTGTCGGGAACACGCGTGAGCGTCATCACTGGCGAACCATCTCGTTATCACCAGGGGCCTCTACGAATCTCAAATCTCTAGAAGTCAATAGATAAGTTCCATTTTATAGTCTTGAGCAGGCCCTCCAACTGAAAATATAGGATATGAATTAGAAGGGATTTAGGATGGACGGAGACTAGATGGACTAGAACGCAGGAAATCGCATCTTAGAAATTCAACATTTTCTTGGGGAGGACCCCCGGGCCCCCTCAGGACTAAGCCCCGGATGTACACAAAGTCTGGCTCCGCCCCTGTCCATTATTATCAATTGTATTTTCTTCTCTTCTTCAGCCTTCCCGCGTCTCTCATTCGTCTTCGCATGGAGTCAGTACTCTTCGTAGCTGGCATGTTGCTTTAAATATTGCCGCCGTAATGGATTATGGGATACCACTTTCTCCTTTCCTTTCGTAAAGGTTGCTCAGTCAAGAGTAACATATGCTTAAGGAGAGTTAAATGAAGCATCGAGGCTCCTTTCCTTATCATTTTTAGAATTCGAACCACCTTTCCTCCAAGCACTTCCGGGTGATCTCCATAGGGAAGGAAATTTCCTATGGAGAAAAGAGAATGGAAATTATATTATCAATTGTATTCTCTTTTAATAATATAATTGATAATAATGTATACCAATTCCAGAACCATAATTATTTGAATATAAATTAATTCATTTATTGCTGGTTAGTAAACACAAAAAATACACCATAAGAAAAGAAAATGCCAACTTCACATTTAAGAAAGACATACTGGGGGCAGTTAATTTCAACATCAACATAAGGTTAGCCTCTTTTTTTTTCACATGTGAATTGGAATTCAAGTGGCCTAAATATTCCCGTTGTCCAAGTCCGATCTAAATTATTCACACTGTTGGCGATAACCTGATTGAAATCAATTCGACAAGAATGCATGGATCAGAGAGAGCTTGTTTTAGTAAATCTTCGGAAAATTGTAGTTTCCCACTAAAGACGCTAGAGGTCGGCAATACCCGCCGTCGCGCAATGACGTCGGTTAGGAAGTCGAATTCATTTTAAACAGTTCTGTCTTTTCCTATGTTCGAAAGGAAGCACCTTTTCATCAGTCCTTGACCCATGGCGTTTTCCACAAAGGTTAAGGAAACGAGGCATAAAGGTTAAGAGATTTGACCATTCGTAGAGGCCCCCGGACCGTGAACGTGCCTTTAAACAAGAAGTGAGACCGGACGTGACGTCTGCTCCCCTGGACCGGGTTTGTGGGGTTTTATTTTGAAAGGAAGTTCTCCTCGCGGAAGTTCCGGTGTATCTCGCGCTGAAGGAGTTAAAGCGCTGACGTGTTCTAGGTTTTAAACTAATAGTAATTATTAGTTTAATGTTAACGTTGTCTAGTTTAGTTAGGGTTAGTTAGGTCTAGTTCGTGTTAGTTAGTTTAGTGGGGACATGTTGCCTTTATCCGCTAAAGACGACGAGTACAAACCCGCCAAACTCAACCTGCTGGCCAAGACCTCAGGATGGTTCAGGTAATACTCTATACTACTCTATATAATATTATATTATTATACACATATTAACATTATCTTATTATTATACACTTTATATTACTACATACTATATAATGTTACCTTATTAAACCACCTCAGACACTGAGCCTTAAGTCAAACTCAACCTGCTGGCCAAGACCTCAGGAAGGTTCAGGTAATACTTTTCTATTATCATACATATTATATAACATTATATCATATTATATATATATATATATATATATATATATATATATATATATATATATATATATATATATATATATATATATATATATAAGATAACCCTTTTACCTTATTAAACCACCTCACACTCTGAGCCTTATGCCAAACTCAACCTGCTGGCCAAGACCAAAGGTTAAGTAGCATTATACTTTTATTATATTAACATTATGTATCTATAACATTAGATTACCCTTACCTCATTAAACCACCTTTAGTGAGTCTCATATCTTCTCTTGTAGAGCGATCCTCTCAGACCAAACCTCCAGGAACCTCTTCTTCTTCCTCCTCCTCAACCTCTCCTTCGCATTCGTGGAGTTATCTTACGGGATCTGGAGCAACAGGTATATCTATATATATATAGATCTATAGCCTACGGGATCTGGAGCAACAGGTATATCTATATCTATAGACCTATATCCTACGGGATCTGGAGCAACAGGTATATCTATATAGATCTATAGCCTACGGGATCTGGAGCAACAGGTATATCTATAGACCTATATCCTATGGGATCTGGAGCAACAGGTATATCTATATATATATAGATCTATAGCCTACGGGATCTGGAGCAACAGGTATATCTATATCTATAGAACTATATCCTACGGGATCTGGAGCAACAGGTATATATCTATATAGATCTATATCCTACGGGATCTGGAACAACAGGTATATCTATATCTATAGATCTATATCCTACGGGATCTGGAGCAACAGGTATATCTATATATATATATATTATTATATATATATCTCAATAGATCTATACCTATAGAGAGACACGCTAGAGGGACGTAAAGGTTAACTCAGAGCAGCTCCAGGATGTGCAATTTCCATCTAACCTTCAAACCTCACTATATATACAGGCTGCTAAATATCAAACCTCACTAGATATACAGGCTGCTAAATATCAAACCTCACTAGATATACAGGCTGCTAAATATCAAACATCACTAGATATACAGGCTGGTAAATATCAAACCTCACTAGATATACAGGTTGCTAAATATCAAACCTCACTAGATATACAGGCTGCTAAATATCAAACCTCACTAGATATACAGGCTGCTAAATATCAAACCTCACTAGATATACAGGCTGCTAAATATCAAACCTCACTAGATATACAGGCTGCTAAATATCAAACCTCACTAGATATACAGGCTGCTAAATATCAAACCTCACTAGATATACAGGCTGCTAAATATCAAACCTCACAAGATATACAGGCTGCTAAATATCAAACCTCACTAGATATACAGGCTGCTAAATATCAAACCTCACTAGATATACAGGCTGCTAAATATCAAACCTCACTAGATATACAGGCTACTAAATATCAAACCTCACTAGATATACAGGCTACTAAATATCAAACCTCACAAGATATACAGGCTGCTAAATATCAAACCTCACTAGATATACAGGCTGCTAAATATCAAACCTCACAAGATATACAGGCTGCTAAATATCAAACCTCACTAGATATACAGGCTGCTAAATATCAAACCTCACTAGATATACAGGCTGCTAAATATCAAACCTCACTAGATATACAGGCTGCTAAATATCAAACCTCACTAGATATACAGGCTGCTAAATATCAAACCTCACTAGATATACAGGCTGCTAAATATCAAACCTCACAAGATATACAGGCTGCTAAATATCAAACCTCACTAGATATACAGGCTGCTAAATATCAAACCTCAAGATATACAGGCTGCTAAATATCAAACCTCACTAGGTATACAGGCTGCTAAATATCAAACCTCACTAGATATACAGGCTGCTAAATATCGAACCTCACTAGATATACAGGTTGCTAAATATCAAACCTCACTAGATATACAGGCTGCTAAATATCAAACCTCACTAGATATACAGACTGCTAAATATCAAACCTCACTAGATATACAGGCTGCTAAATATCAAACCTCACTAAATATACAGGCTTCTAAATATCAAACCTCACTAGATATACAGGCTGCTAAATATCAAACCTCACAAGATATACAGGCTGCTAAATATCAAACCTCACTAGATATACAGGCTGCTAAATATCAAACCTCACTAGATATACAGGCTGCTAAATATCAAACCTCACTAGATATACAGGCTGCTAAATATCAAACCACACTAGATATACAGGCTGCTAAATATCAAACCTCACTAGATATACAGGCTGCTAAATATCAAACCTCACTAGATATACAGGCTGCTAAATATCAAACCTCACAAGATATACAGGCTGCTAAATATCAAACCTCACTAGATATACAGGCTGCTAAATATCAAACCTCACAAGATATACAGGCTGCTAAATATCAAACCTCACTAGGTATACAGGCTGCTAAATATCAAACCTCACTAGATATACAGGCTGCTAAATATCGAACCTCACTAGATACACAGGTTGCTAAATATCAAACCTCACTAGATATACAGGCTGCTAAATATCAAACCTCACTAGATATACAAGCTGCTAAATATCAAACCTCACTAGATATACAGGCTGCTAAATGTCAAACCTCACTAAATATACAGGCTTCTAAATATCAAACCTCACTAGATATACAGGCTGCTAAATATCAAACCTCACTAGATATACAGGCTGCTAAATACATACAACGATAGAACCCTTTATTACTAGATGCATAGGTTGCTAACCAGGCTACTTAACGCCTAGATATATAGGCTACGAAATAGGCTACTATATATATATCTATGTATATTAGTATTTTATTACGTTCTAAGTAGTATTTTGTGTCATTAGTTAAGGGTTAATGGCAGTATTTAATGTGCTATTTGTTAGGTTAATTGTAGTATTTTGTCGTTAGTCTAGGGCTGATCTCGGACTCGTTCCATATGTTCTTTGACTGTACCGCCCTGCTTGCCGGGCTGGCTGCTTCCGTCATCTCCCGGTGGAGGTGTAATGACTCCTTCTCCTATGGGTAATTATTATCATTATCATCATCTCATCATTATCATCCTGTCTCATTTGAAATGGATTCTAGTCTACTGGAAGTCACATACTCAACCTTTAATCACCCTCCTGGTGTTTTAGAGGGTTCACGGTGTTATTACTCTCATGCTCCACCTTTGAGGTACCATGTATTATTACTCATATACTCCACCTTTAAGGTGCAATGTATTATTACTCTCATTCTCCACCTTTAAGGTACCATGTATTATTACTCTCATTCTCCACCTTTAAGGCACCATGTATTATTACTCTCATTCAACACCTTTAAGGCTCCATGTATTATTACTCTGATGCGCCACCTTTAAGGCACCATGTATTATTACTTTCATATTATATTTATGTGTATTCGTCTTTAGTTAAACTGAGTGTCTCTCTCTCCAGCTCACATTAACCTCCAACATATCTGAACATTGTTAAGATTAATTTAATATTAACTTATTATTTTCAGATATGTCAGAGCAGAGGTGCTCGCAGGCTTCGTCAATGGCCTCTTCCTCATCTTCACAGCCTTCTTCATCTTCTCTGAGGGAGTGGAGGTGAGACCAGCGTTAATATCACCGTAGCTTTAGGGACCTAAGACCAGCGTTAATATCACCGTAGCTTTAGGGAGCTGAGACCAGCGTTAATATCACTGTAGCTTTAGGGAGCTGAGACCAGCGTTAATATCACCGTAGCTTTAGGGAGCTGAGACCAGCGTTAATGTCACCATAGCTTTAGGGAGCTGAGACCAGCGTTAATATCACCGTAGCTTTAGGGAGCTGAGACCAGCGTTAATATCACCGTAGCTTTAGGGAGCTGAGACCAGCGTTAATATCAACATAGCCTTCAGTTTAAAGTTACGGTCCAACCTTCGCCCTCTAGTGGTGGGGTTTTGAATTGTTATATTGTTTTCTTTTGGGTAGTTAGCCTAGCGCCTGCCTCCATGGTAGTTAGCGTAGCGCCTGCTTACTGTCTGCTTCCATGGTAGTTAGCCTAGCGCCTGCTTACTGTCTGCTTCTATGGTAGTTAGCCTAGCGCCTGCTTACTGTCTGCTTCCATGGTAGTTAGCCTAGCGCCTGCTTACTGTCTGCTTGTATGGTAGTTAGCCTAGCGCCTGCTTACTGTCTGCTTCTATGGTAGTTAGCCTAGCGCCTGCTTACTGTCTGCTTCTATGGTAGTTAGCCTAGCGCCTGCTTACTGTCTGCTTCTATGGTAGTTAGCCTAGTGCCTGCTTACTGTCTGCTTCTATGGTAGTTAGCCTAGCGCCTGCTTACTGTCTGCTTCTATGGTAGTTAGCCTAGCACCTGCTTACTGTCTGCTTCTATGGTAGTTAGCCTAGCGCCTGCTTATTGTCTGCTTCTATGGTAGTTAGCCTAGCCTAGCTAACTTTCCTTTTCTCCCAGAGGGCACTGGAGCCACCGGACGTCCACCACGACCGCCTACTTCCTGTTTCTGTGGCCGGCCTGCTGGTCAATCTGGTGGGAATCTTCGTCTTCCAACATGGAGGTCACGGCCACTCCCACGGAGATGACGGTTAGGATACTAGTTACTAGTACTACACTCCCCTGGTTAGGTTACTGGTTACTAGTACTACACTCCCATGTTTAGGAAACAAGTTACTAGTACTACACTCCCCTGGTTAGGTTACTGGTTACTAGTAGTACACTCCCCTGGTTAGGTTACTGGTTACTAGTACTACACTCCCATGTTTAGGAAACGAGTTACTAGTACTACACTCCCCTGGTTAGGTTACTGGTTACTAGTGCTACACTCCCCTGGTTAGGTTACTAGTTAGGATACTAGTTACTAGTACTACAACACTGGTAAAACGCGTACTGACAGCTCTCTGTCTCCAGGGGGACACGGGCACAGCCACTCTCTGTTTAATGGAAATGCAAACCACAAGGACAGCCACACGGACAGCCACGGAGGACACGGACACAGCCACGGAGGACACGGACACAGCCACGGAGGACACGGCCACGGAGGACACGGCCACGGAGGACACGGCCACCAGGACCAGGCCCTCTACAGTCAGGGTGAGGCTGGTTAGCTCTAGGCCGCAGGAACATCTGATAATCCAGTGCTGTGCAATCTGTGTAATTCATGGTTAGTTCTTGTACTCTTGCTTGTTAACTCTTAACAATGTTTTTGTTCTAGATAAATTCCTACCAGGAAAAGGTTCCAGTAAACAGATCCTACAAGGTAAACAATACAATGCAGTGTTTGCGTCGCGTCTCTCTGACTGGCCTGTTATTGCCTGATGTTGTTGGTATACATCTGACTTGTGGCCTGTGATTGGTTGACAGGAGTGTTCCTGCATATCGTGGCGGACACGCTGGGCAGTGTTGGAGTCATCATCTCCGCTCTGCTGATGCAGAAGTACGATCTGATGATCGCTGATCCCATCTGCTCCATGCTCATCTCCCTCCTCATAGGAGTCAGGTCCGTCTACTGTAGTCTGTTGCTAAGGGAGTCTCCTCTACTGTAGTCTGTTGCTAAGGGAGTCTCCTCTCTACTGTAGTCTGTTGCTAAGGGAGTCTCCTCTCTACTGTAGTCTGTTGCTAAGAGAGTCTCCTCTACTGTAGTATGTTGCTAAGGGAGTCTCCTCTCTACTGTAGTCTGTTGCTAAGGGAGTCTCCTCTCTACTGTAGTCTGTTGCTAAGGGAGTCTCCTCTCTACTGTAGTCTGTTGCTAAGGGAGTCTCCTCTCTACTGTAGTCTGTTGCTAAGGGAGTCTCCTCTCTACTGTAGTCTGTTGCTAAGGGAGTCTCCTCTCTACTGTAGTCTGTTGCTAAGGGAGTCTCCTCTCTACTGGAGTCTGTTGCTAAGGGAATCTCTCTACTGTAGTGTGTTGCTAGGGGAGTCTCCTCTCTATTGTAGTCTGTTGCTAAGGGAGTCTCCTCTCTACTGTAGTCTGTTGCTAAGGGAGTCTCCTCTCTACTGTAGTCTGTTGCTAAGCGAGTCTCCTCTCTACTGTAGTCTGTTGCTAAGGGAGTCTCCTCTCTACTGGAGTCTGTTGCTAGGGGAGTCTCCTCTCTACTGTAGTCTGTTGCTAAGGGAGTCTCCTCTACTGTAGTCTGTTGCTAAGGGAGTCTCCTCTCTACTGTAGTCTGTTGCTAAGGGAGTCTCCTCTCTACTGGAGTCTGTTGCTAAGGGAGTCTCCTCTCTACTGTAGTGTGTTGCTAAGGGAGTCTCCTCTACTGTAGTCTGTTGCTAAGGGAGTCTCCTCTACTGTAGTCTGTTGCTAAGGGAGTCTCCTCTCTACTGTAGTCTGTTGCTAAGGGAGTCTCCTCTACTGTAGTCTGTTGCTAAGGGAGTCTCCTCTACTGTAGTCTGTTGCTAAGGGAGTCTCCTCTCTACTGTAGTCTGTTGCTAAGGGAGTCTCCTCTACTGTAGTCTTTTGCTAAGGGAGTCTCCTCTCTACTGTAGTCTGTTGCTAAGGGAGTCTCCTCTACTGTAGTCTGTTGCTAAGGGAGTCTCCTCTCTACTGTAGTCTGTTGCTAAGGGAGTCTCCTCTCTACTGGAGTCTGTTGCTAAGGGAGTCTCCTCTCTACTGTAGTGTGTTGCTAAGGGAGTCTCCTCTACTGTAGTCTGTTGCTAAGGGAGTCTCCTCTACTGTAGTCTGTTGCTAAGGGAGTCTCCTCTCTACTGTAGTCTGTTGCTAAGGGAGTCTCCTCTACTGTAGTCTGTTGCTAAGGGAGTCTCCTCTCTACTGTAGTCTGTTGCTAAGGGAGTCTCCTCTACTGTAGTCTGTTGCTAAGGGAGTCTCCTCTCTACTGTAGTCTGTTGCTAAGGGAGTCTCCTCTACTGTAGTCTGTTGCTAAGGGAGTCTCCTCTCTACTGTAGTCTGTTGCTAAGGGAGTCTCCTCTCTACTGTAGTCTGTTGCTAAGGGAGTCTCCTCTCTACTGTAGTGTGTTGCTAAGGGATTCTTTTGTCTCTACTATAGCGTGGTGCCGTTGCTAAGGGAATCGATTGGGATCCTGATGCAGAGGACTCCGCCCCCTCTTGACCACGCCCTCCCAGAGTGCTATCAGAGGGTGAGTCACCCGCACAAGTCTTTATAAACAACATGTTTATTTTACAAACATCATCATCTAGCATGAGATGTTAGTGGTCCTCCAGATTCCAAGTGTGTGTGTGTGTGCAGGTGCAGCAGCTCCAGGGTGTGTACAACATCCAGGAGCCCCACTTCTGGACCTTGTGTACTGACGTGTACGTCGGCACGCTGAAGCTGCTCGTGGCGCCAGACGCCGACGCCCGCTGGATCCAGACCCAGACGCACAACATCTTCACACAGGTAGCTGGTCTCTGTAGCAACGCACAACATCTTCACACAGGTAGCCGGTCTCTGTAGCAACGCACAACATCTTCACACAGGTAGCCGGTCTCCATAGCAACGCACAACATCTTCTCACAGCTAGCCGGTCTCCATAGCAACGCACAACAACTTCACACCAGAGTTTCTGTTGTCCGGTAATTACCGGTCATTGACCGGAAAAAAATGAGGACCGAAAATTCTAAATGTCTCCGGTCAGAATGACCAATGGAAATAATTCTCTCTGCACAATTTGAATTGTGTTTAAATATGATACAGTGGTCATTTGTTTAGCCAATTCATGTAAAACAATGAGGGGTTTGATTGACCGATATTACCCACCACTATCCTCGAGCCGGGTCGGGCCGGTGTGGGTACCGGATTGACTCGGCTGCCAGATCGACTCAGGGTTCTCGATGCGCAGTAATGACGCACTTCCTGTAGACGCTGTCTTTTAAAGGGGACATATCATACCACCAGGTGTAAGTGTGATTAGCCATTACAAGCCGTTTTCAAAATGTGCAGCATTGTGACATCACAGGTGGGCGTGTCCATCTAGATGTGTGACGGATAGATGGACACGCCAACCTGTGATGTCACAATGCTGCACATTTTCAAACCTGCTTGTTATGGCTAATCACACCTGGTGGTATGATATGTCCCCTTTAAATTCATTCATTCCCATGTTATTCCCAAGTATTGACGATCTCCTTTTGTTTTTTAATCTATGAATAATAATCTAATGTACAAACATTGATCAGATAATATTTGTGGCTTTAGATTGATGGCTCACGTGAGCTAATAAACGTTAGGGGAGGGGGGCTTTCATCAATATAGGATTAGTTTTGTAGGTGATAATTACTTTAACATATGTGAAAACAAAAATATATGTGTAACCGAGCGTTTTATTGTTGCCTATACTTGGGTAATATATGAAAGAAGACTCGGTTAACTCCATTCACTGAACGGGGCGATCCACTTTATTTCCAGCGCTCCCAACAATCAAAACAGCGACGCACACGCAGACACTTCCGGGGTTTTGTCCGTTGGCTTGTGTCGATACGTCATCTGTAAGCGCAGGACCCCGAGTCGATCTGGCAGCCGAGTCAATCTGGTACCCACTCCGGGCCTTTGATCGAGTTTTTTAAAAAATAATAATTGCTTTATTGGCCTAATCTGAGGAGAAATATATGCCATGAACAGAAATATTATAGGCCTTTATAACACGGGTCTTCTCAATGCCGTGGAACGCTCCGTTCACTTGCATGGGTTGTAAGTAGTCCGGTAACTTGTCAACCCCGGCGTCTTCGGTTGCTAAGCGACGTCAACGTCTTTGGCGGACTATTTCACTGCTGATCAACACTACGAATGCTGCTAACGATTAAATTGTAAAAAGACACACCATGTGAATTTATTTTTTTTTGTTTTGGCAAGTAGCCGTGTAATAAGTGGGATAATGTATAGAACGTCGCCGGTCATTATTGAAAATAAGCCCCTTCAGGGTGTCCTGTTCGGGTTATTTTCCCGATAATGACCGGCGTTCTATTCATTATTCCTTACATATATATTTAGCAGAGTAGGCCTAAGTAACAAATGTGTTCAAAGTTACACATGTATTAAAAAAAATGTCGGGTTGAAATCGGGCTCGGGCTCATAATTACAGTGAATGTGTCGGGCCGGGCCGGGCTCAGACAGAACGTGCACGGGCTGGGGCCGGGCTTGATTTTCTGGGCCCGATCTAAGCTCTAATAAAGACTGCTCAGCGAAGCCGCCTTGGGGAGGAAGAGTCACGAGGCTTATGCGCATTGCAAGCAGCAGAGACTCTCGATACATTTGACTCTAAGTCAGCAGCGGCACGCTTCACAGCTGCCAAATATCGAAAGAAAAAAAAACGTTAAAATGAAATCTTCCAGGTCACATGACCGGCAACAATTTCTTTTAGCGGAAACACTGCTTCACACATTGAGGTACAGTGAAGACTAGTGATGCTAACCTGACTAGTGGTCTTCAGGACTAGTGAGCCTAACCTGGCTATTGACCCTAACCTGGCTAATGACCCTAACCTGACTAGTGACCCTAACCTGACTAGTGACCCTAACCTGACTAGTGACACTAGCCTGGCTAGTGAGCCTAACCTGGCTAGTGGCCCTAACCCGGCTAGTGGCCCTTACCTGACTAGTGACCCTAACCTGACTAGTGACCCTTACCTGGCTAGTGGCCCTAACCTGACTAGTGACCCTGACTAGTGACCCTAACCTGCTGTGGTCTCCAGGTCGGCGTTCGGCAGCTCTACGTCCAGATCGACATTGCTGCCATGTAGACGCTCGGTGTCAATCCAAACTTTCAAGGACCAATGACGACGCAGTGTTACTGCAGGGCTCCGCCCCCAGCCCACGGACCAATGACGACGCAGTGTTACTGCAGGGCTCCTCCCCCAGCCCACGGACCAATGACGACGCAGTGTTACTGCAGGACAGACTATGAAGGACAGCTCAGTTGCGTGGCCCTCGGGAGGAGGGGGGACTTTGCCCTCAGGGGGGAGGAGCTCTGCCCTCAAGGGGGAGGAGCTCTGTCCGTCCATCCTTAGTGCCTTCCTGTCTCCTTGCTGAGGCTCTCGGTAACATGTGGACTCCATTGTTTTATTTGCCAAATCATGTGAATAGTGAATGTTTTTCAATAATAAATAGTTTTACTGCATTTGTCTGAATGTTTTTATTCAAGTTAAACTTTGACGGGATTAAAGATAGCTCTTATTGGTCGTTCCATCATGAGGTCTTGTTGATGGACTGTCTGGAGGTGGAGCTGTCCTCCACCTCCTGACACCTGGAGGTGGAGGACAGCTTCAGGGGTCAGGAGGTGGACAGCTCCACCTCCGGGTGTCAGGAGGTGGAGCTGTCCTCCACCTCCTGACACCCGGAGGTGGAGGACAGCTCCACCTCCGGGTGTCAGGAGGTGGAGCTGTCCTCCACCTCCAGGTGTGCGAGTGCGTCTGGTGCAGCAGACAGTCGCAGCATGTCGACCTCCAGTGGGTGGAGGCGTCCGGTCACGACCAGCGAGTGGAGCGGCGGCCCCAGGTCACATGACCCCAGCTGACGTAGCGTGGCGGTGCGAATCACCTGGTCCTCCGCCCCCACCCGGGCCACGCCCACACACAGCGTGTCCTCGGTCAGCCCTGTGGAGACAGCGCTGGTTAGAACATCTAACCCGCCTTCCTCTAACCAGCCACTAACTCTAACCCAGCCTGGTAGGGTTCAACTGGTAAAGCTAATCCTAACCTGGTCAGGCTGGCTCTAACCGGGTAGGCAGTGTGAACTCACCCAGCTCCTCCCCCTCCTCCCTCCTCCTCTGGATGACCTCCAGCAGCTGTCCGGCTGCCTGGGACACGGACATGAACCTGGGAGGCTCGTACACCTTCCTCCCCCTGGGGAAGAGAGCATGAGGACTGGAGAAGACCTCCCCAGAGAGGCTAGACCCTCCAGGAGGACCAAGACCACACCAGGAACCATCAGTGGTCCTGGAGTCTAGACCCAGGGAGACTGCTGTACAGACTAACTTATGACATAGGGTCAGTGTTTATACGGACTAACTTATGACATAGGGTCAGTGTTTATACGGACTAACTTATGACATAGGGTCAGTGTTTATACGGACTAACTTATGACATAGGGTCAGTGTTTATACGGACTAACTTATGACATAGGGTCAGTGTTTATACGGACTAACTTATGACATAGGGTCAGTGTTTATACGGACTAACTTATGACATAGGGTCAGTGTTTATACGGACTAACTTATGACATAGGGTCAGTGTTTATACGGACTAACTTATGACATAGGGTCAGTGTTTATACGGACTAACTTATGACATAGGGTCAGTGTTTATACGGACTAACTTATGGCATAGGGTTAGGGTTAAGTGTTTGTACAGACTAATTTATGACATAGGGTTAGGGTTAAGTGTTTATACAGTACAGGGATGGGCGAAACAAATCATTTGCAAAGAATCGTAATTATTTTGAACTCAACAATTAGGGGCCCAAGCTTTTTCATATATATATATATATATATATATATATATATATATATATATATATATATATATATATATATATATATATATATATTCCCCAGTTTGACCATTAGAGGTGGATGTTAGGGTTAAATTTATGCCAAATCCTTGACATCAGTCAACAATCCATGCTCAATAGTTTAATCTGAGAGCAGTATTAAACCAGATTTGGTTCTAACTAGAAGGCTAACTAGTGAGGACCATAGAGTTTACCAGGGGAGGTCCCAGAGTCCACCTCACACAGTGAATCGATAAATATCCCGTGGGGTTCCTGCACTTCATCAAATGACAGCTAGGGGGCACTGGAGTCACTGGGCCAGAGTAGCACCAAACAGGAAACAGAGTTAGGGTGGCCAATCTTACCTCATCAGGTTCTCTATGGACTGCTCCTTCACCTTGATATCTAGGAGACAAAGACATGACACCTTCATATGTAGGAGACAGAGGCATTCACACATACTGTACATACATACACAGTACATACACACATACGGTACATACATACAGTACATACACATACAGTGCACACATACTGTACACACATAAGATATCCATCTGCTGCTTGTGGCGTCTGACCAGAAGGCTTCATCTAGAACCTACAGGTCCAGCAGTGGTCCCCACTGGTAACATCCACTGTTCCAACCACTGGTCTCACCTAGCAGACAGAGGCTGTGCAGTCCCATGGAGCGATTCTTCTTGATTTTATCGAAGAAACTTTCTGGTTTCCAGTCGTCGTCCCAGAATACGATGGAAACCGTTTCCCCAAAACTGTACAGCTGAACAGACAACACTAGCTCATCAGCAAGCTAACCGTAGCTAACAGAACACACTTGAACTCTGATACAAGCTTATAGCACGCTAAAACTAGCTCAGAGTACAAAGATACAGGCTAGTAGTACCTAATGGTACGCTATCCCTAGCCAATATTATGCCAACAGATAATCTTAATACAAAGACATCAACACTCGATATAGAGGAAGGGTTACAAATTCATAGAGAAGTGTTTGCTGACACTATTTTACTTAAACAGAGGGGTAATCTAACAGTAGCTAATCTAAACGGTAATCTAACACTAGTTTATCTAAACGTAATCTAACACTAGCTAATCGAAACGTAATCCAACACTAGATAATCGAAACGTAATCTAACACTATCTGATCTAAACGGTAATCCAACACTAGCTAATCTAAACGTAATCCAACACTAGCTAATCTAAACGTAATCTAACACTAGCTAATCTAAACGTAATCTAACACTAGCTAATCTAAACGGTAATCCAACACTAGCTAATCTAAACGGTAATCCAACACTAGCTAATCTAAACGTAATCTAACACTAGCTAATCTAAACGTAATCCAACACTAGCTAATCTAAACGTAATCCAACACTAGCTAATCTAAACGTAATCCAACACTAGCTAATCTAAACGTAATCCAACACTAGCTAATCTAAACGTAGTCTAACACTAGCTAATCTAAACGTAATCCAACACTAGCTAATCTAAACGTAATCCAACACTAGCTAATCTAAACGTAATCTAACACTAGCTAATCTAAACGTAATCCAACACTAGCTAATCTAAACGTAATCCAACACTAGCTAATCTAAACGTAATCCAACACTAGCTAATCTAAACGTAGTCTAACACTAGCTAATCTAAACGTAATCCAACACTAGCTAATCTAAACGTAATCCAACACTAGCTAATCTAAACGTAATCCAACACTAGCTAATCTAAACGTAATCTAACACTAGCTAATCTAAACGTAATCCAACACTAGCTAATCTAAGCGTAATCTAACACTAGCTAATCTAAACTGGGGGAGGGTAAACCATCGCTGGGTCATCCAAACAGAGGAAGTACCCCTCATCTAAAGCAGGGGGGTCTTCTGGAGACAGCTGGGGCCTCCCCTCACAATAGAGCGGCTGACAGGCGAAACAGGCCGGGTGATGAGGCTTTGAGGGTGACTCCAAGGCGGTTCAGAATAAAAACAACACAACGTTTACCTGCAGGCCGCAGCAGCCCACGGCGTTCATGATGGAGGCGTTGTGCACCACACGGTACGATATCCCAGCATGCACTGCTCTCAGGACCAGGTCACTGTGGGTGGTGGCGCTGCAAGACACACCCGATGATCACTGCAATGGACGAAACATACTAACAGAAGATACCAAACCACAGGACTGCTCCCGACTCAAAGTAGCACTACTAAGTGGAGGTGGGGGAAATTAGGGTGGTGTTTAGTTGTTAGGGAAGGTGGAGGAAGCATCATTAAGGTGGGGGGAAGGAAGGGTATAACCTGTATTACATCGTCTATGTTCAATCCGTTAAACCTGCATTACATACAGTCTATGTTAAGTTGGTCGGAGGTAGAGCAGTTGTCTTGTAACCGAAAGGTTACTAGTTTGATCCCCAGCTCCTCCTAGCTGAGTGTTGATGTGTCCCTGAGCGAGACACCCCCCCCCTCACTGCTCCTGACCAGCTGGCTGTCGCCCTGCATGGTCGGCTCTGCCGTCGGTGGTCAATGTGTGTATTAACCCATGTAAGTCGCTTTGGATAAAAGCGTCTGCTAAATCCCCTAATTGTAATTATAAGTCAGTTTAACCTGTATTACAACCAAAGGGGTCTCCCACCACCAGGACTAGTACCCACCCAAAGGGGTCTCCCACCACCAGGACTAGTACCCACCCAAAGGGGTCTCCCACCACCAGGAAGGCCACATCGCTGGTGTCTGCCTCCTTCAGGATCTCCTCTGCCTCCAGCTCCACCAGGTCTCGGTCTGCTAGGATCAGCTCCCGGCCGTAGAACTCCTCCTGCAGGGCGTATGTTAGACATGTGTGTCTCACCCCTTAGAACCATTAGGTTAACTAGCTGACCTGGTTCATATTCTAACTGACCTTGTTCATATAGTCTAACTAATCTTGTTAACTTAATGCAGTCTAACAGTTAATATTCTATTTAACCTAGTTAAATCTAATCTAGTAAATACAATCTAACCTGGTAATAAGTCTTACTAAACTGGTTAATACAAGAACTTTGAAATAGAGATCGCGAATGTTTACATGAAATATGCAGAACAGTTGAATAGATCTGAAACTTGAAATCTATACAAATATTTATGAATGTAGACATATATAAATACTGCAACTATACATCCATGTACTGTGTGTTCAGTGACATATGAATATTACGAGTACACATCAATGTGCCACTATATGAAACTATATATCAACTTGAAGAGGCTCACCAGCGCCTCCTTCCCGACGGTCAGCACAGAGGTGTAGGCTTCCAGGTAGACCCGCGCGCAGCGCCGCACCACCTCCAGGCCCTTCACCGTGATGTCCTTTGCGTCGCCGAGCCCCAGGCCCACCAGGTACAGCATTGTGCCTGACTGACCCCTCACTAACTTTCCCCCCTGCTGGTCGCTGTCTCCTGTCACAGTGGAGCTGAGCGGTTCTTCGGACCATACGGGTCATCAAACCCGATTCAACAGACTGGATAAAGTAAACCTTTACTAATTCAACATGTTAACATGGACTAGTTAACTTAAACCTTACCTGGAGACAACACGACCCACGTTTTCGTTGCCGTAAACCCTCCTATTTTACGGCACCACCTCGTCTTTCACAACACCTTAGTGTTTGCGACAGAAGCGTTGCCGTGAGAACGCGTCTGGTCCGTAGTATCTCCTTTAAAACGATGAACTATAACTCATAACAGAGTTAAACGTTAGGTTTGATTATGCTTGAGTTTAGGGTTAAAACATGATATAGATAAGTGGTCTAAGACTATCGTGTCTAACGGAGCCTCCTGTTTGGGGGTCCATGGGTACAACTTGGTTTGTCCTTGTTGCGTCGCCGTAGCCCTGTAGGGTGGCGTTGCTAGGCGATGGGGTTTGCCATGCGAAAATTGAATAAATCAAGTCAATATATAGCTTCATATAGTCCTTCCAAAACAATATTTTAATCATAATACATTTATATATTATATATTGGAAGACACATCATTGGTTATTAGGAATGGAATCAGATTGTTGATAAATTGTTTAATTGTATCCTTTGCATTCATTTACTGTGCTAATCGGTTGTTAAATTAATTGATTTGTCTGTCTGTCTGTCTCCCTCTCTCCCTCTCTCTCTACCTCCCTCTCTCCCTCTCCCTCTCTCCCTCTCCTTTGTTGCAGCCTTTCAGTGGCCTAACCCAAGTGGTTTCCATGGCAACGCGTCGGGTTGGAGAACAGCTTGTTCATTCAGAGTGTCTGTAAAGTATTACATATAGTATTATATAGTAACGTATAGAACAATAAAGTAAAGTATTATATATAAGCATTATTATTGAGAGGTAGAGAGAAAAGAGACAACAGGAAGAAAAAAGAGGGAGAGACAAGATGGAGAACAAGAGAGACAGACAGAGAGAGAGAGAGAGAGAGAGAGAGAGAGAGTGCTCATTAGAATTGCAGTCCCAAGGCAATTGGAACCCAGAATGTGTGTGTGTGTGTGTGTGTGTGTGTGTGTGTGTGTGTGTGTGTGTGTGTGTGTGTGTGTGTGTGTGTGTGTGTGTGTGTGAAAGCCTCTTTGTTCTGTAATCTGTGATAGTTCGGTGGGCCTCCTCTCCACTCTACTCCTCCCCCTCACTCACCCCCTAATGCTAACCCCTCACTCACCCCCTAATGCTAACCCCTCACTCACCCCCTAATGCTAACCCCTCACTCACCCCCTAATGCTAACCCCTCACTCACCCCCTCACTCACCCCCTAATGCTAACCCCTCACTCACCCCCTCACTCACCCCCTAATGCTAACCCCTCACTCACCTCCTCACTCACTCCTAATGCTAACCCCCTCACTCACCCCCTAATGCTAACCCCTCACTCACCCCCTAATGCTAACCCCCTAATGCTAACCCCTCACTCACCCTCTAATGCTAACCCCTCACTCACCCCCCAATACTAACCCCTCACTCACCTCCTCACTCACTCCTAATGCTAACCCCCTCACTCACCGAGCCTTACTCTTCCCTAATGCTAACAAAACTCACCTCTTATTGCTACCCCCTAACTCACCCCTAACACTAAAATCAAACTAATCGAATGCTAACAACCTTGCTCATCCCAGTAATGCTCACCCCTTAACTTGCTCCTTCATTTTAACCTCCTTAGTCACCCCCTAACCCTCTTACCCACCCCCTAACTCAGCCCATAATACTCTTATGCTAATCCCCTAACTCACCCCTTAATGCAACCCCTAACTCACCCACTCACCCCCAACTCAGCCTCCAAACCGCTAATGCTAACCCAAACTCCACTATTAGTCCATTTGTACCAAGCTAGCTGTTAGCTTCTGACCACAACTAGCAGTTGTGTTGAATGAGCAGAGGGATGTCTTCCTGTTTCCACTGAAAGAATGAAGAGATGAAGTGAAATAGCGAGGTGTGAAAGGGGGGGGGGGCTTTACAAAAGCTTTCATCCATGCTGTCGACTGCTAACTATGCTACGGCATAGCTCAGCCAGCACCATGGAAACAGGGCTGGGGGCGGAGGTTCAGAGAAAGGAATAGCTTCTCCTCTCTGAATGATGCTGCCCACATGTCCATCATACTCGTAGCTATTAGAGCTAACTTATAGTTGGGGGAGGAATGGGTGAGAGAGAGAGAGGGATGGGGAGAGAGAGAGGGGAGGAATGGGGGAGAGAGAGAGAGAGAGAGAGGGATGGGGAGAGAGAGGGGAGGAATGGGGGAGAGAGGGGAGGAATGGGGGAGAGAGAGAGAGGGGAGGAATGGGGAGAGAGAGGGGAGGAATGGGGGAGAGAGAGGGGAGGAATGGGGGAGAGAGAGAGAGGAATGGGGAGAGAGAGAGGGATGGGGAAGAGAGAGAGAGAGAGAGAGGGATGGGGAAGAGAGAGAGAGAGAGAGGGATGAGGAAGAGAGGGGAGAGAGGGGGGTGATTGGGGGGAGAGAGGGGGGGGGGGTGGGGGTCATTAGTTGGTTAACGGGGCTCGGACCGTGGGACCGTGCGCCGTTCAGTCCCAGAGAGAGAGGGAGAGAGGGGAGGTATGGGCGAGCGACGGATTGAAGAACAAGAAAATAGATTTTCCATTTCTGTAATTTAAAGGAATCTCTTTCATTTTATCATCCAGGTAAGCTTTTAACAACCTACTCTGAAGTATATTCTCTTACAGAGAATCATGTAAACTTTTTGACCTAGAAATTAGGAAAACAGTATCTTTAGGATTTATAACAGAAAAGTGTAAAGACTTTACACTTTGCACTACACTTTAGACTTTACTACACCTCATTACTTATTATTAATTATTACCACTATCTTAGTTTATATTATTACTTACTTTATTTTGTTTTATTATTTATTATCGTGATCTATGCTGCTACTTATTTTTGTATATTTCATTTTTACTTATCTTTATATACTTTATCTTGTATTGTTGCTACTATGTGGCTTTTTAGGAACCAAGCCTAATCAATTTTACTCTTGTGTACTTGTACAATAAGATGTAATAAAAGTAATTCTGATCTGATTCTGATTTGTGAAAGATTGGTTAGAAAGTGTTCAAGAATCAGAAAGAGAAATTGTCCTTTCACTATCCTTTAGAAAACATTTTAAATGTAGAGCGTAGATTGTACAGTATTCCTCGTTATTGTCTGTGATTATAATGAATCTAAATCATAAAGTATGTTTTCTGAACAGGGCGATGGGTCCGGAGGTCCCCCGATCTTCTGGCCGTCGGTATCACCGCCTGACGTGAAGAGGAAGCGTTCCCACTGCCTGCTCTCTGCGGCCCAACAGCGCCACCCTGTGGATTCTCCGTGGAGCTGCAGCCATGGCGGATACTGTTTATCCTGATTATTCTGATTTAATAGCAAGACATTACAATTACACCGGAAAATACCGTAAAGTAGAGCCTGATGCCAGAATAAAGGCAGACTCTGTGGTGTTCATCATCGTCTGCTGCTTCATCGTCATGGAGAACGTCTTGGTTCTGCTCACCATCTGGAGGACCAAGAAGTTCCACAAGCCCATGTATTATTTCATTGGGAACCTGGCCCTGTCCGACCTGCTGGCCGGCCTGGTGTACACGGCCAACATCCTGCTGTCGGGGGCCAACACCTACAAGCTGAGCCCCACCCAGTGGTTCTTCAGGGAGGGGAGCATGTTTGTGGCCCTGGCCGCCTCGGTCTTCAGCCTCCTTGCAATCGCCATCGAGCGCCACCTCACCATGCTTCAGATGAAGCTGCACAACCAGGGCAAGGCGCACCGCGTGTTCCTGCTGATCAGCGCCGTGTGGATGGTGGCGGCCGTGCTGGGAGGCCTCCCGGTCATGGGCTGGAACTGCATCAGCAGCATGGAGACCTGCTCCACCGTGCTGCCGCTCTACCACAAGACCTACATCCTGTTCTGCACCAGCGTGTTCACCATCATCCTCCTGGCCATCGTGGTTCTGTACGCACGCATCTACGCCCTGGTTCGAACCCGCAGTCGCAAGCTGGTGTTCCGCAAGGCGCCCAACGGCCGAGGCAGCAGCGGGGCCAACAGCAAGAGCTCGGAGAAGTCCATGGCCCTGCTGAAGACGGTGATCATCGTGCTGAGCTGCTTCATCGCCTGCTGGGCGCCGCTCTTCGTGCTGCTGCTGCTTGACGTGGCCTGCCACACTAAGAGCTGCCTCATCCTGTACAAGGCCGAGTGGTTCCTGGCCCTGGCGGTCCTCAACTCTGCCATGAACCCCCTGATCTACACTCTGACCAGCAAGGAGATGCGCAGAGCCTTCCTGAGCACCCTACTGTGCTCCACCTCCTGCCTCCGGCCCACGGGCAAGGTTGCTCGGCCAATCATGGGAGCTGAATTCAGCCGGAGCAAGTCGGATAACTCTTCGCACCCCAATAAGGACGACATGGAGGGGCCCCCGAGAGACAAGGCCGTGTCCACAGGCACCGAGACCACCTCCTAGAACAGGACAGAACCGTGGCTACATGCTACTGCAGGTTGCTACATGCTACATAACAGTGGCTACATGCTACATACCTGTGCTTCACGATACCGGTGGCTACATGCTACATACCTGTGCTTCACAATACTGGTGGCTACATGCTACATACCAGTACTTCACGATACCGGTGGCTACATGCTACATACCTGTACTTCACGATACCGGTGGCTACATGCTACATACCAGTACTTCACGATACCGGTGGCTACATGCTACATACCAGTACTTCACGATACCGGTGGCTACATGCTACATACCTGTACTTCACGATACCGGTGGCTACATGCTACATACCTGTACTTCACGATACCGGTGGCTACATGCTACATACCTGTACTTCACGATACCGGTGGCTACATGCTACATACCTGTACTTCACGATACTGGTGGCTACATGCTACATGCGTGTTCTTCACAGAGCCAGCCAGCATGTTTGTACACAAGCATTTTGACTATTTATAACCAGGTCTTACTGGTTATAACAGTGGTTGACTTCTTCTTACTAGATAGTTATCAATAGTTATAACTGGTTGTCATCAGTTATAACCAGCTCTGAACAGGTATTGCTGGTTCTGACTGGTTCAAATGGAACCTGACTGGTTATAACTGGTTCTAGCCAATTTTCTATGGTTCTGACTGGTTATAACTGGTTCTAGCCAGTTTTCTAGGGTTCTGACTGGTTATATCTGTTCCTCACCAGTTCTCAACGAGCCTCAAAGCAGGTCTACCCTTCATGGAAACATGTAAGACACTCGCTTAACGACAACCTTTACAACAGAAACTTAATCTTCCTAGGCAGAAAAATAGAATAATGTGTGGTGCTCTTTGAGAATGTATTTTGTACTTCGGTTTGTCCGTTGTAGCGCGGATAATGTATAATGTGGATAATGTATCTGATGTCTGGTGTACTTCAAGGCTTAGATGATCTGTTGTCTTAGTCTCTGAGGCTCAAACAGAAGCTACATATTGCTAGGTAGCTAGGTATTGCTAGCTCTTTAAAGCCACCTTTTCTTATCTTAGCTCTTCCTAAAGTCCATTTGCGCATTGTAACTTTTGAATGTGTTTGTCATGTGTTTCACTCTTAATAAACAGAATAAAATCAAAACCATGTCTAGTGTATTTTGCTACCTGCTTTTAACTAAATGCATTTGAGACCTAAAGCAAAGACCCTTTTACTCCAACAGTCAATATTAACTAAAATCATTTCTATAAAAGGAGTCAATAATATATATATATATATATATATATATATATATATATATATATATATATATATATATATATATATATATATATATATATATATTTATTTATTTCACTCTATTAAATAATAAACCATCCTATTATTACATTCTGTATTATATAATATAATAATATAAGATTTTATATATATATATATATATATATATATATATAAGATAATATTTATAATATAACACTATAGACTGTAATACATTAACCAACTAAAACGCCACAATATTCGTTTGGGTTGCATTGTGGGTAAAGTAGTCTTTATGGCCCCTGTTGCCCTGTCTCACAGTGGACCAGAGAGGCCGGCGGACTCCAGATCCCAGCCGGCGGGTCTCTTCCCCTTCGGCCGGGAGGGAAGAGAGAGCAGCGAACCCAGAAACGAGCTAAAGTTCAGAGTTTGTGTTGTTCTTCTTATCTTTTATATTTTATAGTATATATATATAATTTAATATATAGTAATATATAATATAGGATATAATATAGATCGACAGACTTGTCATGGCGGCTTGTGGTGTGAAAGCTATGCGGTAATCTGTGGTTCTCTGGTCGGTTCTCCCCTCGGAGTGAGAGAGGAGCCGCAGAGCCTCCCTTCACCTTCTCCTGGAGGACCGGGTCCGGGTAGCAGTGCCGGGCGGCCGTCCACAGGGTCCTGGTGTCCGTCCAGCGGTGCCCGGCTAATGTCTTCATGATGTTCAGACTCAGAGCATCGCTCCTGAAAGCCAAGTAGTGAGTTTAGACCTGTGTGTGTGTGTGTGTGTGTGTGTGTGTGTGTGTGTGTGTGTGTGTGTGTGTTAGTAGTGTTGTGTTAGTAGTGTTGTGTTAGTAGTGATGTGTTAGTAGTGTTGTGTTAGTAGTGATGTGTTAGTAATGATGTGTTAGTAGTGTTGTGTTAGTAGTGATGTGTGTGTTAGTAGTGATGTGTTAGTAGTGATGTGTTAGTAGTGTTGCGTTAGTAGTGATGTGTGTGTTAGTAGTGATGTGTTAGTCGTGATGTGTTAGTAGTGTTGTGTTAGTAGTGATGTGTGTGTTAGTAGTGATGTGTTAGTAGTGATGTGTGTGTTAGTAGTGTTGTGTAGTAGTGATGTCTTAGTAGTGATGTGTGTGTTAGTAGTGATGTGTTAGTAGTGATGTGTTAGCAGTGATGTGTGTGTTAGCAGTGATGTGTGTTAGTAGTGATGTGTGTGTTAGTAGTGATGTCTTAGTAGTGATGTGTGTGTTAGTAGTGATGTGTTAGTAGTGATGTGTGTGTTAGTAGTGATGTGTTAGTAGTGTTGTGTTAGTAGTGTTGTGTTAGTAGTGATGTGTGTGTTAGTAGTGATGTGTGTGTTAGTAGTGATGTGTTAGTAGTGTTGTGTTAGTAGTGTTGTGTTAGTAGTGATGTGTGTGTTAGTAGTGATGTGTGTGTTAGTAGTGATGTGTGTGTTAGTAGTGATGTGTGTGTTAGTAGTGATGTGTGTGTTAGTAGTGATGTGTGTGTTAGTAGTGTTGTGTAGTAGTGATGTGTTAGTAGTGATGTGTTAGTAGTGATGTGTGAGTAGTGATGTGTTAGTAGTGATGTGTTAGTAGTGATGTGTGAGTAGTGATGTGTTAGTAGTGATGTGTTAGTAGTGGTGTGTTAGTAGTGATGTGTAGTAGTGATGTGTTAGTAGTGATGTGTTAGTAGTGATGTGTAGTAGTGATGTGTGTGTTAGTAGTGATGTGTTATTAGTGATGTGTTAGTAGTGATGTGTGTGTTAGTAGTGATGTGTCAGTAGTGATGTGTGTGTTTGTAGTGTTGTGTTAGTAGTGATGTGTTAGTAGTGATGTGTGTGTTTGTAGTGTTGTGTTAGTAGTGATGTGTTAGTAGTGATGTGTGTTAGTAGTGATGTGTCAGTAGTGATGTGTGTGTTTGTAGTGTTGTGTTAGTAGTGATGTGTGTGTTAGTAGTGATGTGTGTGTTAGTAGTGATGTGTGTGTTAGTAGTGATGTGTTAGTGATGTGTGTGTTAGTGATGTGTTAGTAGTGTTGTGTAGTAGTGATGTGTTAGTAGTGACTACTAACACACACATCACTACTAACACACACATCACTACTAACACACACATCACTACTAGTAGTGATGTGTATGTCAGTAGTGTTGTGTTAGTATTGATGTGTGTGGTAGTAGTGATGTGTTAGTGTGTGTCTGTTACAGGGAAGTCTGACAGTGTGCGTCTGGACGTTCCAGACTTTGTGCTAGTAGTGTTGTGTTAGTAGTGTGTCAGTAGTGATGTGTTTGTGTGTGTCTGTTACAGGGATGTCTGACAGTGTGCGTCTGGACGTTCCAGACTTCAGTAACTCAGTGCTGTCTCACCTGAACCGGCTGCGGCTCCAGGGCCGACTCTGTGACATTGTGGTGAGCGTGGAGGGCGAGGGCTTCAGGGCCCATAAGGTGGTGCTGGCCGCCAGCTCGCCCTACTTCAGGGACCACATGGCCCTGGGCCAGATGAGCACCGTGTCGCTGGCCGTCATCAGGAAGCCCCGGGTGTTCGAGCAGCTGCTGGCCTTCTGCTACACGGGCCGCCTCAGCCTGCAGCTCGCTGACATCGTCAGCTACCTCACCGCCGCCAGCTTCCTGCAGATGCAGAGCGTCATCGACCGCTGCACCGCGCTGCTGGAGGGCATCCACCTCAAGATCAACCTGGGGGGAGCCGGGGCCCCGGGGGAGCTCAGGGGCCTGGGGCCAGGGGCCGAGGGCCAGGAACCCCAGCTGAGGATGGACCAGGAGGGCCAGTGGTACGTAGAGAGTAGTGAAGAGCAGCAGGAGGAGGAGGAGGAGGAGGAGGGGCCGGGCGGACCAGGAGGAGGACTGCAGATCAAGACAGAAAGGATGGAGGAATGGATTGAGGAGGAGGAGGAAGAGGAGGAGGAACTTCCAGGAGGAGGGGCAGCAGAGGAGGAGGCCACCATGCTGATTGACAGGTCGGGCCGGAGCTCTCTGGTGCAGGAAGACGGGCCCTCCAGCAGTCAGACAGACAGGTGAGACCACAGACAGACAGGTGAGACCGCAGACAGACAGGTGAGACCGCAGACAGACAGGTCATTCTGTTCTGGGGGACACAGTATGATGAGGGTCTTTACTGAGGACGACAAATATTTAAAGACGGGGAAAGGGCGGGGGTTTAAGAGGAGGGTAGTCAGACAGGCCAGCAGTGGGCTGCACCCTAACCTGCTAGGACCAGTGGGCTGCACCCTAACCTGCTAGGACCAGTGGGCTGCACCCTAACCTGCTAGGACCAGTGGGCTGCACCCTAACCTGCTAGGACCAGTGGGCGGCACCCTAACCTGCTAGGACCAGTGGGCGGCACCCTAACCTGCTAGGACCAGTGGGCGGCACCCTAACCTGCTAGGACCAGTGGGCTGCACCCTAACCTGCTAGGACCAGTGGGCGGCACCCTAACCTGCTAGGACCAGTGGGCGGCACCCTAACCTGCTAGGACCAGTGGGCGGCACCCTAACCTGCTAGGACCAGTGGGCGGCACCCTAACCTGCTAGGACCAGTTATTGAGTGTATTTGGGCGTGGTCGTGGTTTATTCCTTACAGTCGTAGGTCCTCTTTGTTCCAGGGTCAGTCCTACAGACAGCGTCCTGATCCTCGCTGGGCACCACAGAGCAAAGAGTGAATCTCCAGGGAGAGACGAAGCCCAGCAACCCAGCTCCCAGGTAAAATAGAGGCTAAGATAGAGGCTAAGATAGAGGCTCCCAGGTGATATAGAGGCTAAGATAGAGGCTCCCAGGTGAGATGGAGGCTGAGATGGAGGCTAAGATAGAGGCTAAGACAGAGGCTCCCAGGCGAGATAGAGGCTAAGATAGAGGCTCCCAGGTAAAATAGAGGCTAAGATAGAGAGTCCCAGGTAAAATAGAGGCTAAGATAGAGGCTAAGAGAGGCTAAGATAGAGGCTTAGTTAGAGGCTAAGACAGAGGCCCCCAGGTGAGATAGAGGCTAAGTTAGAGGCTAAGATAGAGACTAAGACAGAGGCCCCCAGGTGAGATAGAGGCTAAGATAGAGGCTCCCAGGTAAAATAGAGGCTAAGATAGAGGCCCCCAGGTGAGATAGAGGCTAAGATAGAGGCTAAGTTAGAGGCTAAGACAGAGGCCCTCAAGTACGACAGGCCCTCAGGAGCCGCTGGCCTGGTGAGGGAGTCCGAGTAGTAAAAGGCGACCAACGTGACTACGGCTCTTTTCTTTCTGTCTGGTTGCTAGGGGGAGGAGCCTGCGGCCTTGGACATGGGGGGCTACGAGGAGTACCTGAGAGAGCAGGTGGGCGACCGCTGGTTCCGCTACAACCCGCGGCTCACCTGCATATACTGCTGCAAGTCCTTCAACCAAAAGGGCAGCCTGGACCGCCACATGCGGCTGCACATGGGCATCACGCCCTTCGTCTGCCGCATCTGTGGGAAGAAATACACCCGCAAAGACCAGCTGGAATACCACATCCGGAAGCACACCGGGAACAAGCCCTTCCACTGCCATCTTTGTGGGAAGAGCTTTCCCTTCCAGGCCATTCTGAACCAACACTTCCGGAAGAACCATCCGGGCTGTACGCCCCAGGAAGGAGCTCACAGCGCCTCCCCCGAGACCACAGCCTCCTCCTCCAGAGCGGGCCAGGACCACGGCTCCTCCCCCAGAGAGGAGCACCCTGATGGGGGAGGGTCTGAAGGGCCCCAGACTTCAGTATCCACGACAGGGCCAGACTGACCTCCACCAGGAGGACCTCCACCAGATGATACCTCCACCAGGAGGACCTCCATCAGGAGGACCTCCACCACATGATACCTCCACCAGGAGGACCTCCACCAGATGATACCTCCACCAGGAGGACCTCCACCAGATGATACCTCCACCAGGAGGACCTCCACCAGGAGGACCTCCACCAGATGATACCTCCACCAGGAGGACCTCCACCAGATGATACCTCCACAAGGAGGGCCTCCACCAGGAGGACCTCCACCAGATGATACCTCCACCAAGAGGACCTCCACCAGATGATACCTCCACCAGGAGGACCTCCACCAGGAGGACCTCCACCAGATGATACCTCCACCAGGAGGACCTCCGTCAGATGATACCTCCACCAGGAGGACCTCCACCAGATGATACCTCCACAAGGAGGACCTCCATCAGGAGGACGTCCACTAGGAGGACCTCCATCAGGAGGACCTCCATCGGGAGGACCTCCACCTTACTTTATGAACCTTACTCCCTGAAGGTTGAGTCTCTTTTAAACCCTCATTAAGACACTCAACAGTGAATTGAACACAGGGTTAGGGTTAAACCAGGGTTAGGGTTAAACCAGGGTTAGGGTTAGGGTTAAACCAGGGTTAGGGTTAGGGTTAAACCCCAATTAGTGAGCGCAGGAATACGTTTTCTTTAAACCACATCTACCTTCACAAGCACTTTTCCATGGCCACCCTTAATACTGTGATTATTATGGTCTGTCGGAACAGTGGAGTTATAAACAAGCATGTGTGCTTGTGTGTGAGGTCAGGTCAGGACTGTCCCGGGACGTCTGGTCACCTTAAACTAAAGTGATGCTATCCCTAATATACCGTAGAACTATCAATACCCTGCTGAGTGAACTAGCCCTAAACTGTTAGCAGTAGGGACTAAAGTAATGCTAACTCTAATATAACTATTAATACCCTGATAAGACTGAGGGGACTAGCCCTGACGAGTTAGCAATAGCAACACACTCCTTACCTCAAGGGATTTTCTTTCTTTACTTGTCATTTGTTTTATTCTTACTGCTGTCATTGTAACAAAGTGTCAATCACAAGCAATAGCCTCTGAAATTTTGGACATAGAATAAACTGGACATTATTAGACTTTGGCAGAATAATGTAAAGGAACCTTTTAATTAATGTTTTAAGGTGGCCTTATAGTTTCATTTAAAGCTCAATAGTTAAGATCAAACACGCAGAAAACCTCACAACACAGTACACACTGGCTAGCTGGAGAACCAATCACAACACAGTACACACTGGCTAGCTGGAGAACCAATCACAACACAGTACACATTGGCTAGCTGGAGAACCAATCACAACACAGTACACACTGGCTAGCTGGAGAACCAATCACAACACAGTACACACTGGCTAACTGGGGAACCAATCATAACATAGTACACAATGGCTAGCTGGAAAACCAATCACAACACAGTACAACAGGGCTAGCTGGAGACTAGACCCATCAGGGGACATCTTAGACTGGGTACCCCCCGCCCATTCTGCCGGCGATTCAAATTCGCCCTGCAGAAGGGTCTGGAGAAGAGCAATACATTTCTTTCTCCTTCCGATACGTTTTTGCGGGAGTCAATCACCAAACTGGCTTTTCCCCCTGGGGCGCCATTGGCTGGTTTAACACAATGACGACAGGGAAGCAACGACAAGCAGCCAATTGCTTACAGAGTCGTTTGAACTAGGCCCATTGATCACGCCTCTTGTGCTGCAGAAAATGACAGCAGCCTCCCCAGACCAACGTGCAATCTACGATTGAACTTGGGACATATATGGAAGACTATTTTGAGTGTTTTCTTTAAAGGATTTCTAGCCAAGCTGAAAGGATGTACCCATGGCAACCCTCAGGCTCGCCCGCTGGTCCCTGGGCCCGGCGAGTTGGTAAGGTTCGGCTGGGGAGGTTGGATGCACCTGATCAGCTCTTCAGACTCAACCAATAACCCTAACCCTAACCACTAACTATCAGGTAGAGACCTCAGCTCTCCTTTATGTCATGATAGCTCCTGTCAGCATAATATGCTACCCAGCACAAGGCTAACAGCTAAACTCAGTAGGAGGGCCGGATAACGTACAACCCCCGGAACCTGCTAGCACCCTGCACAACCTACTCACTATCCCCAACCCACTATCCCCCTCATCACTGCTGGTTCTACTCACTATCCCCTACTCACTATCCCCCTCATCACTGCTGGTTCTACTCACTATCCCCTACTCACTATCCCCCTCATCATTGCTGGTTCTACTCACTATCCCCTACTCACTATCCCCCTCATCACTGCTGGACTCTACTCACTATCCCCGACCCACTATCCCCCTACTCACTGATGGACTCTACTCACTATCCCCCTCATCACTGCTGGTTCTACTCACTATCCCCTACTCACTATCCCCCTCATCACTGCTGGTTCTACTCACTATCCCCTACTCACTATCCCCCTCATCACTGCTGGACTCTACTCACTATCCCCTACTCACTATCCCCCTCATCACTGCTGGTTCTACTCACTATCCCCTACTCACTATCCTCCTCATAACTGCTGGACTCTACTCACTATCCCCCTCATCACTGCTGGTTCTACTCACTATCCCCTACACACTATCCTCCTCATCACTGCTGGTTCTACTCACTATCCCCTACACACTATCCTCCTCATCATGTGCTCAGTCGCTGATATTTGATAACTTTGTCCAACTACCAAAGGAATAAAGAAGACAAAGATAGCTCTCTAATCCTAACCCTCCTGTAGGCCTAGGGTCTTCAGTAGGTCTAGGGTCTTCAGTAGGTCTAGGGTCTTCAGGAGGTCTAGGGTCTCCAGTAGGTCTAGGGTCTTCAGTAGGTCTAGGGTCTCCAGTAGGTCTAGGGTCTTCAGTAGGTCTAGGGTCTTCAGTAGGTCTAGGGTCTCCAGTAGGTCTAGGGTCTCCAGTAGGTCTAGGGTCTCCAGTAGGTCTAGGGTCTCCAGTAGGTCTTCAGTAGGTCTAGGGTCTTCAGTAGGTTTAGGGTCTTCAGTAGGTCTAGGGTCTCCAGTAGGTCTAGGGACTTCAGTAGGTCTAGGGTCTTCAGTAGGTCTTCAGTAGGTCTAGGGTCTCCAGTAGGTCTAGGGTCTTCAGTAGGTCTAGGGTCTTCAGTAGGTCTAGGGTCTCCAGTAGGTCTAGGGTCTCCAGTAGGTCTAGGGTCTTCAGTAGGTCTAGGGTCTTCAGTAGGTCTAGGGTCTCCAGTAGGTCTAGGGTCTTCAGTAGGTCTATGGTCTCCAGTAGGTCTAGGATCTTCAGTAGGTCTAGGGTCTCCAATAGGTCTTCAGTAGGTCTAGGGTCTCCAGTAGGTCTAGGGTCTCCAGTGGGTCTAGGGTCTCCAGTAGGTCTAGGGTCTGCAGTAGGTCTGGGTCTCCAGTAGGTCTAGGGTCTTCAGTAGGTCTTCAGTAGGTCTAGGGTCTCCAGTAGGTCTAGGGTCTCCAGTAGGTCTAGGGTCTTCAATGGGGTTAAGGTCTTCAGTAGGTCAGGGTCATTATTTTGTGTCTTTGTCTTAAACGAGTTCAATTGTGCTGTAAAATGTCAAATGATTATTTTGATATTTATTTTAATAGTATTGATTATGCCATCAATTTCCATTTATTTGATTTGCTAACCAGTCAGAATGGCTTTGATTTTTCTTATACACTTTTGTTTATTTGCAAATATATGAATAATTTCTTTTTATAAATACCTTTTAACCTTGAACATAAGTATAATTAAATATTAAATACATATATTAACTTTCTGAAGAATATTTTGGTTATATACATAAAGATCAGAGATTTTACGCAAGTGGTACTTAAGACAAGTAGTGCCACCTTAAAGCTTTTAATGGGGTTAGGGTTAGCCTGGGTAACGTGTTAGCCCAAGGTCTATGGTTAGCCCCAAGTTTAGGGTAAGCGCTAGGGTTAGCCCCAAGTTTAGGGTAAGCCCTAGGGTTAGTCCCAAGTTTAGGGTAAGCCCTAGGGTTAGCCCCAAGTTTAGGGTAAGCCCTAGGGTTAGCCCCAAGTTTAGGGTAAGCCCTAGGGTTAGCCCCAAGTTTAGGGTAAGCCCTAGGGTTAGCCCCAAGTTTAGGGTAAGCCCTAGGGTTAGCCCCAAGTTTAGGGTAAGCCCTAGGGTTAGCCCCAAGTTTAGGGTAAGCCCTAGGGTTAGTCCCAAATTTAGGGTTAGCCCAAAATTTAGGGTAAGCCCTAGGGTTAGTCCCAAGTTTAGGGTAAGCCCTAGGGTTAAGGTAAGCCTTTTTGTTGGTTTAGGGTTAGCCTGGCTAGCCTCTTTGTTGCATCACCAGGATGTAGTTATGAGAGCTGGAAGTCTGTTAATAATTAAAGGTGAACCATTATACAACCAAGTGTGAGTGGGATTAATATAATGAGACTTCACTAAAACCCCTTAATCACTCCTAGATCGCCCCAACGTCACTCTTACATCATTAATACGTCAACACTATATCAGTCCTAGATCACCCATACATCACTCCTAGTAAACCACTAGATCACTCCTACATTAATCCTAGGTCACCCTACATCCCTCCAAGATCACCCTTACATCACCTCTAGATCAGCCTTACATCACCCCTGGATCAGCCTTACATCACCCCTAGATCAGCCTTACATCACCCCTAGATCAGCCTTACATCACCTCTAGATCAGCCTTACATCACCCCTAGATCAGCCTTACATCACCTCTAGATCAGCCTTACATCACCTCTAGATCAGCCTTACATCACCCCTAGATCAGCGTTACATCACCTCTAGATCAACCTTACATCACCCCTAGATCAGCCTTACATCACCTCTAGATCAGCCTTACATCCCCTCTAGATCAGCCTTACATCACCTCTAGATCAGCCTTACATCACCTCTAGATCAACCTTACATCACCCCTAGATCAGCCTTACATCACCTCTAGATCAGCCTTACATCACCTCTAGATCAGCCTTACATCACCCCTAGATCAGCCTTACATCATGCTATATCACCCTTACATCACCTCTAGATCAGCCTTACATCACCCCTAGATCAGCCTTACATCACCTCTAGTTCAGCCTTACATCACCCCTAGATCAGCCTTACATCACCTCTAGATCAACCTTACATCACCTCTAGATCGACTGGTGGGGTTGGACAATCTGTTTATTTATCTTGTAGATAATGATTCATGGTGTTACACGTCGCCATGCAGGAGGATGTGCGGTGATGGCTGATTGCTCAATGTGCAACAGGTGTTCAGCCTAATCACTCTGACCTGGGCCAGGAAAGGCTGCTTCACATCATCCACAGACACTCCACACCCCTACATCCCTCCTAGATCGCCCCTACGTCACTACTAGATCACCACTACATCCCTCCTAGATCACCACTACATCCCTCCTAGATCACCCCTACATCACCACTCGATCGCCCCTACATCCCTCCTAGATCGCCCCTACATCCCTTCTAGATCACCCCTACATCCCTCCTAGTTCGCCGCTACATCCCTCCTAGATCGCCCTACATCCCTCCTAGATCACCTCTACATCCCTCCTAGATCACCCCTACATCACCACTAGATCACCCCTATATCCCTCCTAGATCGCCCCTACATCCCTCCTAGATCGCCCCTACATCCCTCCTAGGTCACCCCTACATCCCTCCTAGATCGCCCCTACATCCATACTAGATCACCCCTACATCCCTCCTAGATCGCCCCTACATCCCTCCTAGATCGCCCCTACATCCCTCCTAGGTCACCCCTACATCCCTCCTAGATCGCCCCTACATCCATACTAGATCACCCCTACATCCCTCCTAGATCGCCCCTACATCCATACTAGATCACCCCTATATCCCTCTAGATCACCCCTACATCCCTCCTAGATCACCGCTATATCCCTCCTAGATCGCCCCTAAATCCCTCCTAGATCGCCCCTACCTCACCACTCGATCGCCCCTACATCACCACTCGATCGCCCCTACATCACCACTCGATCGCCCCTACATCACCACTCGATCGCCCCTGAAGAAACAATGTGGAGGAAATAAAGCAAACAGCAGTGAACAATAAAACTGCTCAGATGTCATTTTGTTGAATATTATCTCAACAAATATAACCGTCACACACAAGCATCTACATCACCTGACCAGTACTGTCATTACCATCACCTGACCAGTACTGTCATTACCATCATCTGACCAGTACTGTCATTACCACCACCTGAATAAACCCTTTAATGTGAGGTAAATCTATTATGAATAACTCAATTTGTATTCTCTCTTTTTATTTTAGACACACACATAAGCTAGGATAAGTTGTGTAGCATCTTATCCTAGCTATCTTTGTTTGATACAGGCTCAGTCCCAGGCTTTTGATACAATGTGAGGTCATGTTGCAAAGAATTGCCAACATAACTGGAATCAAATGTGCATTTTGATGAAAAAACGTCAGATATTTTAACTGTCCAGAAGAGGGTGCCACAGGACTGTGAGCCAATGACGGATCAATGTCTGTCAGTAGATGTTATTACTGAGTCTCCAGCATGCCTCACCAGCTGGGCGACGGGCCAACAGAAGCCGTGTCCGTTGTCTGCAGGTCACTGTCCTTCAGTTCTCTCAAGAAAACAGGAAGCGGGGAGGCCATCGCCCTACCAAACAGCCACGTTCTGAACGGCATGTTTTAACATGGTCTATCTAGCGCTAACATGGGTTCTAAATGTTTTACCATGGTCTATGTAGCGCTAACATGGGTTCTTAATGTTTTACCATGGTCTATGTAGCGCTAACATGGATTCTAAATGTTTTTAAAAATCAACAGTGTATGAATCTGGGTCCGGGTTCGGGACAGCCGACATCTCTGGATCCCTTTGAGGGCTGCAGGCTGAACCACTGGTCCATGAATAACAAGCCCTTAGGATTAGTTAACCCTAACCCACTGGTTCATGAACAACAAGCCCTTAGGGTTAGTTAACCCTAACCCACTGGTTCATGAACAACAAGCCCTTAGGGTTAGTTAACCCTAACCCACTGGTCCATGAACAACAAGCCCTTAGGGTTAGTTAACCCTAACCCACTGGTCCATGAACAACAAGCCCTTAGGGTTAGTTAACCCTAACCCACTGGTCCATGAACAACAAGCCCTTAGGGTTAGTTAACCCTAACCCACTGGTCCATGAACAACAAGCCCTTAGGGTTAGTTAACCCTAACCCACTGGTCCATGAACAACAAGCCCTTAGGGTTAGTTAACCCTAACCCACTGGTCCATGAACAACAAGCCCTTAGGGTTAGTTAACCCTAACCCACTGGTCCATGAACAACAAGCCCTTAGGGTAATTTAACCCTAACCCACTGGTCCATGAACAACAAGCCCTTATGGTTAGGTAACCCTAACCCACTGGTCCATGAACATCAAGCCCTTAGGGTTAGTTAACCCTAACCCACTGGTCATGAACAACAAGCCCTTAGGGTTAGTTAACCCTAACCCACTGGTCCATGAACAACAAGCCCTTAGGGTTAGTTAACCCTAACCCACTGGTCCATGAACAACAAGCCCTTACGGTTAGTTAACCCTAACCCACTGGTCCATGAACAACAAGCCCTTAGGGTTAGTTAACCCTAACCCACTGGTCCATGAACAACAAGCCCTTAGGGTTAGTTAACCCTAACCCACTGGTCCATGAACAACAAGCCCTTAGGGTTAGTTAACCCTAACCCACTGGTCCATGAACAACAAGCCCTTAGGGTTAGTTAACCCTAACCCACTGGTCCATGAACAACAAGCCCTTAGGGTTAGTTAACCCTAACCCACTGGTCCATGAACAACAAGCCCTTAGGGTTAGTTAACCCTAACCCACTGGTCCATGAACAACAAGCCCTTATGGTTAGTTAACCCTAACCCACTGGTCCATGAACAACAAGCCCTTAGGGTGAGTTAACCCTAACCCACTGGTCCATGAACAACAAGCCCTTATGGTGAGTTAACCCTAACCCACTGGTCCATGAACATCAAGCCCTTAGGGTTAGTTAACCCTAACCCACTGGTCCATGAACAACAAGCCCTTAGGGTTAGTTAACCCTAACCCACTGGTCCATGAACAACAAGCCCTTAGGGTTAGTAAACCCTAACCCACTGGTCCATGAACAACAAGCCCTTAGGGTTAGTTAACCCTAACCCACTGGTCCATGAACAACAAGCCCTTAGGGTTAGTTAACCCTAACCCACTGGTCCATGAACAACAAGCCCTTAGGGTTAGTTAACCCTAACCCACTGGTCCATGAACAACAAGCCCTTAGGGTTAGTTAACCCTAACCCACTGGTCCATGAACAACAAGCCCTTAGGGTTAGTTAACCCTAACCCACTGGTCCATGAACAACAAGCCCTTAGGGTTAGTTAACCCTAACCCACTGGTCCATGAACAACAAGCCCTTAGGGTTAGTTAACCCTAACCCACTGGTCCATGAACAACAAGCCCTGAGGGTTAGTTAACCCTAACCCACTGGTCCATGAACAACAAGCCCTTAGGGTTAGTTAACCCTAACCCACTGGTCCATGAACAACAAGCCCTTAGGGTTAGTTAACCCTAACCCACTGGTCCATGAACAACAAGCCCTTAGGGTTAGTTAACCCTAACCCACTGGTCCATGAACAACAAGCCCTTAGGGTTAGTTAACCCTAACCCACTGGTCCATGAACAACAAGCCCTTAGGGTTAGTTAACCCTAACCCACTGGATGAAGAGCTCAGTGATCATCTCCTGCTGATGTCTAGAGCCAGAAGAGGGCTGAACCCCCGCCTGCTCCTTCTACCATCCCTCCTTCACCACAACCCGGCTGAAGGACTGAAGCAGGAATGGTGCTGGAACCTTCTAATATTCAGCCTCTCAAGGTTCTTTCATGATTATAATCCTTACTTTCTTTCATGTGTTCATGTGATCCGTCCCATGTGTTCATGTGATCCGTCTCATGTGTTCATGTGATCCGTCTCTCATGTGGCCATGTGATCCGTCTCTCATGTGTTCATGTGATCCGTCTCATGTGTTCATGTGATCCGTCTCATGTGTTCATGTGATCCGTCTCTCATGTGTTCATGTGATTGGATTCTGTCTTGCTAAAGAGGTGCAATGATACGTCCTGATAAATAAAGGTCACACACACGCACACACTATCAGATAATATTTATTTGAGTTTAGCATAATACAAGAGTAGATTTCACATCAGAAAGTGAATGCGTATGTGTAGCTAGCCCGCGTTAGCGCACCTGTCAACACGTACGTGTAGCTAGCCCGCGTTAGCGCACCCGTCAACACGTACGTGTAGCTAGCCCGCGTTAGCGCACCCGTCAACACGTACGTGTAGCTAGCCCGCGTTAGCGCACCCGTCAACCCGTACGTGTAGCTAGCCCGCGTTAGCGCACCCATCAACACGTACGTGTAGCTAGCCCGCGTTAGCGCATTCGTCAACGCGTGTGTGTAGCTAGCCCGCGCTAGCAGGGGTCGGCCACGCGGCCGGTGAACACCAGCGTGTTGATGGTCTTCTCCCGGATCAGCAGCAGGAAGGGCCGGTCGGCCGTGAACAGCTCCCGGTTCAGGTTAAAGGAACGGCCGACGGCCACGACGGCCGTGGAGGCCGCTGCCTCGCTGCCCTCCTCGTTGACCTGGGGGGACACGCACATCACTACGCAACTAGAAGATAACTAGCTCCTAACTAGAAGATAACTAGCTCCTAACTAGAAGATAACTGCCCTCCCCGTCGAACCTGGGGCCACACTCACATCACTACGGCAACTAGAAGATAGGGTTAGATAACTAGCAGATAACGACCATCCATCTGGCGGATAACTTGCAATAAAGTAGTGGCAGTTTAGCTTAAAATGCGCATTTTCTGAAAAAAATGTGTGTGCTTGCGCCAACCCGTTGTGTGCCAAATATTCTGCGAGCATGCTAACATGCTAATATCATCAAGCTTACGAGCGAGTAGGCTGACATGCTAATGCTAGTAAGGCAAATGAGCGCGGATGCTGAGATGCTAATGCCACGAGGCTAATGAGTGAGTCCCTGACCGCTTTGAAGCGAACAATGGGGCTGACTGTTTTTGTTTGATTGCGAGTTATGGCGCCCCCTGTGGCCGAAGAGGTCCTTTGCTTATTGGAGGCCTGCATAAGCGTTGTTTCTATACGTGCACCAACTTTGACAACCCTGGTTTGGTATTTTTACCTCAGAAACTAGTAGATGGTTACACAAAATAGGGAGCCAGAATAATAAAAAACAGAAACATGATTGACTGCCCTCACCTCCAGGAAGGCCTTGTGGAAGGCTTCCGAGACGTAGAGCTCAGCCTCCTCCTCCAGGATACCTGAAGGAGTTCAGACGGGATTCAGCTCAACTGCAGTCACACAGCCGATACGGGGTCGGTGATACAGGGTCGGTCAAGGGGTTTAGCGTGGATATTACACACAAGTAATAGATTCTACATTACAGCTTGAGGTTTAGGGTGGTATAGGTAAGGTGTAGTTTAGGGTGGTGTAGGTATATTACAGGTGTACTTTAGGGTGGTATAGGTAAGGTGTAGTTTAGGGTGGTGAGGTATATTACAGGTGAAGTTTAGGGTGGTATAGGTATATTACAGGTGTAGTTTAGGGTGGTGTAGGTATATTACAGGTGTAGTTTAGGGTGGTATAGGTAAGGTGTAGTTTAGGGTGGTGAGGTATATCACAGGTGTAGTTTAGGGTGGTGAAGTTTATTACAGGTGTAGTTTAGGGTGGTGTAGGTATATTACAGGTGTAGTTTAGGGTGGTGAGGTATATTACAGGTGTAGTTTAGGGTGGTGAGGTATATTACAGGTGTAGTTTAGGGTGGTGTAGGTATATTACAGGTGTAGTTTAGGGTGGTGTAGGTATATTACAGGTGTAGTTTAGGGTGGTGTAGGTATATTACAGGTGTAGTTTAGGGTGGTGAGGTATATCACAGGTGTAGTTTAGGGTGGTGAGGTATATCACAGGTGTAGTTTAGGGTGGTGAGGTATTTTACAGGTGTAGTTTAGGGTGGTGAGGTATATCACAGGTGTAGTTTAGGGTGGTGAGGTATATCACAGGTGTAGTTTAGGGTGGTGTAGGTATATTACAGGTGTAGTTTAGGGTGGTGAGGTATATCACAGGTGTAGTTTAGGGTGGTGAGGTATATCACAGGTGTAGTTTAGGGTGGTGAGGTATATCACAGGTGTAGTTTAGGGTGGTGAGGTATATCACAGGTGTAGTTTAGGGTGGTGAAGGTATATTACAGGTGTAGTTTAGGGTGGTGAGGTATATCACAGGTGTAGTTTAGGGTGGTGAGGTATATCACAGGTGTAGTTTAGGGTGGTGAGGTATATCACAGGTGTAGTTTAGGGTGGTGAGGTATATCACAGGTGTAGTTTAGGGTGGTGAGGTATATCACAGGTGTAGTTTAGGGTGGTGAGGTATATTACAGGTGTAGTTTAGGGTGGTGTAGGTATATCACAGGTAAACCAGGTGCAGTCACCTGGTAGGCTGGCCTGGGAGGTGAACAGGCTGGTCAGACCCATTGTGTAGTGTTAGGGTGGTGTAGTGTTAGTGTTTGGGTGGTGTAGGTGTAGTACCTGGTAGGCTGGCCTGAGGGGTGAACAGGTTCGTCAGACCCATGGTGTAGTGTCAGGGTGGTGTAGTGTTTGGGTGGTGTAGTGTTAGTGTTTGGGTGGTGTAGGTGTAGTGTTAGGTTGGTGTAGTGTTTGGGTGGTGTAGTGTAAGGGTGGTGTAGTGTTAGGGTGGTGTAGGTGTAGTACCTGGTAGGCTGGCCTCGGGGGTGAACAGGTCCGTCAGACCCATGGCCTGCAGCTTCTCCTTCAGACTAAAGCTGTCCTCGACCCTGAAGCGAGGGATCTGGACGGAGACTGTGGCCTCCTGCAGGCCGTCCAGCCACTCCGTTAGCTTCTGGAGGTCCAGCATCTCCTCCACCTGAAGAACACGGCCAGAGGCTCTCTATCACTGGACTCCAAGGGAAGCTTTATCCAGTCCTGTCCAGTATCGTAGGACCCGTCTATCTGACCTGTCTCATCTAGCCCAACCAGTGGATAAACCACTGGGATCAGACACAGATTATTGTGTCTGATCCTAGGAAGCTTGTCTGCCTCAGAAGAGCTGATGTTTCATTCTGTCTTATGCCCTCCAGGACCACAATGTTTGGGGCATGAGTGTTGATGGGAGTTTGCTTCAGGTGTAGGAATCATGACATATGAACGATCACCAAGTCTCATTTTAGGTCTATAAACATGAAGCCGTCTCTTCCCAGACCACCTAAGAGTTCTTGATTGTTCAAAGGGAATAAGGACTCCCAACCATTTCGTGTTTTATAGACTGGTAACATGAATTAATCTCAGCCCTCTGGCATGGTTGGGGAAGTTTGAGAACTGGAGCAATGTGGTGTTCTGTTGTTTCTGGGAGAACTCCTGCATGCTTCCACCTGAGATGGCAGCATGCAGGAGCAATTCCAGGTCTGGTTAGATGGTAGGCCTACGATCCTTGCTATATTTAAGGACCTAGTAGGCTGACTTAAACCAGATTTCACTCAAAGTGACAATAGCACCCAGATTTCTGGCCTGATGTCTTTAGTGATTCAGGCTCTGTTTGGTCAATGTTTTGCAGTACAGAACCTTCTGGAGGATGAAGTTATTTATCACCGAGATACATTGGAGTACAATCAGAGGATCACTGTGTGTGCCATCAGCAGGGCCGCTGCTGGCCGTTTCGGTGCCCTACGCGAGCGGGGGCGGGGGGGGCCTCTTTTTATATATTAGGTAAAAACATATAATTGCCGAAATTGAGTGATAGGTTATGCAATTAAGAAAAAACAACGGTGGGCCTCTTCATAACTAATTTATATATTTTTTTAATTCAATAATGTAATAATTATTATTTTTTTTATTTTTTTTTTACAAACCATAATCTTTGGCCCCCCCCCAGGTACTTGGTGCCCTACGCACTCTGCGTACTCTGCGTATAGGGAGCGGTGGGCCTGGCCATCAGCACGTTATGGTTGGCCGTACTGTTGTCCCGGGTCTCATGCGCGCGGTACCCATGGGGTAGCCCGCCACCTAGATCCAAGATCCTTGAGGAACTACAGAAGTCGTGATACTCTTCTTGGAAATAAAGTTGTCAATGGAGTCAAATCCCTATCTGCAGGTGTGAACTGAACGAGTGCAGGACAGGAAGAGATGTCCGACCGGCTCTGGAGTCTATCTAGTGATATAGAATATGACTTCTATAAGACTTCAGGCAAAGTTAAGGTCTTTACTCCCCTTACTTAGCCACTTTCTCTCAGTACTGTGTCAGCACAACCAGATAGAAAGATCTCAAAGCCATAATTAGCCTTTAGGGAACTGCTGAGCTGCTGATAGACAACCTCCTTAATGACCCCAACTATACATGCTAGGTATGAGGTGTGAGACAGGCAGTGTGGTACGAGGTGTGAGACAGGCAGTGTGGTACGAGGTGTGAGACAGGCAGTGTGGTATGAGGTGTGAGACAGGCAGTGTGGTACGAGGTGTGAGACAGGCAGTGTGGTATGAGGTGTGAGACAGGCAGTGTGGTACGAGGTGTGAGACAGGCAGTGTGGTACGAGGTGTGAGACAGGCAGTGTTTTACAAGGTGTGAGACCTGGTCAGGCTCTTAAACCATGTATCTGCCTCATCCTTTACTGATGGAGGTTAAAGGTTACTGTTCGAGGTCAAAGGTTACTAATGGAGGTCAAAGGTTACTGATAGAGGTCAAAGGTTACTGATTAAGGTTACAGGTCAAAGGCTATTGATGGAGGTTAAAGGTTACAGGTCAAAGGCTATTGATGGAGGTTAAAGGTTACAGGTGGGGTTTGGGGTTACCTGGGCTAGGGGCTTGTGTCTTGCGGGCAGGATGATGACCATGGTGATGTCATCGCCGCGGTAGGGTAGCTCCAGCACTTGTACCTGGTCGTCCTGGAAACGGGCGTACTGGAACTTGGTTTCCTGGAACATCATGGAGACGCTGCAGGTTCGGCTCTCGCTGACGGTAAAGTCCGCCTTGTAGACGTTGTGTTTGTCAAACTGGCTCTTCCACTGACCCTGAGGACGACATCAGAGGACATCAGGAAAGGAACCAGGAGATCCATTACCCCATCCTGACCCAAAACTACTGGAGGAGAGGGATCCTAACCCCGTCCTGACCCAAAACTACTGGAGGAGAGGGATCCTAACCCCGTCCTGACCCAAAACTACTGGAGAGGGATCCTAACCCCGTCCTGACCCAAAACTACTGGAGGAGAGGGATCCTAACCCCGTCCTGACCCAAGACTACTGGAGGAGAGGGATCCTAACCCCGTCCTGACCCAAGACTACTGGAGGAGAGGGATCCTAACCCGTCCTGACCCAAGACTACTGGAGGCGTAAGGATGGCTCCATCGTTCCATCATTCTTACCTTGAAGTAGATGGTGTTGACCAGGACCAGGACGGTGTTGGAGTCCAGTGCTCCTGTGGGCAGAACGTCCCGGATCTTGTCCTCAGTCTGGTTGGACACCCAGTGGTTGATGGTGACCCGGGCGTCTTCTGGGCGCTCCTGCAACATATGGCACACGGCTTTTCTTCTACCGATCTCTGCAGGTTGTTAACCACAACTGTGTAAAAAGGTTACCTTGAAGTTGAGGGGCAGCAGCTTGGCTCCGTACACCATCTGGCTGATGTTCTGGTAGTTCTGGTTGTAGGCAAGGGACTGCTCTCCAAACAGTCGGTTTGCAGACACAAGCTTTGTGCTCTTGTATTTCTTACGATACAAACGACAGTTGAGCTTGGCGAAGAAGAAATGCACCTGGTCCGATGTCTTCTCCTTAATGTTGGTGAAGCCAAACACCTAGGAGAGAGGTGAGGTTACCGTGGTTACAAGCACTCTCAAACCACCAGTGGTCCCGATGCTTACCTCCATGATCTGCTCCAGAGTCTGATTGCAAGCTCCCAGTTTGGTCATGGCAAAGGCTGTGGAGATGCTAATGGGAGACATGAATATGTTGGCGTCGCTCGACTTGCTCTGGGCCAGCTGCTTGTAGAGGGAGAGTGCGAAGAATCCGTTGGCCTTGGACAGCTCCCAGACCCGCGGGTTGGTGGACTCTGGGATCTTCTCCGGCTCTCCAGTCGGGACTGGGGGCTTGTCTTCGGGGGTGGGGTTGCGGTAGATGCAGTGAGGCTCTAAGGGGAGGTCTCGGGGCTTGGCATTGCAGATATCAACATCCTGGGAGGTTGCCAGCAGGGGCAGCAGCACCACCAAAACCCACCCATCCATCGCACTGCAAGACAACAGCTAATACAATAAGCTAATCCCTTTAAAGGCTAACACACTAAGCTAAACCTAACCACCCAACAGCTAATACAATAAGCTAATCCCTTTAAAGGCTAACACACTAAGCTAAACCTAACCACCCAACAGCTAACACAATAAGCTTAACCACCCCCCCAACAGCTAACACAATCAGCTAACCCCAACCCCCCAACAGCTAACACAATAAGCTATCCCTAACCCTTTAACAGCTAACACAATAAGCTATCCCTAACCCTTTAACAGCTAACACAATAAGCTGGAACTCGCTGTTACCATGGAAATGTTTACCCTCACCCGCGAAAGTGAAGTCGTCTATGACTGCTGCCACTTTACTCTATCACTTACCACACCAATGATTTCCCTTAGATGAAAGGTAGGCTAAGTTAAACTATTGGTTTGTAACCAGTGGTTTATGGGTTGATTAGTTCCTTCACTTGTTCACAAAAGATAATGTAGTCTTGCAGCTTTGCCTTTTCTTATGTTTTCGAAATATTTTTTGCCCTGAATCAAACGTTTAATGGTCACGACTACCTAGAGAAACGATTGGCTTGGTTCCAGGCTTAAAACAATTTATATAAAGATTTTATAAAAAGTCAATGGAGAAAATGAAGGGAAATTTACTTCCTGAACCAGAACTGTTAAAAAAGGGGGCAGTCACTGTTTAAATACAGTGTAAATACACTGAAAGTACCACTAGGAAAATGTAAATAAAAGTTACCATTAGGAACATGTAAATAAAAGTACCACTACTTATGCACTTTGTCAGTAAAATGACCACTAGGGACATGTCAATAAAAGTACCACTGAGACATGTTAATACACTCAAAGTACCACTAAGGACACGTTAATACACTCAAAGCACCCCTGAGACATGTCAATAAAAGTACCACTGAGACATGTCAATCAAAGTACTACTTATGAACTACCTTTGTTTTGTTATCTATATTTGTTGATCTTATGCAAATGTGCTCTATTTTGTTCATTGCCTTTTAAGGATCTGCCTTGAACTCCTTCCTTTGTCTGTTGATGATATTCAATAAAGTGTTCTGGTTCTCTGGCCACAGAATAACGTATTCCTACACACGCTTTTAGAACAAAAAGCTTTTCAATCAAGGATCAGTCAACTCACTCTCTTTGACCGAGTCAACTTTGTTCTACCCTCACTTTGTTATTCTGAAGCCATTAGTAAAATAAACGTATTGTATATGGTCAAGATTATTGTGTTATACGTCCAACAAGAGCACCCCACCTACAATATCAAGCAGAAAGGTTTAGCAGAGACATTACAGAGTGAGAAGCGGCCGCCATTACCTGAACATGTTTTCTGTTGGTGCAGGAGCAGGTTGTGGGTCATTGTACGGCGTGCTCTTAGCCCAGGAGAACTTTGAGATATTGATCCTCCCATCCTAAAGTCAACTACCCCTCATACGCCCCCCCATGTTTGGAGTGTTTCAGCCCAGTGGACGTGCTTAGTGTGGTTGGTGTTTAGTGTGTTTAGTGTGTGGACGTGCTTAGTGTGGTTGGTGTTTAGTGTGTAGTTGGTTTAGTGTGTCTAGTGTGTGGACGTGCTTAGTGTGGTTGGTGTTTAGTGTGTGGACTTGCTTAGTGTGGTTGGTGTTTAGTGTGTACGTGCTTAGTGTGGTTGGTGTTAAGTGTGTAGTTGGCTTAGTGTGTTAAGTGTGTAGACGTGCTTAGAGTGTGGACGTGCTTAGTGTGGTTGGTGTTTAGTGTGTGGACGTGCTTAGTGTGGTTGGTGTTTAGTGTGTGGACGTGCTTAGTGTGGTTGGTGTTTAGTGTGTCTAGTGTGTGGACGTGCTTAGTGTGGTTGGTGTTTAGTGTGTAGTTGGCTTAGTGTGTTAAGTGTGTGGACGTGCTTAGTGTGTTTAGTGTGTAGTCCTGCTTAGTGTGTAGATGGACATGTTTAGTCACTTAACTTCCTCTCGTCCAACTGATTAAAAATAATTTATTTTGAATTCCAAATATACATAGAGCGTGATCTGATTTCATCTGGAACCAGAATGACATGTTCAGGGTAAGAGGCCCAGGACCAGAGGCCCTGGTTCTGGAGGACCAGCGCTCAGTGGGTCGGTGTTAAAACACTACACAAGTGGGGTAAGGGTTAGTCTGGGTTGTTTACGGCCGTACTGGTTGGGTAAGGGTTAGTCTGGGTGGTTTACGGCCATACTGGTTGGGTACGGGTTAGTCTGGGTGGTTTACGGCCATACTGGTTGGGTACGGGTTAGTCTGGGTGGTTTACGGCCATACTGGTTGGGTACGGGTCAGTCTAGGTGGCTAGTTGAGCTGGTTTATCTAGAAGAGTTTGGGCAGCTGTCGGAGTCTGCTAACATCCAGAAAGTTCCCAACAGAGCCTGCGGCCAGGGAAGCGCTCTGCCAGACGGCCCCCTGGTCCTGGGTCCTGCTGGACCGGGCCAGGAGATGAAGCTGGGGCTGCAGCTCCCTGATCAGCTGGCTCTGGGGGAGACTGGACCCTGTACCAAGTGTGGAGCAGGGGAGGCCGTCACACTGCTGCTGCTCCTCCGGCTCCTCCTGCTCCTCCTCCATCAGGCCGTACCTCCTCATGTAGCCCCGCGTGGCCAGGGACATGTTGCTGGGCAACAGGACGCTGCGGTCCGGGGGTCCCAGGGTCGCCCTGCCGCCCCGGACGCCTGCTGACAGTCTGGACAGCTGTCCGTCACTCAGGTAGCGCAGGGCGATGGCGTTGGCCTCCAGGCTGAGGTCCACGGACCCCCCGGGGGGCAGCGGGGCCAGGCTGAGGTCCACGGACCCCCCGGGGGGCAGCGGGTCTGTGGGAGTCGGGGCCAGGCTGGGGGGGTCCATGGGGGCCAGGGCCAGGCTGGGGGGGTCCATGGGGGCCAGGGCCAGGCTGGGGGGGTCCATGGGGGCCGGGGCCAGGCTGGGGGGGTCCATGGGGGTCGGGGCCAGGCTGGGGGGGTCCATGGGGGCCGGGGCCAGGCTGGGGAGCAAGGAAGGGTTGAACTGCATCACATAAAGGACCACTGCAGCGTTAGAAAGACTCCAGCTCTTTAAGGATGGACCACAACAAGGTGGACCAGTGGAGTGGACCAGTGGAGTGGACCAGTATAGTGGAGGTGGACCAGTGTAGTGGAGGTGGACCAGTGTAGTGGAGGTGGACCAGTGGAGGTGGACCAGTGTAGTGGAGGTGGACCAGTATAGTGGAGGTGGACCAGTGTAGTGGAGGTGGACCAGTGTAGTGGAGGTGGACCAGTGTAGTGGAGGTGGACCAGTATAGTGGAGGTGGACCAGTGGAGGTGGACCAGTATAGTGGAGGTGGACCAGTGTAGTGGAGGTGGACCAGTGTAGTGGAGGTGGACCAGTGTAGTGGAGGTGGACCAGTATAGTGGAGGTGGACCAGTGTAGTGGAGGTGGACCAGTGTAGTGGAGGTGGACCAGTGTAGTGGAGGTGGACCAGTGGAGGTGGACCAGTGGAGGTGGACCAGTGTAGTGGAGGTGGACCAGTGGAGGTGGACCAGTGGAGGTGGACCAGTGTAGTGGAGGTGGACCAGTGGAGGTGGACCAGTGTAGTGGAGGTGGACCAGTGTAGTGGAGGTGGACCAGTGGAGGTGGACCAGTGTAGTGGAGGTGGACCAGTGTAGTGGAGGTGGACCAGTACCTGTCTTCAGTGTTGAGGTCGGGTCGGAGGTCCAAAGTGACCCCCAGCTGCTCCTCATCTCCCCCAGACATGTCCTGCTTCCTGTAGGAGCGTGCATGGACTTCCTGTTTCCTGTAGGAGCGGGCGTGGACTTCCTGTTTCCTGTAGGAGCGGGCGTGGTCACCATAGGGTAGCGATGATGAGGGTGAGGAAGATGATGACGGTGAGGAAGGTAATGGGGACTGGTCGCTCAGCGACGCCTGAAGCCGACTGCTCACCTGCAGCTGGAGATAGAAGGTGGGGTTAGAGTCCTCCACAGGTGGGGTTAGAGTCCTCCACAGGGTGGGGTTAGAGTCCTCCACAGGGTGGGGTTAGAGTCCTCCACAGGTGGGGTTAGAGTCCTCCACAGGGTGGGGTTAGAGAGTCCTCCACAGGTGGGGTTAGAGTCCTCCACAGGGTGGGGTTAGAGAGTCCTCCACAGGTGGGGTTAGAGTCCTCCACAGGTGGGGTTAGAGTCCTACTGTAGGGTGGTGTTGGAGGCCTACTGTAGGGTGGTGTTGGAGGCCTACTGTAGGGTGGTGTTGGAGGCCTACTGTAGGGTGGTGTTGGAGGCCTACCTGTAGGGTGGGGAGGACGTGGTCTGATTGAGTGGCGCTGGTATTAAAGAACATACTGCTGCTCGTTCCAGGGACGGGGCTTTCAGCTCCGCTACTGCAGTGTAGCTTCTGAGTGCTAACAAAAAAAACGGTGTTAGCAACCAGCAGCATCACCTCCTACCCCGCTGTTAGCTTCAGTAGTGCTCATGCTAATATACTAACAGGCTGTTAGCATCAGTAGCGCTCATGCTAATCTACTCACCAGTCTCTTAGAGGAGAGGCAGGTCGGTCCCCTCGGGTCCGGTCTCTGGGCGGCGGGCTGGACCTCCAGAACAGACTGGCCCCTGAACCCAAACACACGAGGGCTAGGGTTAGGGCTAGGGTTAGGACTAAGGGAGAGGGCTAGGGTTAGGGCTAGGGTTAGGACTAAGGGAGAGGGCTAGGGTTAGGGCTAGGGTTAGGACTAAGGGAGAGGGCTAGGGTTAGGACTAAGGGAGAGGGCTAGGGTTAGGGTAAGGACTAAGGGAGAGGGCTAGGGTTAGGACTAAGGGAGAGGGCTAGGGTTAGGGCTAGGGTTAGGACTAAGGGAGAGGGCTAGGGTTAGGGTAAGGACTAAGGGAGAGGGCTAGGGTTAGGACTAAGGGAGAGGGCTAGGGTTAGGGCTAGGGTTAGGACTAAGGGAGAGGGCTAGGGTTAGGGTAAGGACTAAGGGAGAGGGCTAGGGTTAGGACTAAGGGAGAGGGCTAGGGTTAGGGCTAGGGTTAGGACTAAGGGAGAGGGCTAGGGTTAGGGTAAGGACTAAGGGAGAGGGCTAGGGTTAGGACTAAGGGAGAGGGCTAGGGTTAGGGCTAGGGTTAGGACTAAGGGAGAGGGCTAGGGTTAGGACTAGGGTTAGGACTAAGGGAGAGGGCTAGGGTTAGGGCTAAGGGAGAGGGCTAGGGTTAGGGCTAGGACTAAGGGAGAGGGCTAGGGTTAGGACTAAGGGAGAGGGCTAAGGGTGAGGGCTAAGGGAGAGGGCTAAGGGTAGAGGTAAGAGGAAAGGGGACTGTTAAGGAGGATGGGTTAACCAGGACATAGAGAGGGTTAAGGGTTAAGGAGAGGTAATGTGTTAAGGAGTAGGTTAAGGGCTTGGTTTTGATTCCACGGTTGGAGAACATGGCACTACCTGTTTCCACAGCAACACTGGCAGTTGTGGGAGGCAGTGTCTGCGGGCGGGGGGGGGGGCCTTCCTCTGAAGGTCCATCTGGCTGACCACTGAGGGCCTTGGGCTCCAACAACATCTGGATCTACAGAGGCATGTCAAACATCAGCTTCACGACCTCCTGAGCCCCCTGTAGTCACCTGAGCCCCTGTAGTCACCTGAGCCCCCTGTAGTCACCTGAGCCCCTGTAGTCACCTGAGCCCCCTGTACTCACCTGAGTCCCTCTAGTCACCTGAGCCCCTGTAGTCACCTGAGCCCCCTGTAGTCACCTGAGCCCCTGTAGTCACCTGAGCCCCCTGTAGTGACCTGAGCCCCTGTAGTCACCTGAGCCCCCTGTAGTCACCTGAGCCCCTGTAGTCACCTGAGCCCCCTGTAGTCACCTGAGCCCCCTGTAGTCACCTGAGCCCCCTGTAGTGACCTGAGCCCCTGTAGTCACCTGAGCCCCCTGTAGTGACCTGAGCCCCTGTAGTCACCTGAGCCCCTGTAGTCACCTGAGCCCCTGTAGTCACCTGAGCCCCCTGTAGTCACCTGAGCCCCTGTAGTCACCTGAGCCCCTGTAGTCACCTGAGCCCCCTGTAGTCACCTGAGCCCCTGTAGTCACCTGAGCCCCTGTAGTCACCTGAGCCCCTGTAGTCACCTGAGCCCCCTGTAGTCACCTGAGCCCCTGTAGTCACCTGAGCCCCTGTAGTCACCTGAGCCCCTGTAGTCACCTGAGCCCCTGTAGTCACCTGAGCCCCCTGTAGTCACCTGAGCCCCCGTAGTTACCTGAGCCCGCTGTAGTTACCTGAGCCCGCTGTAGTTACCTGAGCCTGCAGCAGCCGGAGCTGTCGTTCCTGGGCTATCAGCATCTGGTAGGCGTGGGAGGGCACTCCCTCCTCCCACGGCGGCCGTCCCGCCTGGAGACAGGAGCAGGGGAGGGGGAGGGCGGTCTGGAGGGCTCCAGGGTGGAGCTGAGGAGAGGGACGAGGGGATGGGGCAGGCCCAGGAGGGGTGGAGCCACACTCAGGATGGGGGAGGATTAGTGTGGGCGGGGTCTCGGCGGTCCAGAAGCCTGCAGAGGCCCGGCTGAGAGGGGCGCCCGGGGTGGAGTGGAGGTAGGGGTGGCCCAGTGGACCGGAGCTCCTCCTGGAGGGGGGCAGGGAGGCGTCCACCAGCAGGGACAGCTCGGGGACGGAGGGCTGAACTCTTCTTGTCTGGACAACAAAACGGAAACAGCAGGCGTAACTATGGTAACAACGATGCTGTGATTCAGATGGACTTCACATGACGTACTGGGGTTCTGACACTTCTCCTCCCTACTTTACTTGGTCCTAAAGGGCTCATTCTTAATGTGCGCTCACACCCAGTTCCTCTGTAGCGTCTGAATCTCGGGGCGGCCCCTCCCTGCTTTGGTTCGTTTGGGCGGAGGTGAACACATTAACCGACAGGAGTGTGGACAGAACTCACTCAGGCAGTGCCACAACAAACCAGCTCAGGATAGCCTTGGTCAGCCTACCCACCACATTCATTTGAGCAGAGTTCTGAGGTCACTGAATGAACTGATCCAAAGAGTTCTGAGGTCAATAAAGAGCAGAATAATGAACTGATCCAAAGAGTTCTGAGGTCAATAAAGAGCAGAATAATGAACTGATCCTAAGAGTTCTGAGGTCAATAAAGAGCAGAATAATGAACTGATCCTAAGAGTTCTGAGGTCAATAAAGAGCAGAATAATGAACTGATCCTAAGAGTTCTGAGGTCAATAAAGAGCCAACCTGCTGGGGGGCAGCGTGGGGGCTGGGAGAGGGGCGGGGAGAGAGGTCTTCATCTTCTACCCCAGAGTCCTGGTCCAGCGTGGCTCCCAGGAGGCTGAAGACAGAGACCAGACCCTTTAGACTCTTTGGAGGCTGGACCACATCAACTACAGACCACAAAAATCACATCAACTACAGACACCTTAAACCACATCAACTACTGAGACCTTAAACCACATCAACTACAGACCACAAAAAACAAATCAACTACAGACCACAAAAAACACATCAACTACAGACACCTTAAACCACATCAACTACAGCCCACTTAAACCACATCAACTACAGACTACTTAAACCACATCAACTACAGACCACTTAAACCACATCAACTACAGACCACTTAAACCACATCAACTACAGACCACTTAAACCACATCAACTACAGACCACTTAAACCACATCAACTACAGACCACTTAAACCACATCAACTACAGACCACAAAAAACACAAACTACAGACCAAATCAACTACAGACCACTTAAACCACATCAACTACAGACCACCTAAACAACGTCAACTACAGACCACAAAAACCACATCAACTACTGACCACTAAAACCACATCAACTACAGACCACCTAAACCACTTCAACTACTGACCACTAAAACCACATCAACTACTGACCACTAAAACCACATCAACTACAGACCACCTAAACCACATCAACTACAGACCACTTAAACCACATCAACTACAGACCACTTAAACCACATCAACTACGGACTACTTAAACCACATCAACTACAGACCACTTAAACCACATCAACTAGACACCTTAAACCACATCAACTACAGCCCACTTAAACCACATCAACTACAGACCACTTAGACCACATCAACTACAGACCACTTAAACCACATCAACTAAAGACCACTTAAACCACATCAACTACAGACCACAAAAATCACATCAACTACAGACACCTTAAACCACATCAACTACTGAGACCTTAAACCACATCAACTACAGACCACAAAAACCACATCAACTACAGACCACAAAAAACAAATCAACTACAGACCACAAAAAACACATCAACTACAGACACCTTAAACCACATAAACTACAGCCCACTTAAACCACATCAACTACAGACTACTTAAACCACATCAACTACAGACCACTTAAACCACATCAACTACAGACCACTTAAACCACATCAACTACAGACCACTTAAACCACATCAACTACAGACCACTTAAACCACATCAACTACAGACACCTTAAACCACATCAACTACAGACCACTTAAACCACATCAACTACAGACCACTTAAACCACATCAACTACAGACTACTTAAACCACATCAACTACAGACCACTTAAACCACATCAACTAGACACCTTAAACCACATCAACTACAGCCCACTTAAACCACATCAACTACAGACCACTTAGAACACATCAACTACAGACCACTTAAACCAAATCAACTAGACCACAAAAAACACATCAGCTACAGACCACAAAAACCAAATCAACTACAGACCACCTAAACCACATCAACTACAGACCACAAAAAACACAAACTACAGACCAAATCAACTACAGACCACTTAAACCACATCAACTACAGACCACCTAAACAACGTCAACTACAGACCACAAAAACCACATCAACTACAGACCACATCAACTACTGACCACTAAAACCACATCAACTACAGACCACCTAAACCACATCAACTACAGACAACTTAAACCACATCAACTACAGACCACTTTGAACCTTTAACTTTAAACATCTCAGTGAAACCTGCTTTAGAACCTGCTTTAACCCGTTTCAATGCGTCCATGTGGACGCTGCTGAGGAACCAGTTTAAACCTGTTACCTGGACAGAGGGCCGGCGGCAGGTCCTTGGACCAGCTCCGTCTGCCGGGTTTCATCGAGGCAGAGATCAGCCTGGAGGTAGTGGCCCTCTGCTGGCTCCACGTGCTGCACCAACACATGATGAATGGAGATAATCACATGGTCATACATACGTTCCTATGTATAGAGATAAAGATATACATATTACACATGGGGGGCAATAGGAAATATATATTCAGATATAACAAATAACTAATGGAGCTATAGAAACATCCATCCCGTTTCTATCGTAACCACGTAAAGAGATAGATCACCCATTTGGCAAATTTAGCATATAATCGAATTCCCCACCATCTCACACACTGAGGAACCAGCCTCCTCTGAGCCTAGCCCTATACTCATTGAGGAACCAGCCTCCTCTGAACCTAACCCCAACCCTCTGAGCCTAACCCTAACCCTCTGAGCCTAGCCCTATACTCACTGAGGAACCAGCCCCCTCTGAGCCTAGCCCTATACTCACTGAGGAACCAGCCTCCTCTGAGCCTAGCCCTATACTCACTGAGGAACCAGCCTCCTCTGAGCCTAGCCCTATACTCACTGAGGAACCAGCCTCCTCTGAGCCTAGCCCTATACTCACTGAGGAACCAGCCTCCTCTGAACCTAACCCTAACCCTCTCAGCCTAACCCTAACCCTCTGAGCCTAACCCTAACCCTCTGAGCCTAACCCTAACCCTCTGAGCCTAGCCCTATACTCACTGAGGAACCAGCCCCCTCTGAGCCTAGCCCTATACTCACTGAGGAACCAGCCTCCTCTGAGCCTAGCCCTATACTCACTGAGGAACCAGCCTCCTCTGAGCCTAGCCCTATACTCACTGAGGAACCAGCCTCCTCTGAACCTAACCCTAACCCTCTGAGCCTAACCCTAACCCTCTGAGCCTAACCCTAACCCTAACCCTCTGAGCCTAGCCCTATACTCACTGAGGAACCAGCCTCCTCTGAGCCTAACCCTAACCCTCTGAGCCTAACCCTAACCCTCTGAGCCTAACCCTAACCCTCTGAGCCTAACCCTAACCCTAACCTTATGCACACTGTGAGGCTGAACCTTGAACAGGGTGAGGTCCTGGGAGCAGCTCAGACGCAGGACGGCCGTGGGTCCGGACTCAGCAGAGCGGACCTGGAAGAATCTGGGCTGACTGGGAGAGAACAGCACCAGTAGGAACCAGCCCTGCTCTGAGAGCACCCTGCAACACAAAAACACATACAATCAGTACACACACACCACACAACTGCTAGGGGAGCAGGAAGCTAACCTCAGGTAGCTCACCTGTCCTGGAGTGATGAGCTGTGGGAGAAGCGGAGACACCAGGCCCACACCAGGGGGTTGGATGGCTGGACCACTCCACTCAGCCACCTGCAACCGGAGGAGACACATGGAGCCTCAGTAGACACATGGAGCCTCTCAGACAGACAGACAGACAGACCAGACAGAGACAGACAAACAGACAACGATCAGACAGCAGACAGACAACGATCAGACAGCAGACAGACAACAGACCGGATAGCAGATAGCAAACGCACTAAAGACAACCGACAAACAACAGACCGGCAAAAGGACAGACTACAGGCAGCAGAACGGATAGAAGACAAATTACAGACACAAGACTACAGATGGCAGACCAGATAAGGAGAGGAACATACACTCCCACCAGGGGCAGGCTGCAGGCCTTGGGATCGGACTCCAGCAGCAGCAGTAGTTTACGGGTCTGGTCCATGGTCAGGAACCTGAAGAACGACACATGGATACACCATAGTATATACTAGTACAACCACTACTACCACTAACTAACCACTAACCCTAACCACTACTACTACTAGAGCTGCTCCATTATGGAAAAAATCATAATCACGATTATTTTGGTCAATATTTAAATCAAGATTATTCTAACTATTATTTTTTTGAGTTCAAAAACATGATGCATGTTGATGTCTCTCCCAAAAACACTTTGTAACTGAGAACTTTGAAATTTCGCCTTAAAAGAAATACACAAAATGGTCAAACAGAGAATGTTCAAATCTAAAGTAATGTATATATATGTATCCAGCTGTTCTGCGCTTCTATTAAACATTAAAAAAATAATAATAATAATCGAAAAATCGATTTTATTAGTTTTGTGATCGTTTGACGCTAAATTCGAAATCGACATTGACTACTACTACTACTATACCACCACCACCACACCACTACTATACATTTCACATGGTACACCATAGTATATACATAGACCCCACAAGACTACCACTACCACCACCACACTACTACCATACCACAACACTACCACCACCACACTACTACCATACCACAACACTACCACCACCACCACACTACTACCATACCACAACACTACCACCACCACCACACTACTACCATACCACAACACTACCACCACCACACTACTACCATACCACAACACTACCACCACCACCACACTACTACCATACCACAACACTACCACCACCACACTACTACCATACCACAACACTACCACCACCACACTACTACCATACCACAACACTACCACCACCACCACACTACTACCATACCACAACACTACCACCACCACCACAACACTACCACCACCACACTACTACCATACCACAACACTACCACCACCACCACACTACTACCATACCACAACACTACCACCACCACCACACTACTACCATACCACAACACTACCACCACCACACTACTACCATACCACAACACTACCACCACCACCACACTACTACCATACCACAACACTACCACCACCACCACACTACTACCATACCACAACACTACCACCACCACCACACTACTACCATACCACAACACTACCACCACCACCACACTACTACCATACCACAACACTAACACCACCACCACACTACTACCATACCACAACACTAACACCACCACCACACTACTACCATACCACAACACTACCACCACCACACTACTACCATACCACAACACTACCACCACCACACTACTACCATACCACAACACTACCACCACCACCACACTACTACCATACTACAACACTACCACCACCACACTACTACCATACCACAACACTACCACCACCACCACCACACTACTACCATACCACAACACTACTACCACCACCACACTACTACCATACCACAACACTACCACCACCACACTACTACCATACCACAACACTACCACCACCACACTACTACCATACCACAACACTACCACCACCACCACCACACTACTACCATACCACAACACTACCACCACCACACTACTACCATACCACAACACTACCACCACCACACTACTACCATACCACAACACTACCACCACCACACTACTACCATACCACAACACTACCACCACCACACTACTACCATACCACAACACTACCACCACCACCACACTACTACCATACCACAACACTACCACACTACTACCATACCACAACACTACCACCACCACCACACTACTACCATACCACAACACTACCACCACCACACTACTACCATACCACAACACTACCACCACCACCACCACACTACTACCATACCACAACACTACCACCACCACCACACTACTACCATACCACAACACTACCACCACACTACGACTAACACATTTCACATGGTACACTATAGTTTATACAAATACATATACGGTGGTACCACTAGACTACCACTACACTGCCACCACACTACACCACCACCACCACCAATAATATATCACCACCATACTACTACACCACCACCACCACCAATAATATATCACCACCACCACACTACTACACCACCATCACCAATAATATGTTACATTACATTTTGTCTTTAAGAAGGTCGTCTCATATCTAGCTGTGCGTCAGCTTTAGCGTCAGGACCCAGCAAACGAAGACCCGGGAAACAAAGACCAAGGGAGTCTCTCTGTGGGAGTCCCTCGAGGAAGACCTTAGAGGCCACGGTATAGTAGCTATGTGTCGTACTTCAATTATCGTTAGAATCTCTACTCATAGACGACGCCACAATAGATCCTCTGCTCGGCGTCGCAACCCATACAATCTATGCCATTTACCCACCCTCGTCATCACTGACCTTGAAGTGATGGGAGGACTCTGGAATTGCCAGTCAGCGGTCAAAAAGGCAGACTCTATTTCGGCCTACGCGTCCCTCAATACCCTCCATTTTCTGGCCCTGACAGACACCTGGATCACTCCAGAGAACTCTGCCACTCCTGCTGCCCTTTCCACTGTTTACTCTTTCTCACACACCCCTAGACCTTCGGGGCGAGGAGGAGGGACCGGACTCCTCATCTCTCCGATGTGGACCTATCAGGTCCTTCCACTAGAACACTTGGCCAGATCTGCATTTGAACTCCACGCTGTCACTGTCACCCTTCCTATTAATCTCTTCATTGTGGTAGTCTACCGTCCCCCTGGTCCCCTTCGTGACTTCTATGACGAAATGGATGCCCTTCTCAGCTGCTTTCCTGAAAATGGCACACCACTCGTTATACTTGGCGACTTTAACATCCTGCCAGAGAAGTTGCACTCACCTAAATTAACCAACTTTTTTGCCACCTTTGACTTAACACTATCCCCTTCTCCTCCCACACACAGGGCAGGGAACCAGCTTGACCTGATATTCACAAGGTCCTGTGGCACCTCTGCTCTCTCTGTTACCCCACTCCCCGTGTCTGACCATCACTTTGTTGCTTTTTCTCTCCCCTTAAAGTCCTCTCCCCCCCTCCTTTCTAGTCCCCACATTGTCACCACCCGCCGCAACCTCAAAACTCTCTCTCCCTCTACGTTTGCCTCAACTGTTCTGTCTTCACTACCTTCTATTGAACAATTCTCTCAACTATCCACAGAGGAATCCTCTGACACTCTGCTATCCTCCCTCTCCTCCTCTTTGGACTCCCTCTGTCCCTTCCACTCCAGACTGGCACGATCTTCACCCCCCCCTCCTTGGCTGACTGAATCTCTGCGGACCCATAGAGCAGAGTTGCGGGCAGCTGAGAGGAAATGGAAGAGATCAGACTGTCCTAATGATCTATCTCACTATCTCTTTCTTCTCTCAGGTTTCACCTCCACTGTGTCAACAGCCAAATCTGCCTTCTACCGGACCAAAATTAACTCCTCCGCCTCAAACCCCAGGAAACTGTTTTCCTTGTTCTCTTCCCTCCTCAACCCTCCCTCCCCTCCTCCTCCTTCCTGCCTCACTGCTGATGACTTTGTTACCTACATTACCCAGAAAGTAAAGGACATTAGCTCCTCTTTTATCACTGCCACCATCCTCCCTCCCCCCACCCCCACCTCTGTCTTTACCCAATTCATCCCTCTCACCTCAGACGAGGTCAACAGAATTATAACATCTAACCATGCCACCACCTGCCCCCTTGACACTATCCCTTCCTCCCTCCTCCAGGCTGTGTCAAACGACATCCTGCCATTTCTAACCACACTTATTAACTCCTCCCTCACTTCTGGCATTGTTCCAACATCTTTCAAGACTGCTAGAATAAAGCCTTCCTCAAAAAACCAACGCTTGATACCACTGACATCCTGAATTACAGACCGGTATCTCTTCTTTCATTCCTCTCTAAAACATTGCAACGTGCCGTCGCTAACCAACTGTCCTCCTATCTCTCATCTAACAACCTGCTTGACCCTCACCAGTCAGGCTTCAAAAAAGCACACTCCACTGAGACGGCTCTCCTCGCGGTGACTGAGTCCCTCCATGCGGCCAGAGCCTCGTCCCTCTCATCGGTTCTCTTTCTCCTTGACTTGTCTGCAGCATTTGACACTTTGAATCACCAGATCCTCCTCGCCACTCTCGCCGAGCTTGGCATAGCTGAATCTGCCCTTTCCTGGTTCACGTCCTACCTGATGAATCACACTTATCAGGTAACATGGGATGGCTCCCTGTCCAAACCTTGCACGCTTGATACAGGTGTCCCTCAAGGCTCGGTACTGGGGCCTCTTCTGTTTTCCCTCTACACCAGATCTCTGGGCTCTGTAATTACATCCCACGGCTTTTCCTATCACTGCTATGCTGACGACACCCAGCTATTTCTCTCCTTTCCCTCATCTGACAAAGCCCTGATTGCAACACGCATATCTGAATGTCTGGCAGAAGTCAGCACCTGGACAACTGCCCATCACCTACAAGGCAGTCGATGGAACTGCCCCTGCCTACCTCCAAGTATTAGTAAAGCCACACACCCCAGCTCGATCCCTCCGCTCAACTACCTCAGCTGGACGTCTGGTACCGCCATCGCTAAGAGCAAGCAAAGGTCGATCAGCAAAGTCACAACTTTTCTCTGTTTTGGGACCTCAGTGGTGGAACGAGCTCCCTACCGATGTCAGGACCGCAGAGTCGCTGACCAGCTTCCGCAAAAGACTCAAAACTCACCTGTTCAGAGTTCATCTCGACTCTGCATAGAAACCAATGCACAGCCACCATTGAATGTTGTACGTCCTGGCACTTGTACATTGCACTTATTCAAGGTACTTAATTGTGTAGCATCTACAGTAGCTGCTATCGTTGCTTTACACGGGGAGTGGGTTAGCCTAGCGATTGTAATGCTTGCACTTGGTTCTATGAACATCTTTACTGTACCGACAGCGATATATTGTTTCACTTCTTATGACAAATGTACTTATTGTAACAAATGCCCTTATTGTAAGTCGCTTTGGATAAAAGCGTCTGCTAAATGCCCTAAATGTAAATGTAAATGTAATATATCACCACCACCACCATACTACTACACCACCACCACCAATAATATATCACCACCACCACCACCACCACCTTACTACTACACCACCACCACCGGTCCTTCCATCTGCAGTAAAGTGAAGGACAGTCACAGTTGAAGAGGCTTACCCTCGCTGCTGCTTGAGGCCGGGTCTGGAGAGGCCGGTTCTTGAGAGGCCGGTTCTGGAGGGGCCGGTTCTGGAGAGGCCGGGTCGTGGGGGGACCGGGCTGGAGGGGCCGGGGAGGCCACTCAGGCTGCGAGCCAGAGCGGTGGGGATGATGGGAAGGGGTCGGACCCCCACCACATCAAAGCCCCCAGCGCAGCTCGCTGCTAACCAGCGCAGCGAGAAGCCCAGCCGATCACCCTGCTGGGAACAGCTGACCTGACCTCTGACCCCCAGCAGCTGGGACAGGTCCGCCACCTCAGCACCCCCACAGGCCTGCTGCAGGCCCTGGGTGGATTTAACACATGTTAAATCTGCTCTAGAATGTCATAAGTAAACACTAGGCTCTAGAACGTCAATAATAAATACTAGGCTCTAGAGCGTCATTAGTAAACACTAGGCTCTGGAACATCATTAGTAAATACTAGGCTCTAGAACGTCATTAATGAACACTAGGCTCTAGAACATCATTAATTAACACTAGGCTCTAGAACGTCATGAGTAAACACTAGGCTCTAGAACGTCATTAATAAACGTCAGTTGTTCAAACTGGCATACACTTCATAACTGGACACTATGCACTTCACTTGTTTTTATCACAATGTCTTGTTTTTATCATGATGTTTTTTTTAAAGATGTCTGAGATTTTATAGTCATACTTTGTAAGGTGACCTTGGGTGACTTGAAAGGCGCCTCTAAATTAAATGTATTATTATTATTATTAGTAGTAGTAGTAGCAGTAGCAGCAGTAGCAGTAGCAGTAGCAGTAGCAGTAGCAGTAGCAGTAGCAGTAGCAGCAGTAGCAGTAGCAGCAGTAGCAGTAGCAGTAAGCTGTCCTGGCACCTGGAAGGCGAGGCTGAGGTCTAAGGGGCTGGGCTCCGGGTCTCCCTGGAGGATGAACTCTAGAGGGACCACCACGTCCCCCGGGAGCAGGAGGGAGGGAACCCGGACACCACCCTGTTCACGACCCGGGTCAAAGCGGTCCAGGGACAGGGTCACACCCTCCTCATCTGAAGAACAACAAGGGGTCATTACTCTACTAACCCTACTAACCCTAACTCCACTAACCCTAACTCCACTAACCCTAACTCCACTAACCCTAACTCCTCTAACCCTAACTCCACTAACCCTAACTCCACTAACCCTAACTCCACTAACCCTACTAACCCTATCATTGGGCACCAATGATAGGGTTAGTAGGGTTAGTAGAGTCCATCGTCCATCGAGGGCAGCCTCACCTTAACCTTGAACACAGATCCATTTGACCTTCTCCTTCACAACGGACCCACCTTCATCCACGCTGATGGAGCCCAGCAGGAAGCAGCAGGGGGTGGGGTATCTCCTCTGGGGGGCGGGGTTACTCCTCTGGTGGGCGGGGTTACTCCTCTGGTGGGCGTGGCGGTGGGCCAGACGGAGAGCCTTCTCCAACACCCGCAGGTGAGGGCACCTGATGAACACATGAACTCATGTTAACCTGGTGAACACATGAACTCATGTTAATCTAGTGAACACATGAACTCATGTTAACCTGGTGAACACATGAACTCATGTTAACCTGGTGAACACATGCACTCATGTTAATCTAGTGAACACATGAGCTCATGTTAATGGAGTGTGATGGAGGTCAGGTTGAAGCTACCTGTCCCGGGGTCTACCTGTCCGGGGCTCTACCTGTCCCGGGGAATACCTGTCCCGGGTTCTACCTGTCCTGGGGTCTACCTGTACCGGGGTCTACCTGTAGTAGCAGAGCTGAAGTCCGACCGCGTCCCCAGATGGGCTCGGATCCCACAGAGAGGACCTGGACTTTGGGAAAGCCAAGGTAGAAGGAGCATTCCCAGGCGTCCTCCTGGGGATTATAGTCCATATTTCAGTATAATAATACACTCGAGCCACTACTTAAACCAGCAGGAGAGGTGCTCTTCATTACCTGGTCATGCTCAGGGTGTCGGCAGTCAAAACATCTCCATAAACAAGCGCTGGTAGTCCGTGAAGGTTCATCTTCCAGCTCCTTCTGTCGTCATGTGTGTATGTATAGATAAAACATGTATGTGTTCTAACACTTAACGTTGATAAACTTTGATAATCCTCTAAACTATGCGTTGAAATGATAAGTAAATTAAGATTTAACGGACTTCACCGAACTTCGCCGAACCTCCGAGCACCGCGCGCAGCTCCCAATGACTTGAATTGGCGCTTCTTCCATGGCATTCGCGGGTTAGAGAGCGTCGACCAATCAGAAGCCGTGGCTTGGGCCTCCTGACCAATGGCTGGATTTATGTAAATCACGTGTTACGATATTATTATCAACACTCATTTGTACTATATGTATCGATTAGGTACGCAACCTTTAACTAAGATAAATCGGACATAATACTTTATTAGTTACGTTTGCCTTCGCCCTCCTATATTTAAATTAATATTTAGTAAGTATATTCTTCCTGGTTATGCGCCGTCGACGTATGGTTTAACTGATTGGCTTATGGAAACGCTGTATGCTGTGGGATTGGCTGATTAGCACGCGGTCTGCTGTCTGATTGGTTTACAGATATGCTTTCTACTATCTGATTAGCTAATGAATATTTTCCCGGTCTAGGGAAAGTAGGGGCGTGGTCTGGAAGTCAGTTGACAAAGTTTTCCATCATGGCGACCTCAGAAAGTCAACTAGTCCTAAATCAACTAGTTACAGAATCACAACTAGTTACAGAGGAACAACTAGCTGTGGACCAGCCAGGGTTTAACGAGCAGCAGTATTCGGTGTTGGTGGTGATTGGGGCGACTGGAGGAGCCGACCTGGTGTCAGAGATAGAGAGGGGTGAGTTAAACTAACCTAGAGGGGTGAGTTCCTGTTCAAACGAACCTATAGCGGGGTGAGTTACTGTTTAAACTAACCTAGAGAGGGCTGAGTTACTGTTTAAACGAACCTAGCGAGGGGTGAGATACTGTTAAACTACTAGAGGTTAGATGTTGTATGCTAATTATAGGGTTAGATGTTAGGGATAGGGTTGGTGGTTCGATTTTTGGGTAAGATGATGGGATAGGGTTCGATTTTAGGAATAGGGTTAGATGTAAGAGATGAGGTTAGATGTCAGGGATAGGGCTAGATGTTAGGGATAGGGTTAGATGATATGGATAGATGTTAAGGATAGGGTTAGATCATGGGGATACGGTTAGATGATAGGGAAAGGGGTTAGATATTAGGGCTAGGATGAGATGTTAGGGGTAGACTTAGATGTTGGGGTTAGATGTCAGGGATAGGGTTAGATGTTATGGATAGGGTTAGATGATGGGGATAGGGTTAGATGTTAGGGTTAGATGATAGGGAAAGGGGTTAGATGTTAGGGGTAGGATGAGATGTTAGGGATAGAGTTAGATGTTGGGGTTAGATGTTCGGGATAGGGGTAGATGTTAGGGATGGGGTAGATGTTAGGGATGGGGTAGATGTTAAGAATGGGGTAGATGTTAGGGATAGGGCTAGATGTCAGGGATAGGGTTAGATGATGGGGATACATTAAGTGGTTAGCTGTTGGGTGTAGAACATATGCATGTAGTGGTCAACAGGGGTTAGCCCGGTGCAATACTTCCTCCTAGTCTGCTGTGAGAAAGAGGAAGTGGACCATGTGACCTGATGCGTCAGTCTGTGATTGGTTGTTCAGGTATCCGTTCGTGGGACGTGGACCGCGGTCGCTGTAACCTGGACCAGCAGCTGAAGCAATTTGTGTCCCGACACTCGGCCTTCTACACCAAGGAGGTCCCAGGTAACCCTGAATCATCTATCTATCTATCTATCTATCTATCTATCTATCTATCTATCTATCTATCTATTGTCGTGGCAATTTCTCTATCAGATATTGCGTCTAAGACAGGTGAGATATTTAGATGCAAAAAGCACACAATACTTGTAGGCAATTGCTGGTCACATATATTTGTAATAAAAGTATGAACAAAGATACATCTCAATATGCATCAACAAATAATAAAACAGGCATACAATAATAATAATCTGAGGCCTCAGATGGGAGTTCGCCCTGCGTCTTACTTCATTCTCTAAAGGTACGCTAGGAGAAGTCCACCGAGTGTTCCAAGTAATGAGTTCTTATTCACTTGGGTTGGTTTCTGGAGGAGGTTCTGTCCCCCAATAAACCAAAAGGCTTTGTTTTACCAGATGGTAATCTCTACAATCGAAGCTCCCCAGGATGCCATTGAAGGGGTTCGCGGCCGTGCCATGTAACCTTTTGCTTACTCAACGCTAGCCAGGGGCTCAAGGAACAGGCCCACACATCAAATGATTGCATGGAAACAGATCACATCGTAAAGAAGACATAGGAAGAGGCAGGCAATAAAATGCATCACACGAAACTCAAAGGTTCACACTTTAGATGACCCACAAGGAGTATAGAAGGCAGGCAATGTATGCATATATAAATCACACAAAATAGTAACAAAACTTAAGTTCATAGATAGACAAAAGAAAACAATACAACATGTAGATTTTCCATCACACTATCTATCTATCTATATAATTCACATGGGTTTGTAGTGGCTTGAGTTGGATGGGGGTAAACTGTATACTATTTAGTAATGGAATAGAATCCAAATATACAGAGACCTGGTAAAATAACAATCCACACCAGGCACAAATCAGACTAGCGTTGTCAGGTGATAGCATGGTCAGGAGGCTAGCATGAGGCTAGCATGGTCAGGAGGCTAACATGAGGCTAGCATGGTCAGGAGGCTAGCATGGTCAGGAGGCTAACGTGAGGCTAGCATGGTCAGGAGGCTAGCATGAGGCTAGCATGGTAAAGTGGTTAGCAGGGGGCTAGCATGGTCAGGTGGCTAATACAAGGCTAGCTTGGTCAGGAGGGCAGCAGGATGCCATCATGGTGAGGTGGCTAGCAGGAGCCTAGCATGGTCAGGGGGAAAAGAAAAGTCAGGGGGCTAGCTAGCATGGTCAGAAGGCTAGCTAACATGATCAGGAGGCTAGCTAGCATGGTCAGAAAGCTAGCTAACATGGTCAGGGGGCTAGCTAGCATAGTCAGGGGGGCTAGCTAGCATGGTCAGGGGGCTAGCATGAGGTGCTTGTTTTTTATGGTTGTGGTTGTTAAAGCACTCACATGATGAGTGATGAGTATATTATTTCTATCACTGAAAGAACATCAGCTGAGCAGCCTGAAACAAGCCGACAAAGACTCTTCTATCTGCTGAAGAGACATGAGATTCCCCTTCAGCTAGTCTCCAGCCACTTCTCTCTAGCGCCCAGAGATCAGGGTCCTGCCCTGCAGGGGCTGCAGACCCCGAGCGAGAATCTGTTTAAAACTGTATAAATCACCCAGAATAACTGGAGGAGCAAACTCACACTGAAGCCATAGTCCAACTTTTGGGTAAGGTTACTTTACTTTCCGAGCACCCATTGCCAAATAGCACGTAAAACTATTTACAGTGTCCACCTATATTTGGAGCTGATTGTCATGTGACCCTCTAGAGGAGCTGTTTGTCATGTGACCCTCTAGAGGAGCTGTTGTCATGTGACCCTCTAGAGGAGCTGTTGTCATATGAACCTGTGGAGGAGCTGTTGTCATGTGACCCTCTAGAGGAGCTGTTGTCATGTGACCCGCTAGAGGAGCTGTTGTCATATGAACCTGTGGAGGAGCTGTTGTCATGTGACCCTCTAGAGGAGCTGTTGTCATGTGACCCTCTAGAGGAGCTGTTGTCATGTGACCCTCTAGAGGAGCTGTTGTCATGTGACCCTCTAGAGGAGCTGTTGTCATGTGACCCTCTAGAGGAGCTGTTTAAAGAGATAGTATGTATAGCCGTGTTTCCCCCAGCAATGTATGGTTAAGGCGGCCGCCTTAACAACAACAGGGCTCCGCCTTGACTACCAATGTATAAAATATATAATAATAATCATTATTTTTTAATTATTATGCAAGTACACAACTCTCGTAGGAAAAAGAAAACATACTTCCATCAAGTACAAAAAATAAAGATAAATAATGCATCGGTAATACTGTTCAAAACAATAGTGGTGCCATAGAGCTTTTGGAATTGAAAGGGCAGCACCAGGTGGTTGAATATACTATTGAGAACTGAAACCCTCACCGAAGACCGCAGGGCCAGGAGACATAGATAGTCTTTATAGATATAGGTGTATTGTGTATAGATATAGCTGAATTGTGTATAGATATAGCTGTATTGTGTATAGATAGTCTTTATAGATATAGCTGTATTGTGTATAGATAGTCTTTATAGATATAGCTGTATTGTGTATAGATAGTCTTTATAGATATAGCTGTATTGTGTATAGATAGTCTTACTAGACACAGTGGGGGTGGCGCCCCTCTACACTGTCTGGGATGGTCGTGTCCTGTGGCCTAGAAGGAGTTCAACTTATTATACCAACGAAGAAGAAAGCCTCCAGTGTAACCATAGCAACCGTCCACAGGCCAAAGAACGCTGCTGCACTCGGGGGATGTTCTGCACTGTGGGGTGGTGCTGAACCCCACCTACCAGCTGCTCTGCTCCCAGGTAACCTATACTGACTAACCCCTTCTAACTAACAAACTCCTACTAAGTAACTCCTAACCTACCAGCTACTCTGCTCCCAGGTAACCTACACTGACTAACCCCTTCTAACTAACTAACTCCTACTAAGTAACTCCTAACCTACCAGCTCCTCTGCTCCCAGGTAACCTATATTGACTAACCCCTTCTAACTAACTAATTCCTACTAAGTAACTCCTAACCTACCAGCTGGTCTGCTCCCAGGTAACCTACACTGACTAACCCCTACTAACTAACCCCTTCTAACTAACTAACCCCTACTAAATAACCCCTACTAACTTACTCCTACCCCTTACCCAGTCTTCTACCATCTTGCATTTCTCTCTCTGTAGCTAGCTGTAACTAGGTCATCATAACTAGAGAATCATGTTTATTATAGAGATATGGTAGATCATGTTTATTATAGATATATGATATAACATATAGAGATATGATGGATCATGTTAATTAAAGAGATATGATATAACATATAGAGATATGATGAATCATGTTTATTATAGAGATATGATGGATCATGTTTATTATAGAGATATGATGAATCATGTTTATTATAGAGATATGGTAATCATGTTTATTATAGAGATATGATGAATCATGTTTATTATAGAGATATGATGGATCATGTTTATTACAGAGATATGATATAACATATAGAGATATGATGGATCATGTTTATTATAGAGATATGATGGATCATGTTTATTATAGAGATATGATGAATCATGTTTATTAAAGACATATGATATAACAGAGATATGATAGATAATGTTTATTATAGAGATATTATATAACAAAGATATGATAGATAATGTTGCTTATAGAGATATGCTATTACATAGAGATATGATTGATCATGTTTATCATAGAGATATGATATAACAAAGATATGATAAATCATGTTTATTATAGAGATATGATATAACAGAGATATGAAAGATGTTTATTATAGAGATATGATATAACAGAGATATGACGGATCATGTTTATTATAGAGATATGATATAACACATAGAGATATGATGGATCATGTTTATTATGTTGGTTCTCTCTGTAGGTCCGCAGCTTTGTGGCAGATGTTTCTCGTAACAAACTCCTGGTCCTGATTGGTCAGTGCTCCGAGGTGACAGGGGACATCGTCCTACAGAAGGGCTGCTACTCCGCCAAGGACTTCATCCAGATGTTCTCTGAGGAAGAGGTGAGGACATGTTAAGATGTTCACTGAGGAAGAGGTGAAGACATGTTAAGATGTTCTCTGAGGAAGAGGTGAGGACATGTTAAGATGTTCTCTGAGGAAGAGGTGAGGACATGTTAAGATGTTCTCTGAGGAAGAGGTGAGGACATGTTAAGATGTTCTCTGAGGAAGAGGTGAGGACATGTTAAGATGTTCTCTGAGGAAGAGGTGAGGACATGTTAAGATGTTCTCTGAGGAAGAGGTGAGGACATGTTAAGATGTTTACCTATGAAGAGGACTTGTTGAGATGTTTGTTCCTACTCCATCAGACAGCAGCTGCTCTAGGCTCAGCCGACCCGTTGCTGAAGGCTCGCCTGACCCTGAGCTGTCCCAGCTCTGGGCTGTGGGGGGACCTGGAGCAGGAGACCCAGAAGCTGAGGGGTCTGGTGGACATCCTGGTGAACCCCCCCTCCCTGCTGCCTGAGATGGAGGGTCTGAAGGAGTTTACAGAGTACCTCTCGGAGTCCCTGGAGCCCCAAGAACCCTTCGACCTGCTGGAGGCCCCCAGCACGGTGGGCTTCCTGAAGCTGTCGCGGCCCTGCTGCTACGTGTTCCCGGGGGGGCGGGGAGACTCCGCCTTCTTTGCCGTCAACGGCTTCAACGTGCTGGTGAATGGCGGTTCTGACCCGCAGTCCTCGTTCTGGAAACTGGTCCGACACCTGGACAGGATCGACTCTGTCCTCCTCACACACGTCGGCATTGACAACCTTCCAGGCTTTAACAGCCTCCTGCTGAGGAAGGCGGCGGAGATGGAGCAGGACCAGTCGTCTGAGGACTGCGTGAAGAACAAGATCTCTCCTGAGATCGGGGTGGTTTTCTTTAACGCCCCAGACAGACTAAAGTGTTTGGACGGAGAGTGTAAGGAGCTGCGGAGCTGTGACCAGGCCGCCCTCACCCTGCAGACCTTAGGGAAACTGTCCATCCAACCGCAGGCCCTCAGCCGCTCCCCTGGACCCGTCCTGGAACCCCTCATCCTTTTCCAGAAGATGGGGGTGGGGAGACTGGAGATGTACGCCCTCAATCCCGTCAAAGACAGTAAAGAACTGCAGGCCTTCATGCAGACGTGGCTCTGCAATGAACCTAGCATGAAGGACACGGATATTCCTCTGCCATGTACAGTGTCCATTTGTGCCTTGCTCGTGTGGCATCCCTCCAGTGCAGACGAGAAGATCATCAGAGTCCTCTTCCCTGGCTGCACACCACAGTCCAAGATTCTACAGGGACTAGAAAAACTCAAACACCTCAGCTTCCTCAAGCAGCCGGTCAGCTACATGAGGGACCTGGAGGCATCCAAAGGAGATAAACCACCAAGACATACGGACAGCCGGGAAAGCCTGAAGTCCCTGAACAAAGAGTCCAGGTCCAGCAATGCCCTTCTCAAGGAAAAGATGTCAAGGGTGGATGTAAGGAAACAGGAGGTAAAGACAAAGGCCAGGGGCATAGGAGGAGGTGAACCTGCTCTTAAAGAAGGGAAGGAGAAGGAAGACAAGTCGAAACCACTAAGTGAAGCCAAAGCAAGACCTGAAACAGCAGAAATACCGGCTCTAAAGAAAAAGAACGTTGGCACCAAGAGAGAAGAAAATGGAGAGAAGAAGAGAGAGGATCTAACCCTAGAGAAAGGGAAAGAAGTATTGAAGAAGGAACTAAAGAAAGATGTTAAAACAGACCCTAGAAAGGAGAACACAGTGAAGGAGCTGAATGCAGAGGAGAAAAGGATAGTTGGTTCAAAGCAGAAGTTATCTGCTTTGGAAGTGAAGAAAACCACAAGTGGTTCATTAACAGGAAACACAGAATCGAAAAGAGCATTAGTTAAGAATGGAACTCTAAAGAAAGATGGACCCCTTCCAAAAAAGGGAACAAAATCAAGCCCTTCAAACAAGAGTTTAGAGAATGGCCAGAAGACCCCGAGTCAAACACAAGACGCTGGTGGTGATGACGGGGCCCTATCCAAGGAGAAGACCCCGAGTCAAACACAAGACGCTGCCCTACTGCCTCCGGCCAGGACCCCTAAAAGAGAACGCAGTGTGAACTTTGACCTGACGCCCATTGAGTTCAGGTCACCCCCGAAGGGGAATGGGCAGGGGCCAGGGAGCAGTGAGGAGTTGACGGACTATGAATCCAGTGTTGAGTCTGCAGGCCATACACCTTTTCCTAAATGCAAAACCGATGACAGACCAGACAGCTTTGACTTTGAAGAGATAAGCTCAGAGGAGCTCTGTTGGCCCAAAGACGCTCTGGCAGAAGAAGATAATGTCGATAATACGTCCAGAACAGGAATCACTTTACCTCTTGGAGCAGCTCAAATACACCATGTAGCAGATGTGCTCCAGGAAGTTCCTCATGATGTAGACCTCTGTTTGGTATCCCCTTGTGAGTTCCAACACTCATGGACCGCAGAAACCAGCCAGCAGTGTCTGAGTACTGACCTGGTTGCTGGACCGCTACCAGGCTGTGATGATGGGAACAACCGGTCAGACCACAAGCAGCAGACAGTCAGTGACTTGGTGCCCACTGACTCTGAGGGCTCCAGCAGTCTCTTCTCTCTTCATCATGACCTGCTTAGTCTTGATGTATCTCCTGTTGTATTGGAGCCTTCTTCTCCTGACCCCCCCCCTGCCCCCGTTAAAGACCTCCCCCCATTACCCAGGCAGCCAGGAGCTAGCATGGCTGATGCAGATGCTTCCTTCAGGAACCCTAAAAGCACCGCTGCTAAGACTAGGAAAACCCCGGGGCCTTCTCCCAGGGCAAGCTCTGGACAGGAGAAGCCCAAGACAGGCAGTGGTTCTGGGGCATTGAAGAACCGGTCCAGCCTGGACAATCGGCCCACCAGCAGAAACTCTGGCTCTAGACCCGGCCCGGCTAAGCCTCCATCCCCTGGTGGGTATAACGGGTCACAGGTCACAGGTCCAGGTCATGGGTCACAGGTCACTATACCCTCAAGCTGTAGAACATATCCAGGTCATGTAGTTTACCACTTTACCTCCTGCTCCTGCAGTTTACACCACTGTACCTCCTGCTCCTGTAATTTACACCACTTTACCTCCTGCTCCTGTAGTTTACACCACTTTACCCCCTGCTCCTGTAGTTTACACCACTTTACCTCCTGCTCTTGTAGTTTACACCACTTTATCTCCTGCAGTTTACACCACTTTACCTCCTGCTCCTGTAGTTTACACCACTGTACCTCCTGCTCCTGTAGTTTACACCACTTTACCTCCTGCTCTTGTAGTTTACACCACTTTACCTCCTGCTCTTGTAGTTTAAACCACTTTATCTCCTGCAGTTTACACCACTTTACCTCCTGCTCCTGTAGTTTACACCACTGTACCTCCTGCTCCTGTAGTTTACACCACTTTACCTCCTGCTCTTGTAGTTTACACCACTTTACCTCCTGCTCTTGTAGTTTACACCACTTTATCTCCTGCAGTTTACACCACTTTACCTCCTGCTCCTGTAGTTTACACAACTGTACCTCCTGCTCCTGTAGTTTACACCACTTTACCTCCTGCTCTTGCAGTTTACACCACTTTACCTCCTGCTCTTGCAGTTTACACCACTTTACCTCCTGCTCTTGTAGTTTACACCACTTTACCTCCTGCTCTTTTAGTTTACACCACTTTATCTCCTGCAGTTTACACCACTTTACCTCCTGCTCCTGTAGTTTACACCACTTTACCTCCTGCTCCTGTAGTTTACACCACTTTACCTCCTGCTCCTGTAGTTTACACCACCACTCTACCTCCTGCTCCTGTAGTTTACACCGCTTTACCTCCTGCTCCTGTAGTTTACACCACTTTACCTCCGGCTCCTGTAGTTTACACCACTTTACCTCCTGTAGTTTACACCACTCTACCTCCTGTAGTTTACACCACTCTACCTCCTGTTCCTGTAGTTTACACCACCCTTTACCTTGGTCCCCTAGGCCCAGGGGCGCCGGTCGTCTACCTGGACATGGCCTACCTGCCGTCGGGTGCGGCGCGGGCCAGCGTGGACGTGGTGTTCTTCCAGCAGCTGCGCTCCTCGTGCTACATCATCAGCGGAGACGAGCCCCAGACAGAGCTGAGTCTGAGGGGGATACTGGACGCCCTGCTGGAGGGGAAGACCGCCTGGCCTCACATCCAGGTACCTAGTCCAGCTGTGTATTAAAGACTAGGTCACCAAGGAGGTTCACGTCTCCGTGGAAACTGGGTCGCAGTTCTTATCGACGTTAATGCCTATTGTTGTAGAGTTGATGTCATTGTGCGTCATTGTGTGAGCAGGTGACCCTGATCCCCACCTTCGACTCGCCCTCCATGCACCAGTGGTACCAGGAGACCCACGGGCAGCAGGCCGCGCTGGGCCTCACCGTGCTGGGCTCCAACAGCACCGTGGCCATGCAGGAGGACAGCTTCCCCGCCTGCAAGGTAGAGTTCTGATCACCGGACCCTGACCCTACACCGCGGCCCCTAGACCCTGACCCTACACCGTGGCCCCTAGACCCTGACCCTACACCGTGGCCCCTAGACCCTGACCCTACACCGTGGCCCCTAGACCCTGACCCTACACCGCGGCCCCTAGACCCTGACCCCCAGTCCCTGACACCAGACCCGGTTCCTAGACCCTGTCCTTAGACCTTGTTCCCCGTGACCCCTAGACCCTGTTCAGAGACCCTTTCCTTGACCCTGACCCCAGACACTAGACCCCAGGTGGTCTGGAAGTCTTCTAAAGGAGCTTATCTCATGTTGCCAATGGACAGCTCTCTGATACTGTTTAGTACGAAGAACCGTCCACAGAAAATTGTTCTTGTTATTATTGTTCTCAGTGTTATTGTTATTAGTCCCATTATAACTCGATCCAGACTGATTTTAACTGTTCAGCTTCCTTCATTCACTGCTGCTGTCCTCAAAAAAGCAGCCATTGCTTAATGATTAGCTACCCCAGGTTATGCTACCTGGGATTCCCTCCATTAGAAGAGATAAATACCAACTGTCCCTAGTTTGAGGAACCCTTGTAAAATGCTAATTTATAGTTCTAGCTCTGGCTAATAACCACCTAGCTCAAACTAATAACCTATAGCTTAGCTCCAGCTATGACTTCTTAGCTTTAGCTAATAACCTCCTAGCCCTCCTAACCGACTAGCTATAACTAATAACCTGCCTAGCTCAAGCTAATAATCACCTAGCTCAAGCTATTAACCATCTAGCTCAAGCTAATCAACATCTAGCTCAAGCTAATAACCACCTAGCTCAAGCTAATAACGCCTAGCTCAAGCTAATAACCGCCTAGCTCAAGCTAATAATCACCTAGCTCAAGCTAATAACCATCTAGCTCAAGCTAATCACCACCTAGCTCAAGCTAATAACCACCTAGCTCAAGCTAATAACCACCTAGCTCAAGCTAATAACCACCTAGCTCAAGCTAATAACCACCTAGCTCAAGCTAATAACCACCTAGCTCAAGCTAATAACCGCCTAGCTCAAGCTAATCACCAGCCAGCTCCAGCTAATTAAGAACTGTATCACAAACCTGTGTGGCGCTATGTGCTCATATCTGCTCCTGTGTCATTTCATTAAGTCTTTGCTGTTTTTCTTCCATGATTCAATCCATTGCTAATGTTTTCATGTTCAGGTAGCGTTGTGTTGTAACCCACTGTGGATGGTTTTATTTCTGTTTTAAGATGTAATATGTTCGGCCTTCCTAATGATCCAATTCATAGCTTCAGTCAAGATGTAGATAATGGCTGCTGGGGGGCTGAGAGGTTTGCTATGTTTTCAGTATTAATTATTCATTATTTTAAACTGAAATCTATTCCTATGTTCAGAGAGTCAGCCTCTCCACCAGGTGGCGACGTGTTACACCACTGCTTTAGAAGATGCTATTTAAAGACAATTGAATAAAGTGTATTTTCACACAATCCTATTTAATTTAGTTTTGCTTTATTTGAGCAGAGTGGAATTAGAGGTGGTTAACAGGAGTCATACGTTTTTATAGTAAAACATTCAGATATCATTCTGTATTGAAACACTAATTTAAATTACATTTCCTTTCAAAATAAATGAATACATTTAATTAAGTTTGTTGTCTTGTATGATTATTGATATGAATTTGGATACATGATGTAATATTCAGAATAAATACATATCGTCTTCAACAATGGCTGATTGGTTATCTCTAAATATCGATGGTCTTACTGGTCCAGCTGGTTAGAGCCAGCTATTGTCCTATCAAAGAATTGATGGTACAAGCTGGCTCTGAGGTTTGTCTGAGTGGCCACATGGCTGTGTGGTGCTCAGGCTGTTGGTGGCACTCAGACGTGCTGCTCACCAAACTCAGGCCAGGAGTCAGACGTGGTGACCTACGGGCTCATCAAAGGCCCGTATAGCCTTGCATTAGGGTCCGTTTATCCCTGGAGAGAGACGATAAAGGCCTGTATAGCCTCGGAGCAAAATCTAAATTGTCGTCGTCTATCCGACCGCTTTGGAAAGGCTCAGTTACAGTCCCTGTGACGTGATGCTTTAAGGACACCGCTGTACTTTGTGCTTTGGTCTTTATGCTAAATATGCTGAAGTCACTGGTCTGGTTAGAGACAGTGGGAGCTTGCTGGTCTGAACTGGGCTACATCAGCAGTAGGACTGGTATGGTCAGAGGCAGTGGGACTGGTCTGGTCAGAGGCATTGGGAGCTTGCTGGTCCGGCAGGGAGTAGAACTGGCCGGCCTCCCATTGCAGGGCCTTGAGGTTCTGGTGCCTGAAGACGCGAGTGGCCTCCACCACCTGGAGCAGAACATCAGGAGCAGATCATCAGAGGCCTTGCTCAAGGGCACTTCTTCCGTGGATGAGGACGTAGGAGAGTGCTGCACAACCACTCCCCACATCCACACCTGGGATTCGAGCCTTCCACCCTCCGGTTACCGCTCCAACTCAACCAGTAGGCCACAGACACCCCCATTCATGGCAGAGATGTGTTCATAGAGATTATAGTAAGATGAAGGACACACCAGTAGATAATACAAAAACATGTATTCAAGGTAATGCTCACCCTTTTATTTCTGAGATGTAGGTAACTGTCATAAGTGCAGGTCACTGGCCAGCTCTATAGAACTTGACTCCCTTTGTTCGAAAGCAATGTCAAATAATCATGTCCAACATCCTAACTGGATGTGAAAGCATGATTGTAGACCATAAAGCATAATCCATACCACGGTCTGATCCAACCTCAGGGCCTAGTCTGAGGAGCTTAGTCTGTATGGAGACCTTATTCTGTATGTAGGGCTTAGTCCTGAATTACCTGGTTGTTGATGTGATCAATGGGACGGATCCCTGCATACTGAAGAGAGACGGGAGAGAGACAAGATAAGAGACAACACCTTATGAACTACGCTAAAGTATATTACTACTTTATCCACACAATACGCTCTAGAACCTGTAGACTGCGCTCTAGAACCAGGTCTAGCCTTTAGAATACACTCGAGAATCCGGTTTAGCCTGTAGACTGCGCTCTAGAACCCGGTCTAGCCTGTAGACTGCGCTCTAGAACCCGGTCTAGCCTTTAGACTACGCTCTAGAACCCGGTCTAGCCTGTAGACTGTGCTCTAGAACCAGGTCTAGCCTTTAGACTACACTCTAGAACCCGCTCTTGCCTATGCTCTAAAACCCGCTCTAGCCTTTAGACTGCGCTCTAGAACCCGGTCTAGCCTTTAGACTACACTCTAAAACCTGGTCGAGCCTACGCTCTAGAACCCGGTCTAGCCTTTAGACTACACTCTAGAACCTGGTCGAGCCTTTATAATACACTCTAGAACCCCGTCTAGCCTACGCTCTAGAACCCCGTCTAGCCTTTAGACTACAATCTAGAACCTGGTCTAGCCTTTAGACTACCCTCTAGAACCCGGTCTAGCCTACGCTCTAGAACCCGGTCTAGCCTTTAGACTACACTCTAGAACCCGGTCTAGCCTGTAGACTGCGCTCTAGAACCCAGTCTAGCCTGTAGACTGCGCTCCAGAACCTGGTCTAGCCTTTAGACTGTGCTCTAGAACCCGGTCTAGCCTGTAGACTGCTCTCTAGAACCCGGTCTAGCCTTTAGACTGCGCTCTAGAACCCGGTTTAGGCTTTAGGCTACAGTCTAGAACCCGGTCTAGCCTGTAGACTGCGCTCTAGAACCCGGTCTAGCCTTTAGACTGCGCTCTAGAACCCGGTCTAGCCTGTAGACTGCGCTGTAGAACCCGGTCTAGCCTTTAGACTGCGCTCTAGAACCTGGTCTAGCCTTTACTACCTCCTACATGAGATCCTCCATGGAGGAGTTCCTCAGATCAACATGGAGGTCCTCCGATCAACATGGAGGTCCTCCGATCAACATAGAGGTCGTCCAATCAACGCTTTCTGTTTCTTACCGAGCTCTCCTGCAGTCTGTTTTTACTGTGACTCTGGAGCGGGGGGCCGTTGGAGGCTCGGGTGGTGGGGTGTAGGGTGGAGGGTAGGGTGGTGGTGGGGTGTAGGTTGGGGGGTAGGGTGGTGGTGGGGTGTAGGGTGGTGGTGGTGGGGGGTAGGGTGGGGGTACTGGGGTGTAGGGTGGGGGGTAGGGTGGTGGTGGGGTGTAGGGTGGGGGTGGTGGGGTGTAGGGTGGGGGTGGGGTGTAGGGTGGGGGGTAGGGTGGTGGTGGGGTGTAGGGTGGGGGTGGTGGGGGGTAGGGTGGGGGTGGGGTGTAGGGTGGTGCTGGGTCGCAGGGTGGATCTCCAGGGAGAGGGGAGGAGGAGGGTGGAGAAGCAGAAGGAGGGTTGATCTGAAAAGAAGAAAGTCTTCAGTGATTCAGAGGTTTCTGTCTCTGCCTGCTCTGCTATGTGTGCTAGGTGAACTCTGACCCTGGGTTAGGTTAGGTGAACTCTGACCCTGGGTTAGGTTAGGTGAACTCTGACCCTGGGTTAGGTTAGGTGAACTCTGACCCTGGGTTAGGTTAGGTGAACTCTGACCCTGGGTTAGGTTAGGTGAACTCTGACCCTGGGTTAGGTTAGGTGAACTCTGACCCTGGGTTAGGTTAGGTGAACTCTGACCCTGGGTTAGGTTAGGTGAACTCTGACCCTGGGTTAGGTTAGGTGAACTCTGACCCTGGGTTAGGTTAGGTGAACTCTGACCCTGGGTTAGGTTAGGTGAACTCTGACCCTGGGTTAGGTTAGGTGAACTCTGACCCTGGGTTAGGTTAGGTGAACTCTGACCCTGGGTTAGGTTAGGTGAACTCTGACCCTGGGTTAGGTTAGGTGAACTCTGACCCTGGGTTAGGTTAGGTGAACTCTGACCCTGGGTTAGGTTAGGTGAACTCTGACCCTGGGTTAGGTTAGGTGAACTCTGACCCTGGGTTAGGTTAGGTGAACTCTGACCCTGGGTTAGGTTAGGTGAACTCTGACCCTGGGTTAGGTTAGGTGAACTCTGACCCTGGGTTAGGTTAGGTGAACTCTGACCCTGGGTTAGGTTAGGTGAACTCTGACCCTGGGTTAGGTTAGGTGAACTCTGACCCTGGGTTAGGTTAGGTGAACTCTGACCCTGGGTTAGGTTAGGTGAACTCTGACCCTGGGTTAGGTGAACTCTGACCTTGGGTTAGGTGAACTCTGACCCTGGGTTAGGTGAACTCTGACCCTGGGTTAGGTGAACCCTGACCCTGGGTTAGGTGAACCCTGACCCAGGGTTAGGTGAACCCTGACCCAGGGTCAGGTGACTCCGACCCTGCTGAAGAACATTTCCTTTGGGCTGCCCTCTCCATTCGCTGGGCGTTAATCATTCCCCTAAGGCCTTCGGCCTCCCGTGATCTTTGGACCGATTCGATTGTTATTCATTGTTCGTGGTCAAAGTCTGGTCTGGTTAAAGATTAAAAACATGAATCCAAACTCCAACCTGGTGTTGAGTGTTTGGCGGTGGGTCCTGGTTCCAGGGGGGGTGAGGGTCCTGGTTCCAGGGGGGGTGAGGGTCCTGGTTCCAGGGGGGGTGAGGGTCCTGGTTCCAGGGGGGGTGAGGGTCCTGGTTCCAGGGAGGGTGAGGGTCCTGGTTCCAGGGGGGGTGAGGGTCCGGTTCCCCTCTGCTGCCGGAGCTCCTCCTCCCGCCTCAGGTCCTCCTCAATGTCCCTCTTGACGCGGCCCGGGACGCCCGCCCCCCCCATGCCCAGCCCCTCCCTCCAGCCACGAGGCCATGCTCCCCCAGCTGCCCCTGGTGTGACGCTGCTCCTGGTGCCTCCGTCAGCCTCCGTCACCGGAGCCAGGGGGTCGAGACGGGCGGGGGGCAGGACCCGACGGTGGACCCAAGAGGTGTGGTGGTCGGTAGGGCTCCAGAGGTCTTCAGTGTGTCTCTGAGGACAGCAGGAGGAGGGAGACCCTGGGGCCAACTCCCTCTCTCCTCCTCTGTCTCTGCTGCTTTCCTCTAAAGGCCTCCCTCTCTCAGACCCTCTCAGGCTGGCCTCCAGCTGGGAGGGAGCGTGCTGACCTTCCTGGGGCTTAGGGTCGAGGTTAGGGTTAGGGGAGGGGTTAGGGTCGAGGTTAGGGGAGGGCTTAGGGTCGAGGTTAGGGTTAGGGGAGGGTTTAGGGTCGAGGTTAGGGTTAGGGGAGGGGTTAGGGTCGAGGTTAGGGGAGGGGTTAGGGTCGAGGTTAGGGTTAGGGGAGGGGTTAGGGTCGAGGTTAGGGTTAGAGTAGGGGTTAGGGTCGAGGTTAGGGTTAGGGGAGGGGTTAGGGTCGAGGTTAGGGTTAGGGGAGGGGTTAGGGTCGAGGTTAGGGGAGGGGTTAGGGTCGAGGTTAGGGTTAGGGGAGGGGTTAGGGTCGAGGTTAGGGGAGGGGTTAGGGTCGAGGTTAGGGTTAGGGGAGGGGTTAGGGTCGAGGTTAGGGTTAGGGGAGGGGTTAGGGTCGAGGTTAGGGTTAGGGGAGGGGTTAGGGTCGAGGTTAGGGTTAGGGTAGGGGTTAGGGTCGAGGTTAGGGTTAGGGGAGGGGTTAGGGTCGAGGTTAGGGTTAGGGGAGGGTTTAGGGTCAAGGTTAGGGGAGGGGTTAGGGTCGAGGTTAGGGTTAGGGGAGGGGTTAGGGTCGAGGTTAGGGTTAGGGGAGGGGTTAGGGTCGAGGTTAGGGTTAGGGGAGGGTTTAGGGTCGAGGTTAGGGTTAGAGTAGGGGTTAGGGTCGAGGTTAGGGTTAGGGGAGGGGTTAGGGTCGAGGTTAGGGTTAGGGGAGGGTTTAGGGTCGAGGTTAGGGTTAGAGTAGGGGTTAGGGTCGAGGTTAGGGTTAGGGGAGGGGTTAGGGTCGAGGTTAGGGTTAGGGGAGGGGTTAGGGTAGGATCTAGGGTCGAGGTCAGGGGAGGGGTTATCTTGCTGTGAACTCCTTCCCTGCTGGATCTCTCGCTGTGTCAGGAAGCGGACTTGGTTTCTCTCCTTACCTTTCAGCCCAGAAGGGCTGAGCTGGCAAAATAAAGACTTGGACTTGATGTCAACCATCTCCGCCCTGCTGGGCTTCAGTCCCCGCGCACGCCGCAGTGTCTCCTCTCGCTCCTGAGCCTCGCGCATCTCCCTCTCGATCGGCGTCTCCGGGGAGAGCCCCCCCGGCCCTGTTCTGTCCTCGGGGCTGACAGGGGAGGGGCGGCCATCGCTGCTGCGGTCAGAGGCCGGTGGCCGGGCCAGCCCCAGGGTGGAGGAGCGGTCTCTCTGGGTAGAGGCATGGTCTGGTACATCCTGCTTCTGCCAGGGTGCTGCCGTACCTTGCTGGTGCAGGGGCCTCGACGGAGGCTTGGAGGGAGGCTGGTCTGGAGGCAGAGCTGCGTTCTGAGGAGACCTCGGCACATTCAGCCGGTCTCGCTCCAGCTTCTGGAACTGCTGTCTGGCGGTGCTGAAGTCGATCTGCCCGCTGTCGATGCTCCCAAACGTGTCTGTGGTTCCTCCTTCTGGGCTCAAGGTGCGGGACTCAAAGCGGAGACTAGAACCTCCCAGCCGCTCAGCCGGAGAGGGGATCGGTTCCTTCCCGCTCCCAGAGCAGCCCCGGGCCCCTGGTGTCAAGCTGCTCTTTGGGGCTTGGGTGCGGATGATCTCTAGACGCAGTTCTTGTTGCTCTTCTTCCTGAGCTGCAGGTCCGTGCTGCTCGGTGCGGTACCGCTCCTCCTCCTCCTGGAACAGGCGTCCCGGCCTCCAGTGGCTCTGGTAGGTCTGCAGCCTGAAGCCCTCCCCCTCCCTCAGGGTGGCCAGCTGCAGCCGTCTCCGTGGAGAAAGCATCCACGCCTCGTTCAGCCCCGCCTCCAGACTCCCATAGTCGACAAAACTGTAGAAACCGCAGGGCGAGCCGGCGCTGCTGTTGGGACTACTTGGACTACTGGGACCACTGGGACTGCTGGGACCGGGACTACTGGGACTGCTGGGACCGGGACTACTGGGACCACTGGGACTACTGGGACCGGGACTACTGGGACTACTGGGACCACTGGGACTGCTGGGACCGGGACTACTTGGACTACTGGGACTACTGGGACCACTGGGACTGCTGGTGACAGGGACATCTCCATCGGGGTCTTCACATTGTGACAACGTCACAAGTCGGGCCTGTACAAGAGCCCCCCCTAACCTCTGGGGGCCAGGGGGGCCCAGCGGGGGGGCAGGGGGGCCCAGCAGGGTGCGGAGGTCAGAGGGGTCCAGGCGGGGAGTCAGGGGCTGCAGCACCCACCTCCTGGGAATGCTGTCCATGGAGGAGGACTTCTCCTCACCACGGCTCACACTCTGAAACCAGGATGGAAGGTAAAGTAGAGGATAGAGCACATAGAAGTAGAGCACATAGAAGATAGAGCGTATAGAAGGTAGAGCGTATAGAAGTAGAGCGTATAGAAGTAGAGCGTATAGAGGATAGAGCGTATAGAGGTAGAGCGTATAGAAGATAGAGGGTATAGGAGTAGAGCGTATAGAAGTAGAGCACATAGAAGATAGAGCGTATAGAAGATAGAGGGTATAGAAGTAGAGCACATAGAAGATAGAGCGTATAGAAGTAGAGCACATAGAAGGAGAGCGTATAAAAGTAGAGCACATAGAAGATAGAGGGTATAGAAGTAGAGCACATAGAAGATAGAGCGTATAGAGGTAGAGCGTATAGAAGTAGAGCACATAGAAGATAGAGCGTATAAAAGATAGAGGGTATAGAAGTAGAGGGTATAGAAGTAGAGGGTATAGAAGATAGAGGGTATAGAAGATAGAGGGTATAGAAGTAGAGCGTATAGAAGTAGAGCGTATAGAAGATAGAAGGTATAGAAGATAGAAGGTATAGAAGATAGAGCGTATAGAAGTAGAGCACATAGAAGTAGAGCGTATAGAAGTAGAGGGTATAGAAGTAGAGGGTATAGAAGTAGAGGGTATAGAAGATAGAGGGTATAGAAGTAGAGCGTATGGAGTAGAGCGTATAGAAGATAGAGGGTATAGAAGTAGAGCGTATAGAAGTAGAGCATATTACAGAGTGGAGCGTATTATAGATGATAGAATATAGTTATAGATCTTAGATTATAGATAAGATTAGCCTATCTGTAGCTCATGGCAGCTGACCCAGATCAGTGATCGGAGATAAGGGGCCCGCCGAGAGTCCAACAGATCAACTAACCTGGAGGGGTGGTCACTATGGAAACTGTCCGTCCTACTCAGTCAGACTTTATGAGATAAAGACAAGAATCTGAGCTGCGGATAAGGAAACTAAAACCTGTGTTTGTGTGTGTGTGTGTGTGTGTCTGCGTCTGTGTGTTGGTGTGTGTGTGTGTGTGTGTGTCTGTTGGTGTGTCTGTGTGTTGGTGTGTGGGTGAGTCTGTTGGGGTGTGTGTGTGTCTGTTGGTGTGTGTGTGTGTGCATCCCTCTGATAACAAACATTTCCTGGAAACTTCTCTGCCTTAAACTGATGACTGAAAGAAAATATCTTCACCCTTATCTAAGCCATAACAGACACTCTCACACACGCACACACACACACACACACACACACACACACACACACACACACACACACACACAAGTCACTAATACTGTTTTCATGTACAGTAGAAAGTATGAATGAATGGTCGTATCTGGTTTAAAAATGTATAGAGACAAATGACTGAGACTAGACCTCGTTTTCTGGACATTCATCACTCTGTCTCATCTACAATGTTGATATAGGTTCTTAAGGAAGCTTACAGCCGTAAGCTAGGAACCTGGTTTGAGTTCTGGTTAGTTTTGAAGTACCAAAGCTCACTAACCTACTTCTACTGAGGTCATGATGAACCTGGTCACTGATAACTAATTATTAAGGCGCTCTTACCAGACATGACGGCCTTTGTACCAGCGAAGAGGAGAACAATTTAGCTGTAGCACAGTCTACATTCATAGGTCTAGAGTCCTGCTCTGTAAAGAGTTCCTCTAGTGAAGCTTCAGACCAGAGTCCACTTCGTAGATCATCTGGACTCCACCCACAACTACAGAGCCAATGACTGGACACACACACAAACACACACACATACACACCGTTATTCATGTCTTGCGTTTATTATTATAAGCTGTTAGCGGTTTACATACCTTAGACAGATGACCTAGTGAACACATTCACAGGTTGCACGGTTAAGATGATATAGATGTAAGGGTATAGTTATAGTTATATGATATGAGTGCTGTGGCCCTCCACACGGCCACCGGGGGGGGCTGTTGGGCACCAAGCATGACACCGGGAAGCCAAAATGTTGTCATGACAACAGACCGTAGTTGAGGAAATGGATCTACTTTCTGCTGTCGTAACAAGTTCAAACATCAGCTACAGGTCATGGTCTAGGAAACACTAAGACCTTAAGGTCTTGGCTCTTGGACTCTGAGTCTCAGCAGGCTAATATCTCTGATAATATCTCATAATAAACAGACAGGAAGTGAGGTCAGGTTAAAGTGTCATGTGACTACAGCTGGTTTAAGGCCGTTGTGTTGCTTACTTTACCAACATGTTATATAAGTGTTTACATCTTATATATACAATAGAATACATATTCTATATATTATATATATCCTATATTATCTGAGTGTGATAAATAGTAAGCACAATAAATTTGGTACATTGGAGAACTTAGATGGTGTGTAAAAGGAGACATAAAAGGAGAATGCAATCTGGATCAGATGGAGATCTGATCCTCAAGAACCAATCAGGATCCACCGCATCTCAGCACATATTTCACCATCCATCATCCTCATCATCATCATTGCAAAAAATGAAGAACGTTCCAGCTGACAGAGGACACCATGCATAAAGGATATAAAATGAACCAAATCAAATCCATGAACATTAACTACTGAGGATAAATAGTTCATGAGATACGGCCACTTCTCCCCTCCTCTCTCTCCTCCTCCTCTCCTCTCTCCTCCTCTCTCCTCCCCTCCTCTCTCTCCTCCTCCTCTCCTCTCTCCTCCTCTCTCCTCCTCTCCTCTCTCTTCTCCTCCCCTCCTCTCTCTCCTCTCCTCCTCCTCTCTCTCTCCTCTCTCTCCTCTCCTCTCTCTTCTCCTTCCCTCCTCTCTCTCTTCCTCCTCTCTCTCTCCTCTCCTCTCCTCCTCCTCTCCTCTCTCTCCTCCTCTCTTCTCTCTCCCTCTCCTCTCTCTTCTCCTCTTCTCCTCCTCTCTTCTTCTCCCCTCCTCCAGGGTTAGGGTTGGTTAGGGTTAGTGTTGACCAGGGTTAGAGTTAGTGTTGACCAGGGTTAGGGTTAGTGTTGACCAGGGTTAGGGTTAGTGTTGACCAGGGTTAGGGTTAGTGTTGACCAGGGTTAGGGTTAGTGTTGACCAGGGTTAGGGTTAGTGTTGACCAGGGTTAGGGTGGACCAGGCCTGTGAAGGGCTTGTCTGTCTGAGTTGTGGAAGGCATAAGTCACATAATGATGCAGCATTTGCAGGGCTGCTTCTCCTTCTCCTGGTGGTGGACCTCTGAGGCTCCTCCCTCTGAGGCTCCTCCCTCTGAGGCTCCTCTCTCTGAGGCTCCTCCCTCTGCTCCTCCTGGTGCCTCCTCTGCTGCCTTGGGGTGGGGCAGGCTGGAGGAAAGGCTGCAGCCATTTGGCTCCACAGTCTGTTTGGAGGCTCTCCCGACCGAGAGCCCGCCCACCGAGGCCCCGCCCACCGAGGCCCCGCCCACCGAGGCCCCGCCCACCGGGGGCTCGCCCTCCGGCCCCTGGGGGCTGGCTGCCGGCACGGGGCTGGCCCCCGGGGGGGTCCTCCCCTCATTGTCTTCTATCAGGACCAGCTCAGCCGTCACGGTGCCCTCCAGCCCCAGGACCCTGCTGGTCTGGTCCTGGTCTTCCACGCTCTGGTACCCCATGAACACCATGGTCACAGGGTGCTCCTCACTGGCCCCCGCCAGCTCCGCCTCCGGCTGGGGGCCCCTGGCCTCCACCGGGCTCCGAGGAGCCTTCTTACGAGCCTTCTGAGGAGCCTTCTGACGAGACTTCTGAGGAACCTTCTGAGGAACCTTCTGAGGAACCTTCTGAGGGATCTCTTGGATCCCGGAGGCAGGGGGCCTGGTGGGGGCGGGGCCAGCAGGGTGGTGGGTGGGGGCGGGGCCAGCAGGGTGGTGGGTGGGGGCGGGGCCAGCAGGGTGCCTGGTGTGGGCGGGGCCAGCAGGGTGGTGGGTGGGGGCGGGGCCAGCAGGGTGGTGGGTGGGGGCGGGGCCAGCAGGGGGCGTCTCCATGGACACTTGGTCGGCCTTTAGGATGAGATCTTCCACCTCCAAGAAGCTCAGCGGCTGAACATCATTCTCCCCGTTCACCTCGTGGACCACTGGGAAAGAGACACCAAGTTCCATATCAGTAGAAACAAGCAGGGGTCAGCTCTACTGGTCAGAACCATGTACTGAAGTCACCTCGACTGGTCAGAACCATGTACTGAAGTCACCTCGACTGGTCAGAACCATGTACTGAAGGTCACCTCGACTGGTCAGAACCATGTACTGAAGTCACCTCGACTGGTCATAACCATGTACTGAAGGTCAGCTCTACTGGTCAGAACCATGTACTGAAGGTCACCTCGACTGGTCAGAACCATGTACTGAAGGTCAGCTCTACTGGTCAGAACCATGTACTGAAGTCACCTCGACTGGTCAGAACCATGTACTGAAGGTCAGCTCGACTGGTCAGAACCATGTACTGAAGGGCAGCTCTACTGGTCAGAACCATGTACTGAAGTCACCTCGACTGGTCAGAACCATGTACTGAAGTCACCTCGACTGGTCAGAACCATGTACTGAAGGTCACCTCGACTGGTCAGAACCATGTACTGAAGTCACCTCGACTGGTCAGAACCATGTACTGAAGGTCACCTCGACTGGTCAGAACCATGCCAGTAGGTGAGGTCATCTCTACTGGTCAGAATCATGCCAGTAGGTGAGGTCATCTCTACTGGTCAGAATCATGCCAGTAGGTGTATCTATCGCATGCAGAGACAATCAGGTTTTCGTTCCTGTAGGTTAGAGGAAGTGATATCCTCCAAACCCTCTGATCTTCATACATTAATGTGTATCTCCAGCCTCTCAACCTCCTGGTATTCTGGGCGGTTCCACAGTGAGTATCATCTGACCGTGGCTGGGCAGCATTGATAACCTAATACGGTCGTGGCTTTCCTGTTCTATCAGTTCCAGCCAACCAGAGCGACGGTGCTGACTCGCTCGAAAGCAGAGACACAACGTCCCATGACCTGACCTCCACCCTGAGCCTCCACCCTGAGGACCTCCAGGCTGAGGACCTCCAGGCTGAGCCTCCACCCTGAGGACCTCCACCCTGAGGACCTAGAGGGGCTCACCTCGGGTCCGGTCCTCGTAGACTTTGACCCCGTGGAGCGAGAGGTCAACAGGAAGCAGCGTGTTGGAGGATAGGACCCTGGTCTCTCCGGTCGCCCGGTCCCGCTCCACTGTGATCTCTACGGAGTACATGGCTGCACACAGACACACAACACACACACACACACACACACACACACACACACACACACACACACACACACACACACACACAGACAGACAGACAGACAGACAGACAGACAGACAGACAGACAGACAGACAGACAGACAGACAGACAGACAGACAGACAGACAGACAGACAGACAGACAGACAGACAGACAGACACACACACACAGACACACACACACACACACACACAGACAGACAGACAGACAGACAGACAGACAGACAGACAGACAGACAGACAGACAGACAGACAGACAGACAGACAGACAGACAGACAGACAGCAAGCAAGGCAGACGTTGTAAGACTGGCGTGGTGAGACAGGTAACCTGGAGCTCTGGGCCAGTTAACGTTATGAACCAGGTAAATTGGCTAAACCATCTACAAGCTTAACCATCACCAGCTAAACCAGGTCAACTAGCTAAACAAGTGCCCACTAAACAAAAGGAAAGCCTAACTGGGTACCAGGTAAAGTATAGCAATTAAAGCAGCTTAACCATCTTCACCAGCCAAACTAGCTCAACCAGGTACCGGACTCACCTGCTTTCAACAGAGAGTCCGGAGGAGCAGAAGATTGCTGCTGATCCAACGCGTCAGAGGTCTGCAACGTCCCACGATCAGAGGTCTGCAACGTCCCACGATCAGAGGTCTGCAACGTCCCACGATCAGAGGTCTGCAACGTCCCACGATCAGAGGTCTGCAACGTCCCACGATCAGAGGTCTGCAACGTCCCACGATCAGAGGTCTGCAACGTCCCACGATCAGAGGCCTGCAACGTCCCACGATCAGAGGTCTGCAACGTCCCACGATCAGAGGTCTGCAACGTCCCTCGATCAGAGGTCTGCAACGTCCCACGATCAGAGGCCTGCAACGTCCCACCGCCAGAGAACGCTGTCGGCCAGGAGAGGCGCGGTTACCATGGTAACCTTTTCCTGATAAACCTTGCTAACCTTTTTTAGATAAACCTTAAGAATATTAACTTTAAATAAGCCACTTGCTCATTATAAAGTTTTGTGTGATTGATATTAACGTCTTTAATATAAGTATGCATCATTGTCCAAACTCACCAGTCAGGTCTACTCCGTCCAGCTGAGTTTGGCTGCGAACTTTGACCTCTAGGATAGGACAGGGGAGGGGTTAGGAAAGGACATATCTCGGAGAATATTGTTATTAATAATAATAAAACAACTCATATTGATCAAATGATGATTGTTATATGAAGACTAATAACATCCATTGTATTGTGTATAACAACAATGTTAATATTATTCTAAATTTAACTATAGTATTAATACTTTTAATAACATTTGTAGTATTAATAATCATATTAATAATACATCACCTTTTACTGAGTACCCAATCATCTGGGAGCGAGAGAGAGAGACACACACATTGAGTGAGTGTGTGTGTGTGTGTGTGTGTGTGTGTGTGTGTGTGTGTGTGTGTGTGTGTGTGTGAGTGTATGTGTGTGTGTGTACACCCCGCAATCAAACTGTAGAAAACAAACCGTAATGTAAAGTAATGTATTATAATGTGTGTGTGTGTGTGTGTGTGTGTGTGTTCTTACAGTCTCATATGGTCTTGGACTTCCAGACTCCAAACACATCACTTCCTCTTCCAGTCTGAAACAGGTAGACAGGCAGACAGACAGACAGACAGACAGACAGACAGACAGAAAGGTAGGTAGATAGACACATAGACAGGTGAGAGGGTTAACAGGCAGACAGACAGAGAGACAGACAGGCAGGCAGGCCAGGTGGTGTTACCTGCTGATGCTGTTCTCCAGCTGGCGCTCCTCCTCCCCGCCTGCAGGGGGCTCCTCCTCCAGCAGCCAGCGCTCCCGCAGCGCGGCGGACTGGACCGCAACACAACGCGTCAGTCTACACAACACCGTCAGCCTACACAACACCACAACACCTTCACGAGGGGACAGGGGGGGGGCAGGGGGCGGTACCTTGATGTGCTGGAGGTGTCTCCGGTCCAGCTCCAGCTGCCTTCTCTTCTCATCTGTCTCTGTCTGTCTCCTCCTCTCCTGCAGAACAGGAGAGCACCCTCAGCCTCCAGCACCACCTAGCATCACCTAGCATCAACTAGCATCACCTAGCATCACCTAGCACCACCTAGCATCACCTAGCATCACCTAGCCACACCTAGCATCACCTAGCATCACCTAGCATCACCTAGCATCAACTAGCACCACCAAGCATCATCTAGCATCCGCTAGCACCACCTAGCACCACCTAGCATCACCTAGCACCACCTAGCACCACTTAGCATCACCTAGCATCACCTAGCTCCACCTAGCACCACCTAGCATCAACTAGCACCAGCAAGCATCACCTAGCACCACCTAGCATCAACTAGCACCAGCAAGCATCACCTAGCACCACCTAGCATCACCTAGCATCACCTAGCGGTACCTAGTGTCACCTAGCTTCACCTAGCATCACCTAGCACCACCTAGCATCAACTAGCATCACCTAGCACCACCTAGCATCAACTAGCATCACCTAGCATCACCTAGCATCAACTAGCACCACCAAGCATCATCTAGCATCCGCTAGCACCACCTAGCATCACCTAGCATCACATAGCGCCACCTAGCAAAACCTAGCATCAACTAGCACCACCTGGCATCACCTAGCATCAACTAGCACCACCAAGCATCATCTAGCATCCGCTAGCACCACCTAGCACCACCTAGCACCACCTAGCACCACTTAGCATCACCTAGCACCACCTAGCACCACTTAGCATCACCTAGCATCACCTAGCTCCACCTAGCACCACCTAGCATCAACTAGCACCAGCAAGCATCCTCTGGCAACACCTAGCACCACCTAGCATCACCTAGCACCACCTAGCATCACCTAGCATCACCTAGCTTCACCTAGCGGTACCTAGTGTCACCTAGCTTCACCTAGCATCACCTAGCACCACCTAGCATCAACTAGCATCACCTAGCACCACCTAGCATCAACTAGCATCACCTAGCATCACCTAGCATCAACTAGCACCACCAAGCATCATCTAGCATCCGCTAGCACCACCTAGCACCACCTAGCATCACCTAGCATCACCTAGCGCCACCTAGCACCACCTAGCATCAACTAGCACCACCTGGCATCACCTAGCATCAACTAGCACCACCAAGCATCAACTAGCATCCGCTAGCACCACCTAGCACCACCTAGCACCACTTAGCATCACCTAGCATAACCTAGCTCCACCTAGCACCACCTAGCATCAACTAGCACCACCAAGCACCAACTAGCATCACCTAGCATCACCAAGCATCAACTAGCACCACCAAGCATCATCTAGCATCCGCTAGCACCACCTAGCACCACCTAGCATCACCTAGCATCACCTAGCGCCACCTAGCAACATCTAGCATCAACTAGCACCGCCTGGCATCACCTAGCATCAACTAGCACCACCAAGCATCATCTAGCATCCGCTAGCACCACCTAGCACCACCTAGCACCACCTAGCACCACTTAGCATCACCTAGCATCACCTAGCTCCACCTAGCACCACCTACCATCAACTAGCACCAGCAAGCATCCTCTAGCATCACCTAGCACCACCTAGCATCACCTAGCACCACCTAGCATCACCTAGCATCACCTAGCTTCACCTAGCGGTACCTAGCACCACCTAGCATCACCTAGCACCACCTAGCATCACCTAGCTTCACCTAGCGGTACCTAGCGTCACCTAGCACCACCTAGCATCAACTAGCATCACCTAGCATCACCTAGCATCAACGAGCACCACCAAGCATCATCTAGCATCCGCTAGCACCACCCAGCACAACCTAGCATCACCTAGCATCACCTAGCGCCACCTAGCACCACCTAGCATCAACTAGCACCACCTGGCATCACCTAGCATCAACTAGCACCACCAAGCATCATCTAGCATCCGCTAGCACCACCTAGCACCACCTAGCACCACTTAGCATCACCTAGCATCACCTAGCTCCACCTAGCACCACCTAGCATCAACTAGCACCACCAAGCATCCTCTAGCATCACCTAGCACCACCTAGCATCACCTAGCACCACTTAGCATCACCTAGCATCACCTAGGTTCACCTAGCGGTACCTAGCGTCACCTAGCTTCACCTAGCATCACCTAGCGGTACCTAGCGCCACCTAGCACCACCTAGCATCAACTAGCACCACCAAGCATCATCTAGCATCCGCTAGCACCACCTAGCATCACCTAGCAGCACCTAGCACCACCTGGCACCACCTAGCATCACCAAGTGCCAACTAGCAGCACCTAGCACCACCTAGCATCACCTAGCATCACCTAGCACCACCTAGCACCACCTAGCATAACCTACCATCACCTAGCGCCACCTAGCATCACCTAGCATCACCTAGCACCACCTAGAACCACCTAGCATAACCTAGCACCTCTTTATTATATATTTGTGGGAGACCCCCGCAGTGAGACATCCCCCAGAGATAGAGAGAGAAGAGAGAGAGAGAGAGAGAGAGAGAGAGAGAGAGAGAGAGAGAGAGAGAGAGAGACAGACAGAGACAGAGAGAGAAAGAGAGAGAGAGAAAGAGAGAGAGAGAGAGAGAGCGAGAGAGAGCGAGAGAGAGAGACAGAGAGAGAGAGAGAGAGAGAGAGAGACAGACAGAGACAGAGAGAGAGAGAGAGAGAGAGAGAGAGAGAGAGAGAGACAGACAGAGACAGAGAGAGAGAGAGAGACAGACAGAGACAGAGAGAGAGAGAGACAGAGAGAGAGACTTACTGCTGCCACCTGCAGTTTCTCCTGATGTCCATCAGGAGCCCTAGAACACAGAACATATAGTTTAATGTATAACTTATAGTCTTTATACAACATATAGTTTAGTGTATATCTTATAGTCTATATACAAAATATAGTTTAATGTATATGTTCCATGTTAAACATATAGTTTAATGTATATCTTATAGTCTATATACAACATATAGTTTAATGCATATTTTCTATATACAACATATAGTTTAATGTATATCTTAAACTCTATATACAACATATAGTTGAATGTCTATGTTCCATATGAAACATATAGTTAAATGTATATCTTATAGTCTATATACAACATATAGTTTAATGTATATATCATAGTCTATATACAACACATAGTATAATGTTTATGTTATGGTCAATATACAACATACAGTTTATTGTTCATGTTATAGTCTATACAACATATAGTTTAGTCTATGTTATAGTCTATACAACATATAGTTTAGTCTATGTTATAGTCTATATACATCATAGCTGAATGCATAGGTTCTATAGAACGGTTGAGCTTTGCTATTAAACTAGACCAGGACCAGGACCAGGACCAGGACCCGGACCAGGACCAGGACCAGGACCAGGACCAGGACCGGGCCCGGACGGGCTACTTACTCCATCAATGCGCAAACCGTGCGCTGTTGTTTCCTCTTCCCTCGGAGACCTGGACCACAGCGAGGCTTCTCCTCCGGTACTGCGCCTCTGATCTCCGGTCTCCGGTACCGCGGCTCTGGTCTTCGGTACCGCGGCTCTGCACTCTGGTCTCCGGTACCGCGTCTCGGGTCTCTGGTCTCTGGTCTCCGTATAACGCGGCTCCGGGGGGGGGGGGGGGGGGCTGCGGTGTTGAGTTGATCCGGGACCTCGGAGCCTTTGGTGCAGCTGAGACCCGCCCACTCGCGCGCGCGCGTGTGTGTGTGTGTGTGTGTGTGTCTGTCCTATGCCGGGTTTTCCCTCCTGCTACCTGCCTTCACTGTGCCCAAGCCATGCCTCACTCCGCTCCTGGTTTTTGGCATGCTGTGCCACCAGCTGATTACCAATCAGCCACGGGATATTCAATTTAAGTACGCTACGCTACAGCCGAACCACGCTGCTCCATGCCCAGGACCCCGCCTTGCCCTTGCCCTTGTCATTGCCCCTACCCTCACCCTGGCCCTTGCCCGTCAGTTGCATTTTTCTCTCCCGTTTTTTGGACTTCCTATTGGACATTTTTCCGGTCGCTGGGACCGCTGGTTCTCTGTTCCCCTGGACTTCAGGGCCCCAGTGCCTCGCCAAGCTCCTTACTTCCCCCCACTGCTGCTGTCCTGGCCAGCGGCCGCTGAGTTTACCCAGTTTACCCAGTAAGGGGGCTGAGTTTACCCAGTTTACCCAGTAAGGGGGCTGACTTTACCCAGTTCCTGAGGTCAGTCCCTAACTGAAGGCTTTATTGGTTTCTTAAATAATAAACTCAACATGCAACAACTTTAACAGTAGAATGACGTTATAACATGACTTTATAACAGCAGAACGACTTTATAACGACTTTTTAACAGCAGAATGACTCTGTAACAGTAGAATACAACAGTAGAATCCTACTTAATAACGGTATAATCACCTTATAATAGTAGAATGATTTTAAAACAATTACTTTATAACAGTATAATGACGTTATAACATGCCTTTATAACAGTAGAATGGCTTTATAAAAGTATAATGAATTTATACCAGTAAAATGACCTTATAAAATGACTTTATAACAGTAGAATGACCTTATAACCTGACTTTATAACAGTCAAATGACTTGATAATGACTTTATAACAGTATAATGACTTGATAATGACTTTATAACAGTATAATGACTTTATAACATGACTTTATAACAGTAGAATGACTTGATAACATGACTTTATAACTGTAGAATGACTTGATAATACTTTATAACAGTAATGACTTTATAACATGACTTTATAACAGTAGAATGACCTTATAACATGACTTTATAACAGTAGAATATAACAGTATAACGACTTTATAACAGTATAATGACTTTATAACATTACTTTATTTTCACTAGCTCTGAGCAGCACCATGCACATGCTCTACATGTGATAAAAATACAATCATGCTTGTCTAACGCTATCACATCAAGCAGAACGCCCTCCCATAAGCCCTGAGTCTGCTAAAACAAATGCTAATTCTAGCAGGCTAGTATTGAGACTAGCACCTCAACGCTAATTCTAGCAGACTAATATTGAGACTAGCAGCTCAATGCTAATTCTAGCAGACTAGTATTGAGACTAGCAGCTCAATGCTAATTCTAGCAGACTAGTATTGAGACTAGCAGCTCAATGCTAATTCTAGCAGACTAGTATTGAGACTAGCAGATCAATGCTAATTCTAGCAGACTAGTATTGAGACTAGCAGCTCAATGCTAATTCTAGCAGACTAGTATTGAGACTAGCAGATCAATGCTAATTCTAGCAGACTAGTATTGAGACTCAATGCCAAGGCTGCAGGTGTTTTGGCTAGCAGTCGATTACTATGGCTTTCAGATCAGTGTTGATGCTAACAGAGAAGTGTATGGGTTAGGGTTAGGGTTAGATCTCTATCTCTATGTCCTAGTGTATGGGTTAGGGTTAGAGCTCTATCTCTGTCCTAGTGTATGGGTTAGGGTTAGATCTCTATGTCGTAGTTTATGGGTTAGGGTTAGGGTTAGAGCTCTATCTCTGTCCTAGTGTATGGGTTAGGGTTAGAGCTCTATCTCTGTCCTAGTGTATGGGTTAGGGTTAGAGCTCTATCTCTATGTTCTAGTGTATGGGTTAGGGTTAGAGCTCTATCTCTGTCCTAGTGTATGGGTTAGGGTTAGGGTTAGAGCTCTATCTCTGTCCTAGTGTATGGGTTAGGGTTAGATCTCTATCTCTATGTCCTAGTTTATGGGTTAGAGCTCTATCTCTGTCCTAGTGTATGGGTTAGGGTTAGATCTCTATCTCTATGTCCTAGTTTATGGGTTAGGGTTAGAGCTCTATCTCTGCCCTAGTGTATGGGTTAGGGTTAGAGCTCTATCTCTGTCCTAGTGTATGGGTTAGGGTTAGAGCTCTATCTCTATGTCCTAGTGTATGGGTTAGGGTTAGAGCTCTATCTCTGTCCTAGTGTATGGGTTAGGATTAGGGTTAGAGCTCTATCTCTATGTCCTAGTTTATGGGTTAGGGTTAGAGCTCTATCTCTGTCCTAGTGTATGGGTTAGGGTTAGATCTCTATCTCTATGTCCTAGTTTATGGGTTAGGGTTAGAGCTCTATCTCTGTCCTAGTGTATGGGTTAGGGTTAGAGCTCTATCTCTGTCCTAGTGTATGGGTTAGGGTTAGAGCTCTATCTCTATGTCCTAGTTTATGGGTTAGGGTTAGAGCTCTATCTCTGTCCTAGTGTATGGGTTAGGGTTAGATCTCTATCTCTATGTCCTAGTTTATGGGTTAGGGTTAGAGCTCTATCTCTGTCCTAGTGTATGGGTTAGGGTTAGAGCTCTATCTCTATGTCCTAGTTTATGGGTTAGGGTTAGAGCTCTATCTCTGTCCTAGTGTGTGAGCGGGTCTCTGGCCCCCCGGGCTCCAGGCAGGCTCCTGGGTAAGGGATCCTGGGGCGGGGGTAGGTCCGGGTCCAGGAGCAGCAGGCCGGTCCTCTGGGGCCCCGCGGCGGGCCCCCTGCGTGGGGGCGTGGCCTGCTGGCCGCCTCCTTCATTGGCTGAGCTCCTCCACTCCCAGGGGTCCCCACAGTCTGAGGGCCTGTGGGCCCCCGACCGGACCCACTGCCGGGACCGGGCGGCTGCCTGCAGGGGGCCCGGGGGGCCGCGGCTCTTCTCCGTGATGGCGAGCCACTTGGACCGCGTCAGGGCGCTCTTAGGGGACACGGCGGGGGCCCCGGCATCGGGGCCGTGCCCCCCAGGGCCCCGCCTCACCGCTGGGGGGCCCTGGGCCGCCTCAGAGCCCCCCTCTCTCCTTCGGTCCATCGATCTCTGTTGCCACGCCGACACCGGCTCCTGGGGGCCCTGGCCGGCGCGGGGCAGGGTGTGGCTGAAGGTCACCATGGTCTCCCTGGGGGCCCGGAGCTCCGCCTCGAGGCTGGCCCTCTGCACCCCCCCTGGCCCTGGGGCCCCCTCCACCCTACCGGGGGCCCCCTCCGGCCCACCGGGGGCCCCACAGATCTGGTCGTTGCTCTGGGAGGCGGAGGCGGGGCCCCGGTTGTAGACCGAGTCGTGGCCGCGCTCGGCAAGGGCCCTCAGGGCGTCGGGGGGGGCCGGGCCCCCGGGGGGCGCCGCCTCCGGGGGCCGGAAGTTACCCACGGCATGACAGGACTGTGGGCCAGGAGAAGGAGACCAGGTGGGGGTTAGTCTGTACCAGGTGGGGGTTAGTTACCAGGTGAGGGTTAGTTACCAGGTGAGGGTTAGTCTGTACCAGGTGAGGGTTAGTTACCAGGTGAGGGTTAGTTACCAGGTGGGGGTTAGTTACCAGGTGAGGGTTAGTTACCAGGTGGGGGTTAGTTACCAGGTGGGGGTTAGTTACCAGGTGGGGGTTAGTCTGTACCAGGTGAGGGTTAGTTACCAGGTGAGGGTTAGTTACCAGGTGAGGGTTAGTCTGTACCAGGTGAGGGTTAGTTACCAGGTGAGGGTTAGTTACCAGGTGGGGGTTAGTCTGTACCCAGTGAGGGTTAGTTACCAGGTGAGGGTTAGTGGTGACCAGGTTATGGTTAGTCTGTACCAGGTGAGGGTTAGTTGCCAGTCGGGGGTTAGTCTGTACCAGGTGGGGGTTAGTCTGTACCAGGTGAGGGTTAGTCTGTACCAGGTGAGGGTTAGTGGCCACCAGGTGAGGGTTAGTCTGTAGCCAGTGAGGGTTAGTTACCAGGTGAGGGTTAGTGGTTACCAGGTGAGGGTTAGTCTGTAGCCAGTGAGGGTTAGTTACCAGTTGAGGGTTAGTTACCAGGTAGGCAGCGATGAAGGCCCCGATGAGGCCCCCTGCCCAGACGTCGTGGGCGTGGCTGCGGTGCTGCGTCACCTGGGTCAGCCCCGCCAGACCGGCCGCCAGCCAGAACCCCAACACCAGGACCGGCTTCAGCAGCCGCGGGCAAGCCGGAACCGCCTGGTCCAGGTACATCTGAGGACCAGGAGAGAGACTCTGGGACCAGGAGAGACTCACTGGGACCAGGAGAGTCAGACCTCTGGTACCAGGAGAGAGTCAGACCTCTGGGACCAGGAGAGAGTCAGACCGCTGGTACCAGGAGAGAGTCAGACCTCTGGGACCAGGAGAGAGTCAGACCTCTTGGACCAGGAGAGAGTCAGACCGCTGGTACCAGGAGAGAGTACCAGGAGAGTCAGACCGCTGGTACCAGGAGAGAGTACCAGGAGAGAGTCAGACCTCTGGTACCAGGAGAGTCAGACCACTGGTTCCAGGAGGGAGGCAGACCGCTGGTACCAGGAGAGAGTACCAGGAGAGAGGCAGACCGCTGGTACCAGGAGAGAGTCAGACCTCTGGGACCAGGAGACAGTACCAGGAGAGAGTCAGACCACTGGTACCAGGAGAGAGGCAGACCACTGGTACCAGGAGAGAGGCAGACCGCTAGTACCAGGAGAGAGTCAGACCGCTGGTACCAGGAGAGAGTACCAGGAGAGTCATACCGCTGGTACCAGGAGAGAGGCAGACCGCTGGTACCAGGAGAGAGGCAGACCGCTGGTACCAGGAGAGAGTACCAGGAGAGAGGCAGACCACTGGTACCAGGAGAGAGTCAGACCTCTGGGACCAGGAGACAGTACCAGGAGAGAGTCAAACCACTGGTACCAGGAGAGAGGCAGACCACTGGTACCAGGAGAGAGGCAGACCGCTGGTACCAGGAGAGAGTCAGACCGCTGGTACCAGGAGAGAGTACCAGGAGAGTCAGACCGCTGGTACCAGGAGAGAGGCAGACAGCTGGTACCAGGAGAGAGTCAGACCTCTGGGACCAGGAGAGAGTACCAGGAGAGAGTCAGACCGCTGGTACCAGGAGAGAGTCAGACCTCTGGGACCAGGAGAGAGTACCAGGAGAGAAGCAGACCGCTGGTACCAGGAGAGAGGCAGACCACTGGTACCAGGAGAGAGGCAGACCACTGGTACCAGGAGAGAGGCAGACCTCTGGGACCAGGAGAGAGTCAGACCGCTGGTACCAGGAGAGAGTCAGACCTCTGGGACCAGGAGAGAGGCAGACCGCTGGTACCAGGAGAGAGTACTAGGAGAGTCAGACCGCTGGTACCAGGAGAAAGGCAGACCGCTGGTACCAGGAGAGAGTCAGACCGCTGGTACCAGGAGAGAGGCAGACCGCTGGTACCCGGAGAGAGGCAGACCGCTGGTACCAAGAGAGAGGCAGACCGCTGGTACCAGGAGAGAGTACCAGGAGAGAGGCAGACCACTGGTACCAGGAGAGAGGCAGACCGCTGGTACCTGGAGAGAGGCAGACCGCTGGTACCAGCAGCCGCGGGGAGGCCGAGACCGCAGACCTGACCGCAGTTCAGGTACATCTGAGACAAGGACAACGGGATAATGTGGTAATGTGATATTTTCCATGGAAACACGTTATGTTCTATTATATTATCTATGGTAACATATGTTATGTTATATTTTCCACCGTTACAAATGTTATGTTCTTATATTCTACATGCAGACTGAAGATGGTTTGTGGTGTGTGTGTGTGTATGTGCGTGTCTGTGATATGTGTGTGTGTGTGTCTGTGGTGTGTGTGTGTGTGTCTGTGGTGTGTGTGTGTTTGTGTGTCTGGGTTGTGCGTGTGTGTCCGTGGTGTGTGTGTATGTGTGTGTGTGTGTGTGTGTCTGTGGTGTGTGTGTGTCTGTGGTGTGTCTGTTGTGTGTGTGCGTGTGTTGTGTGTCTGTGGTGTTTGTGTGTGTCTGTGGTATGTGTGTGTGTGGTGTCCGTGGTGCGTGTGTGTGTGTGTGTGTGTGTGTGTGTCTGTGGTGTGTGTGTGTGTGTGTGTGTGTCTGTGGTGTGTGTGTATGTGTGTGTGTGTGTGTGTGTGTGTGTGTGTGTGTGTGTGTGTTGTGGCAACCCGGCTTGCTGAGCGAGCCGCCTCCTTCCAATCAGCACACGAACTGGAGCTTACTTAAAGCCAAAATGGCACTTTTATTCAAACATAAATTATACTATCAAACCAAACAAAACCCAGCTTTGGAGGAATCCACAGTCTTGTTCCTCCGGTGGAATCATATCACCCACGGCAGGGAGACTGGTCTCCCTGCACACGCGAACCAGGAGAGCCCTGAATGAGTGTGGAAGCATACTTCCCCCCCTGCTCCTCAGGTGCTCCGCATTTCAATGATTGGCACCAATGCTCTTACTGTGTGTGTGTGTGTGTGTGTTTGTGTGTGTGTGTGTGTGTGTTGTACTTACAGAAACATAAACAGCAGCAAAGGCTGACAGACTTGCATGCTGGGATGGGAATGTTTTCCTGTGTAAGAAGAAGAGGGTTAGTTAGGGTTAGCTAGGGTAGGTTATGGTTAGTTAGGGTTAGCTAGGGTAGGTTATGGTTGGTTAGGGTTAGCTAGGGTAGGTTATGGTTGGTTAGGGTTAGCTAGGGTAGGTTATGGTTGGTTAGGGTTAGCTAGGGTAGGTTATGGTTGGTTAGGGTTAGCTAGGGTATTGTTAGTTAAGGTTAGCTAGCGTAGGTTAGGGTAAGTACTGGTTTATTGGGAGGGTTAGTACTGGTTTAGTGATAGGGTAAGTACTGGTTTAGTGATAGGGTTAGTAGTACTGGTTAGTACTAGGGTTAATAGTACTGGGTTAGTAGTAGTAGTAGTGATAGGGTTAGTACTGGTTTAGTACCAGGGTTAGTAGTACTGGTTAGTACCAGGGTTAATAGTACTGGTTTAGTACTAGGATTAGTAGTAGTAGTAGTAGTAGTTGTGATAGGGTTAGTACTGGTTAGTACCAGGATTAATAGTACTGGTTAGTACCAGGGTTAGTAGTAGTAGTAGTTATAGGGTTAGTACTGGTCAGTACCAGGGTTAGTAGTGATAGAGTTAGTACCAGGGTTAGTAGTAGTAGTAGTGATAGGGTTAGTACTGGTTAGTACCAGGGTTAGTATTAGTAGTAGTGAAAGGGTTAGGGCTGGTTAGTACCAGGGTTAGTAGTGATAGGGTTAGTGCTGGTTAGTACCAGGGTTAGTAGTAGTAGTAGTGATAGGGTTAGTGCTGGTTAGTACCAGGGTTAGTAGTGATAGGGTTAGTGCTGGTTAGTACCAGGGTTAGTAGGAGTAGAGTACTGGTTAGTACCAGGGTTAGTAGTGATAGGGTTAGTGCTGGTTAGTACCAGGGTTAGTAGTAGTAGTAGTTATAGGGTTAGTACTGGTTAGTACCAGGGTTAGTAGTGATAGGGTTAGTACTGGTTAGTACCAGGGTTAGTATTAGTAGTAGTGATAGGGTTAGTGCTGGTTAGTACCAGGGTTAGTAGTGATAGTAGTAGTGATAGGGTTAGTACTGGTTAGTACCAGGGTTAGTATTAGTAGTAGTGATAGGGTTAGTGCTGGTTAGTACCAGGGTTAGTAGTAATAGGGTTAGTGCTGGTTAGTACCAGGGTTAGTAGTAGTAGTAGTGATAGGGTTAGTACTGGTTAGTACCAGGGTTAGTATTAGTAGTAGTGATAGGGTTAGTGCTGGTTAGTACCAGGGTTAGTAGTGATAGGGTAAGTGCTGGTTAGTACCAGGGTTAGTAGTGATACGGTTAGTGCTGGTTAGTACCAGGGTTAGTAGTAGTAGAGTACTGGTTAGTACCAGGGTTAGTAGTGATAGGGTTAGTGCTGGTTAGTACCAGGGTTAGTAGTAGTAGTAGTTATGGGGTTAGTACTGGTTAGTACCAGGGTTAGTAGTGATAGGGTTAGTGCTGGTTAGTACCAGGGTTAGTAGTGATAGGGTTAGTGCTGGTTAGTACCAGGGTTAGTAGTAGTAGTAGTGATAGGGTTAGTACTGGTTAGTACCAGGGTTAGTATTAGTAGTAGTGATAGGGTTAGTGCTGGTTAGTACCAGGGTTAGTAGTGATAGGGTTAGTGCTGGTTAGTACCAGGGTTAGTAGTAGTAGTAGTGATAGGGTTAGTGCTGGTTAGTACCAGGGTTAGTAGTGATAGTAGTAGTGATAGGGTTAGTACTGGTTAGTACCAGGGTTAGTATTAGTAGTAGTGATAGGGTTAGTGCTGGTTAGTAGTAATAGGGTTAGTGCTGGTTAGTACCAGGGTTAGTAGTAGTAGTAGTGATAGGGTTAGTACTGGTTAGTACCAGGGTTAGTATTAGTAGTAGTGATAGGGTTAGTGCTGGTTAGTACCAGGGTTAGTAGTAATAGGGTTAGTGCTGGTTAGTACCAGGGTTAGTAGTAGTAGTAGTGATAGGGTTAGTACTGGTTAGTACCAGGGTTAGTATTAGTAGTAGTGATAGGGTTAGTGCTGGTTAGTACCAGGGTTAGTAGTGATAGGGTTAGTGCTGGTTAGTACCAGGGTTAGTAGTGATAGGGTTAGTGCTGGTTAGTACCAGGGTTAGTAGTAGTAGAGTACTGGTTAGTACCAGGGTTAGTAGTGATAGGGTTAGTGCTGGTTAGTACCAGGGTTAGTAGTAGTAGTAGTGATAGGGTTAGTGCTGGTTAGTACCAGGGTTAGCATACCTGGCGGTGAGGATAGCGTGCCGGTCGTGCCCGGAGCAAATGTCCTGGTGGACGAAGGGGTTGAGGTCACAAGGGACACTGAGCAGGGTGTAGTTGGGCTGGCACACCGTCAGGAAGAAGGGGGCGTAGTACCCTGTGGAGAGCTGGATGACATCCGTGACCAGGGCCGTCGCACACAGCCCGAACACATGGACCCCTGGGGTCAGAGGGCAGAGGTCACAGCCCGAACACATGGACCCCTGGGATCAGAGGGCAGAGGTCACAGCCCGAACACATGGACCCCTGGGGTCAGAGGGCAGAGGTCACAGCCCGAACACATGGACCCCTGGGATCAGAGGGCAGAGGTCACAGCCCGAACACATGGACCCCTGGGGTCAGAGGGCAGAGGTCACAGCCCGAACACATGGACCCCTGGGGTCAGAGGGCAGAGGTCACAGCCCGAACACATGGACCCCTGGGGTCAGAGGGCAGAGGTCACAGCCCGAACACATGGACCCCTGGGGTCAGAGGGCAGAGGTCACTGCACTCTCCCCAAGGCTCTGTACTGGGACCCCTTCTATTCTAGCTATAAACTAGATCATTGGGCTGGGGTTAAGGGCTAGGGGCTAGGGGTTAGTGGATAGGGGCTAGGGGTTAGTGGCTAGGGGCTAGGGGTTAGTGGCTAGGGGCTAGGGGCTAGGGGTTAGTGGCTAGGGGCTAGGGGTTAGGGGCTAGGGGTTAGTGGCTAGGGGCTAGGGGTTAGTGGCTAGGGGCTAGGGGTTAGTGGCTAGGGGCTAGGGGTTAGTGGCTAGGGGTTAGTGGCTAGGGGCTAGGGTTAGGGGCTAGGGGTTAGTGGCTAGGGGCTAGGGTAAGGGGCTAGGGGTTAGTGGCTAGGGGCTAGGAGTTAGTGGCTAGGGGCTCTGTACTGGGACCCCTTCTATTCTAGCTATAAACTAGATCATTGGGCTGGGGTTAAGGGCTAGGGGCTAGGGGTTAGTGGATAGGGGCTAGGGGTTAGTGGCTAGGGGCTAGGGGTTAGTGGCTAGGGGCTAGGGTTAGGGGCTAGGGGTTAGTGGCTAGGGGCTAGGAGTTAGGGGCTAGGGGTTAGTGGCTAGGGGCTAGGGGTTAGTGGCTAGGGGCTAGTGGTTAGTGGCTAGGGGTTAGTGGCTAGGGGCTAGGGTTAGGGGCTAGGGGTTAGTGGCTAGGGGCTAGGGTAAGGGGCTAGGGGTTAGTGGCTAGGGGCTAGGGGTTAGGGGCTAGGGGTTAGTGGCTAGGGGCTAGGGGTTAGGGGCTAGGGGTTAGTGGCTAGGGGCTAGGGGTTAGTGGATAGGGGCTAGGGGTTAGTGGCAAGGGGCTAGGAGTTAGTGGCTAGGGGTTAGGGGCTAGTGGCTTGGGGCAAGGGGTTAGGGGTTAGGGGCTAGGAGTTAGTGGCTAGGGGCTAGGGGTTAGGGGTTAGGGGCTAGGGGTTAGGGGTTAGGGGTTAAGGGGGAATGGGGTTAAGGGGTTAGGTGTTAAGGGGTTAGGGGTTAAGGGGTTAGGCGTTAAGGGGTTAGGTGTTAAGGGGTTAGGGATTAAGGGGTTAAGGGGGAATGGGGTTAAGGGGTTAGGTGTTAAGGGGTTAGGGGTTAAAAGGTTAGGCGTTAAGGAGTTAGGGGTTCCTGTACCTACGAAGCGCACGGTTCTCCTGAGGAAGGCGTTGAAGCTGCAGCCCCCTGCGGTGATGCTTCCTCCGGGGATCTGGAGGGCATAGACCAGCGCCTCCCCTGCCATGATCTGGAACACATCAGCCAATCACAACCGTGTGCTATGTAGTGAAGGGCTGTTGAGTGGGAGTTGTGATGAGTGTATGTTGAGTGTGTGCTTTGAGTGTGTGTTGTGAGTTTTGTGTGTGTGCGTGTGTTGTTTCTTGCATGTGTGTGTCCCGACCGTGGCGGCAGGTCCAGCGAAGGCGAGGCTGAGCAGCATCAGCAGGGGGACAGCTTCGGCGCCCGGGGCCACGTAGGGGAGGCTGAGGCTGGGCTGGTAGCAGCGGTACCCCCCCTGGGCGGGCTGGAGCTCCAGCAGGTACAGCGACAGCATGGAGGACGCTACGATGGGGAGCTAACAGCACAGGGACAGCATGGAGGACGCTACGATGGGAGCTAACAGCACAGCGACAGCATGGAGGACGCTACGATGGGGAGCTAACAGCACAGCGACAGCATGGAGGACGCTACGATGGGAGCTAACAGCACACAGGGACAGCATGGAGGACGCTACGATGGGGAGCTAACAGCACAGGGACAGCATGGAGGACGCTACGATGGGGAGCTAACAGCACAGGGACAGCATGGAGGACGCTACGATGGGAGCTAACAGCACAGGGACAGCATGGAGGACGCTACGATGGGAGCTTACAGCACAGCGACAGCATGGAGGACGCTACGATGGGGAGCTAACAGCACAGGGACAGCATGGAGGACGCTACGATGGGGAGCTAACAGCACAGGGACAGCATGGAGGACGCTACGATGGGGAGCTAACAGCACAGGGACAGCATGGAGGACGCTACGATGGGAGCTAACAGCACACAGGGACAGCATGGAGGACGCTACGATGGGGAGCTAACAGCACAGGGACAGCATGGAGGACGCTACGATGGGGAGCTAACAGCACAGGGACAGCATGGAGGACGCTACGATGGGGAGCTAACAGCACAGGGACAGCATGGAGGACGCTACGATGGGAGCTAACAGCACAGGGACAGCATGGAGGACGCTACGATGGGAGCTTACAGCACAGCGACAGCATGGAGGACGCTACGATGGGGAGCTAACAGCACAGGGACAGCATGGAGGACGCTACGATGGGGAGCTAACAGCACAGGGACAGCATGGAGGACGCTACGATGGGGAGCTAACAGCACAGGGACAGCATGGAGGACGCTACGATGGGAGCTAACAGCACAGGGACAGCATGGAGGACGCTACGATGGGAGCTTACAGCACAGCGACAGCATGGAGGACGCTACGATGGGGAGCTAACAGCACAGGGACAGCATGGAGGACGCTACGATGGGGAGCTAACAGCACAGGGACAGCATGGAGGACGCTACGATGGGAGCTAACAGCACACAGCGACAGCATGGAGGACGCTACGATGGGGAGCTAACAGCACACAGGGACAGCATGGAGGACGCTACGATGGGGAGCTAACAGCACAGGGACAGCATGGAGGACGCTACGATGGGAGCTAACAGCACACAGGGACAGCATGGAGGACGCTACGATGGGGAGCTAACAGCATAGGGACAGCATGGAGGACGCTACGATGGGAGCTAACAGCACACAGGGACAGCATGGAGGACGCTACGATGGGGAGCTAACAGCACACAGGGACAGCATGGAGGACGCTACGATGGGGAGCTAACAGCACACAGGGACAGCATGGAGGACGCTACGTTGGGGAGCTAACAGCACACAGGGACAGCATGGAGGACGCTACGATGGGAGCTAACAGCACACAGGGACAGCATGGAGGACGCTACGATGGGAGCTAACAGCACAGGGACAGCATGGAGGACGCTACGATGGTACCTGGTTGCTAGGTAACCCATGCTACCAGAATGTTGCTACGTAACCATTGCTGCCTGGTTGCTAGGTAACTGAGGAGATAGAGCGGCAATATGTGTGATTGAGGGAAGTCAAAGAGGGATGATAGGAGTGATAGAGGGGTGATAGAGGGGCATAGAGGAGTGATAGAGGAGTGATAGAGGCGTGATAGAGGGGCGATAGAGGGGTGATAGAGGAGAGATAGTGGGGCGATAGAGGAGTGATAGAGGAGTGATAGAGGCGTGATAGAGGGGCGATAGAGGGTGGTAGTAGAGTGATAGAGGGGCGATAGAGAAGTGATAGAGGGGCGATAGAGGGGCGATAGAGGAGTGATAGAGGAGTGATAGAGGAGTGATAGAGGCGTGATAGAGGGGCGATAGAGGGGTGATAGAGGGCCGATAGAGGCAAGATAGAGGGTGATAGAGGGGCGATAGAGGGGTGATAGAGGAGTGATAGAGGGGTGATAGAGGGGCGATAGAGGAGTGATAGAGGGGAGATGGAGGAGGGATAGAGGGGTGAGAGAGGGGTAAGAGAGGGGTGAGAGAGGGGAGATAGAGGGGTGATAGAGGGGGGAGAGAGGGAAGATAGAGGGGGGAGAGAGGGGAGATAGAGGGGTGATGGAGGGGTGAGAGAGGGGAGATAGAGAGGTGATGGAGGGGTGTTAGAGGGGAGATGGAGGAGTGATAGAGGGGTAAGAGAGGGGTGAGAGAGGGGAGATCGAGGGGTGAGAGAGGGGAGATAGAGGGGTGAGAGAGGGGAGATGGAGGGGTGAGAGAGGGGTGATAGAGAGGAGATAGAGGGGTGAGAGAGGGGAGATCGAGGGGTGAGAGAGGGGAGATAGAGGGGTGAGAGAGGGGAGATCGAGGGGTGATGGAGGGGAGATAGAGGGGTGATAGAGGGGTGAGAGAGGGGAGATCGAGGGGTGAGAGAGGGGAGATAGAGAGGTGATAGAGGGGAGATAGAGGGGTGAGAGAGGGGAGATCGAGGGGTGAGAGAGGGGAGATAGAGAGGTGATAGAGGGGAGATAGAGGGGTGATAGAGGGGAGATAGAGGGGTGATGGAGGTATTCTCCTCACCTCCACAAAGTAGAAGCAGGGGAGCAGCGTAAGGCCATCTTTAGGTGCCATCTTCATCTTCATCATCATCACCTCCACAGTTGCACTGAAACACCCCAAGAATATGTTGGGTGTGTCTAATTAGTACCAACAAGTAGAACAGTTCTGCATTGGTTTAGTGTGTTTTGGTGCCATACTATTGGAAATGAATAGGATTCTTTAAATAATTAAATAAAATTGTAGGTGCAAAAAAATTATATTATCCTTGGGTGTGTCTAATGAGTGGAGTTATTTATTGACGGTCCCTACGTAAAAAAGCAAGCAGTCAGGAGCAATTGGGTGTCCCTTGGTTGTCCGCCAAGACTGACTGAAAGCGAGGCAGGAACCGTAAATGAATATGCGAATATCTGTCGAATATCCAACAACAATCTAACTTCACCACGGTCTGGTGACTAGGACGTTATAGAATAACTACCTCTTTCATGTGGGACCGCAGTGAGGGACTCACCTCACCTGTTATGATGCGTTGCTCATCCCGCTACATCTGTCTGCCTCCCGCACGGTCACAGAGGGAGGTCCGTCCCACGCCTCCCTCCTCCTCCTCCCCTCTATCGTCTCTCCCTCCTCCCCCTCCTCCTCCCCTCAGTCTCCCGGTAGATCCCCCCTCCCTCTCCTCTCCGTCTCCTGGTAGCTCTCCCTTCCGTCGCCCGGTAAGGAGTTCCGTTCCTCACGGCGTCCCTTCACTACATCTCCTGTTGGATTAAACCATTAAACATAAAACATTTATCATATAAATATATAAAACTACCATATAATGAGTATAAACCACAACTCCACCATATCAAACCCTATCGTATCAAATCCAACCCTGTGGAACACAGAAGAGGAATAAAAGGATAGAAGAGTACTGAGGAAAATATTTTCCCCAGTCCCTGAGGAAAATAGAACGCTGTCGGTAGAGGTCTTTGTCATCCGCCCAGTTATCGGATATGACGACGGAGGTACTTAATTTCCTCACACACAGCAAGAGGACTGTCTGGCAAATAAAAGGTCGGAAAAATTGATTTCCTGTCCTCAGCGCTTCTATCATTATGTGGCTCTTCTTAGCATTATACTTTATGTCACGATCAAGGCTATACTGAGAGCACACCTTCAGCCTCTGCTGTAACCCAGCCCTCTATGGTCAGAGCAGGACACAAAGAAGACACAGAATGGAGCAGCTACAACAATATAGAGGAGTACTGGGGAGTACTGAGGAGTACAGGAGAGTATAGAGTACTGAGGAGTACTGGGGAGTAGTGAGGAGTAATGGGGAGTAGTGAGGAGTACAGAGGAGTACTGGAGAGTATAGAGGAGTACTGGGGAGTACAGGAGAGTATAGAGGAGTACTGGGGAGTATAGAGGAGTACTGGAGAGTATAGAGGAGTACTGGGGAGTACAGGAGAGTATAGAGGAGTACTGGGGAGTATAGAGGAGTACAGGAGAGTACTGGGGAGTACAGAGGAGTACTGAGGAGTACTGGGGAGTATAGAGGAGTACTGGGGAGCATAGAGTACTGGGGAGTACAGAGGAGTACAGGAGAGTATAGAGGAGTACAGAGGAGTACTGGGGAGCATAGAGGAGTACTGGGGAGTATAGAGGAGTATTGAGGAGTATTCAGACCTCTCGGTTTCTGGTCCTCTGACATTTTGACTGTTTTAGTAGATCAAAATATGTTTTGGTGTTTCATATTATTTGTACATGGCTATTATTAAAATGTTTAGGATATATTTGCAACACGCAGCTGTACATGTAGAAGATAGGAACCAGCTTTTACTTGTCAATCAGAGAGGTTTACTAAAATATCAATAAACAGTCTTTCTTATTCACTTTTAATAAAAATACAAAAAGGGCAGAAATTAATATGAAAAATATTGGTTAACACTTATATTCACACAAACAAACAGCATTCTCTCCACCTCAAGTCCAGGTGTTGCTAGTTGAAGGTTTACCGAGGTGTTGCTAGGTTAGTCCTGGTGTAGCTGGGTGTATCCAGGTGTAGCTAGCTGTGTCCAGGTGTAGGTGTGTCCAAGTGTAGGTGTATCCAGGTGTAGCTAGCTGTGTCCAGGTGTAGGTTTGTCCAGGTGTAGGTGTATCCAGGTGTAGCTAGCTGTGTCCAGGTGTAGCTGTGTCCAGGTCTAGGTGTGTCCAGGTGTAGCTAGCTGTGTCCAGGTGTAGGTGTGTCCAGGTGTAGGTGTATCCAGGTGTAGCTAGCTGTGTCCAGGTGTAGGTTTGTCCAGGTGTAGGTGTATCCAGGTGTAGCTAGCTGTGTCCAGGTGTAGTTGTGTCAAGGTGTAGGTGTGTCCAGGTGTAGCTAGCTGTGTCCAGGTGTAGGTGTGTCCAGGTATAGCTAGCTGTGTCCAGGTGTAGCTGTGTCCAGGTGTAGCTGTGTCCAGGTCTAGGTGTGTCCAGGTGTAGCTAGCTGTGTCCAGGTGTAGGTGTGTCCAGGTGTAGCTGTGTCCAGGTCTAGGTGTGTCCAGGTGTAGCTAGCTGTGTCCAGGTCTAGGTGTGTCCAGGTGTAGCTAGCTGTGTCCAGGTGTAGGTGTGTCCAGGTGTAGCTGTGTCCAGGTCTAGGTGTGTCCAGGTGTAGCTAGCTGTGTCCAGGTCTAGGTGTGTCCAGGTGTAGCTAGCTGTGTCCAGGTGTAGGTGTATCCAGGTGTAGCTGTGTCCAGGTCTAGGTGTGTCCAGGTGTAGCTAGCTGTGTCCAGGTGTAGGTGTGTCCAGGTGTAGGTGTGTCTTGGTCCAGGTGGGCTCAGGTCAGGGTGGGGGGGATCCTTCTCCACAGTCCTCCACACAGACAGTTCTTTATCCAGCGCTGCTCCCACTGCTTCATGGCGTTGGTCTTGTTGGGCGAGCGGAGCATCGTCACACAGCCGCACCTGAGAACGGAGAGACGCAACAGGGGAGTAAGGTTCTTCACTGGGGACCGACGGTCTCCAAATAGAACCATCACTTAGCGGACGGTAGATCATTCAGATCCTTCACTCTACACTATCACTACTGTATCACTACTGTATCACTACTGTATCACTACACTATCACTACTCTATCACTACTCTATCACTACTCTACTCTGAGCGTGTCATTTGTGTTGCGCCTGGTGGCCTCACCTGGTGCACGCCTTGCTGTCCTCTGTAGGGCAGACCCCCAGGTGGAGACAGCGCAGGTTATCCATCCACTGGACCCCCTGACCCCTACACACACACACACACACACACACACACACACACACACACAGGTCAGACAGGTGAGGAGGGTAGACAGGTGCGGATTTCGGGTATGTGAGACAGGTACCTGTCTAGCCCCCCGGCCAGGGACCAGCTCTTCCCGAAGGTGAGGCGCAGCGGCAGCTTGCCCTGCAGCCTTACGATGACCCCGTCGTTGACTGGTAACCAGTCCATACTGGGAACCAGCAGTTGGCTGGGCAGCAGGCAGCACTCATCAACCAGCCCCTCGTCGGGCTCCTGGGGGGGGCCGTCGTCACGGGCTGCAGGGGGGGGGGGGGGAGATGGTGTTAGAGAGAGAGAGGTGGGATGTATACTGAGCCAATGAGATGGTAGCATTAAAGAGGTGGGAGGAGCTTACAGCAGAGCCAGAGGCGGCTGAGGAGGCGGAACAGCAGCATCATGCTGTCCTGGCTGTCGGACGTGGCCGTGTAGACGGGCAGACAGCCGGGCTTCAGCAGGCCCCAGATCCTGATCATCACCATCATCTCCCGGAGCATCCCCAGAGACGATCCGTCCCGCAGGAACCCAAAGCCCGGACGCACTATCGAACCCTGTCCCCACAGACACTGTTAAACACTGCAGCGCCCCCACAAACACTGTTAAACCCTGCAGTGTCCCCACAAACACTGTTACACCCTGCAGCGCCCCCACAAACACTATTTACACCCACAAACACTTTTACACCCTTTAGCGCCCCCACAGTGTTACACCCTTTAGCGCCCCCAACAAACACTGTTACACCCTGCAGCGCCCCCACAAACACTGTTACACCCTGCAGCCCCCCACAAACACTGTTACACCCTGCAGCGCCCCCACAAACACTGTTACACCCTGCAGCCCCCCACAAACACTGTTACACCCTGCAGCGCCCCCACAAACACTGTTACACCCTGCAGCCCCCCACAAACACTGTTACACCCTGCAGTGTCCCCACAAACACTGTTACACCCTGCAGCGCCCCCACAAACACTGTTACACCCTGCAGCCCCCCACAAACACTGTTACACCCTGCAGCGTCCCCACAAACACTGTTACACCCTGCAGCGCCCCCACAAACACTGTTAAACCCTGCAGTGTCCCCACAAACACTGTTACACCCTGCAGCGCCCCCACAAACACTATTTACACCCACAAACACTTTTACACCCTTTAGCGCCCCCACAGTGTTACACCCTTTAGCGCCCCCAACAAACACTGTTACACCCTGCAGCGCCCCCACAAACACTGTTACACCCTGCAGCCCCCCACAAACACTGTTACACCCTGCAGCGCCCCCACAAACACTGTTACACCCTGCAGCCCCCCACAAACACTGTTACACCCTGCAGCGCCCCCACAAACACTGTTACACCCTGCAGCCCCCCACAAACACTGTTACACCCTGCAGCCCCCACTGTGCAGGTCTTAGATACTAGCATACACTAGCATGACATTACTCACCTGGTTGGGCAGGTTGGCCAGGAGGTAAAGGACGAAGTCTCCAACCCACTGGATGAGCTGCTGGAGCGACTGGAGAGGAGGGCCGTCAAGAACAAACTCCTCTGTCTTCAGGTTCACCATCACCTTATCAATATCTAGAGACACCACCTGATCAATACCTAGAGACACCACCTGATCAATATCTAGAGACACCACCTGATCAATATCTAGAGACACCACCTGATCAATACCTAGAGACACCACCTGATCAATACCTAGAGACATCACCTGATCAATACCTAGAGACATCACCTGATCAATACCTAGAGACACCACCTGATAAATACCTAGAGACACCACCTGATCAATACCTAGAGACACCACCTGATCAATATCTAGAGACACCACCTGATCAATATCTAGAGACACCACCTGATCAATATCTAGAGACACTACCTTATTACTATCTCCAGAGAGAATACCTTCTCACTCTCTATATCTATATATCTACCGTGCCTACCTTCTCCCTCTGTATATCTATAGATGTGCGTACCGATGTCGGTGTTCTTGGAGCAGATCTCGGCCAGCCGGTCTCCAGGGCTCTTGTCGGGTATGTGCAGGGTGTGTGGCCGCAGTAGTGACTTGAAGGTGGAGCTGATGGCCATCAGCAGCAGCTTGGCGTGGAAGTCACAGGCCCGGGCGGCAGTGGCCGAGGACAGCTTACACAGAGACGCCTTCACCGCCACGATGCGCGTGGCCAGGACCTGGAGGGTTAGACAGTGGAACACAGAGAGGGTTAGACAGTGTTACACAGAGAGGGTTAGACAGTGTTACACAGAGAGAGGGTTAGACAATGGAACACAGAGAGGGTTAGACAGTGTTACACAGAGAGGGTTAGACAGTGTAACACAGAGGGAGGGTTAGACAGTGGAACACAGAGAGAGGGTTAGACAGTGGAACACAGAGAGAGGGTTAAACAGTGGAACACAGAGAGGGTTAGACAGTGTTACACAGAGAGAGGGTTAGACAGTGTTACACAGAGAGGGTTGGATAGTATTAAACAGAGAGGGTTAGATAGTATTACACAGAGAGAGGGTTAGATAGTATTAAACAGAGAGGGTTAGATAGTATTAAGCAGAGAGAGGGTTGGATAGTATTAAACAGAGAGGGTTAGATAGTATTAAGCAGAGAGAGGGTTGGATAGTATTAAACAGAGAGGGTTAGATAGTATTAAACAGAGAGGGTTAGATAGTATTAAGCAGAGAGAGGGTTAGATAGTATTAAACAGAGAGGGTTAGATAGTATTAAACAGAGAGGGTTGGATAGTATTAAACAGAGAGAGGGTTGGATAGTATTAAACAGAGAGGGTTAGATAGTATTAAGCAGAGAGAGGGTTAGATAGTATTAAACAGAGAGGGTTAGATAGTATTAAACAGAGAGGGTTGGATAGTATTAAACAGAGAGAGGGTTGGATAGTATTAAACAGAGAGGGTTAGATAGTATTAAGCAGAGAGAGGGTTAGATAGTATTAAACAGAGAGAGGGTTGGATAGTATTAAACAGAGAGGGTTAGATAGTATTAAACAGAGAGGGTTAGATAGTATTAAGCAGAGAGAGGGTTAGATAGTATTAAACAGAGAGGGTTAGATAGTATTAAGCAGAGAGAGGGTTAGATAGTATTAAACAGAGAGGGTTAGATAGTATTAAACAGAGAGGGTTGGATAGTATTAAACAGAGAGAGGGTTGGATAGTATTAAACAGAGAGGGTTAGATAGTATTAAACAGAGAGGGTTGGATAGTATTAAACAGAGAGGGTTAGATAGTATTAAGCAGAGAGAGGGTTAGATAGTATTAAGCAGAGAGGGTTAGATAGTATTAAACAGAGAGAGGGTTAGATAGTATTAAACAGAGAGAGGGTTAGATAGTATTAAACAGAGAGAGGGTTAGATAGTATTAAACAGAGAGGGTTAGATAGTATTAAACAGAGAGGGTTGGATAGTATTAAACAGAGAGGGTTAGATAGTATTAAACAGAGAGAGGGTTAGATAGTATTAAACAGAGAGGGTTGGATAGTATTAAACAGAGAGGGTTAGATAGTATTAAACAGAGAGGGTTGGATAGTATTAAACAGAGAGGGTTAGATAGTATTAAACAGAGAGGGTTAGATAGTATTAAACAGAGAGAGGGTTAGATAGTATTAAACAGAGAGAGGGTTAGATAGTATTAAACAGAGAGAGGGTTAGATAGTATTACACAGAGAGAGGGTTAGATAGTATTAAACAGAGAGAGGGTTAGATAGTATTAAACAGAGAGAGGGTTCAACGTGGTTATGTGTGGTGGCTATACCCGGTCCTTGATGGTTCTACATGGTTCTGTGTGGTTCTACCTGGGTTTAGGTGGTTCTATGTGGTTGAAGGTGTGGTAGTTCTCGGTGGTTCTACCTGGTTCTAGGAGGTTCTGCGTGGTTGTACCTGCTGCAGCGCGTGGTTCTGTCTCATGTACTCCTCGTGCAGCTTCTCCACCAGGCTGTGGACCATGGCTGGCTGCACGTGGAGCAGCACGTCCCACCAGTCATAGCCCGTCACCATGCAGTACTCCAGCAGGAACAGAAGGTGGCGCAGCGTGGTGTTCATGTCCAGCAGCTGGCCCATGGAGGGAGACACTCGGAGCATGTGCAGCTGCCGAGGAAACACAGGTCATCTTCACTGCTAGTTCCAAGGAGGCTATCTTCACTATGGATCTAAGGAGGCTATCTTCACTATGGATCTAAGGAGGCTATCTTCACTCCTACGGTTCTAAGGAGGCTATCTTCACTGTGGTTCTAAGGAGGCTATCTTCACTATGGTTCTAAGGAGGCTATCTTCACTCCTACGGTTCTAAGGAGGCTATCTTCACTATGGTTCCAAGGAGGCTATCTTCACTCCTACGGTTCTAAGGAGGCTATCTTCACTCCTATGGTTCTAAGGAGGCTATCTTCACTGTGGTTCTAAGGAGGCTATCTTCATTCCTACGGTTCTAAAGAGGCTATCTTCACTATGGTTCCAAGGAGGCTATCTTCATTCCTACGGTTCTAAGGAGGCTATCTTCACTACGGTTCCAAGGAGGCTATCTTCACTATGGATCTAAGGAGGCTATCTTCACTATGGATCTAAGGAGGCTATCTTCACTCCTACGGTTCTAAGGAGGCTATCTTCACTCCTACGGTTCTAAGGAGGCTATCTTCACTCCTATGGTTCTAAGGAGGCTATCTTCACTGTGGTTCTAAGGAGGCTATCTTCATTCCTACGGTTCTAAAGAGGCTATCTTCACTATGGTTCCAAGGAGGCTATCTTCATTCCTACGGTTCTAAGGAGGCTATCTTCACTACGGTTCTAAGGAGGCTATCTTCACTACGGTTCTAAGGAGGCTATCTTCACTACGGTTCTAAGGAGGCTATCTTCACTGTGGTTCTAAGGAGGCTATCTTCACTATGGTTCTAAGGAGGCTATCTTCACTGTGGTTCTAAGGAGGCTATCTTCACTGTGGTTCTAAGGAGGCTATCTTCACTGTGGTTCTAAGGAGGCTATCTTCACTACGGTTCTAAGGAGGCTATCTTCACTGTGGTTCTAAGGAGGCTATCTTCACTACGGTTCTAAGGAGGCTATCTTCACTGCGGTTCTAAGGAGGCTATCTTCACTATGGTTCTAAGGAGGCTATCTTCACTATGGTTCTAAGGAGGCTATCATCACTATGGTTCTAAGGGGTCAGTGAGGAGGTGCTGCTCCTGGAGGAGGTGCAGACCTTGCCCTGGTTGTCCACCCCGGCCAGTGCCAGGGAGGTCCAGGAGAACTGGAGGGCCTTGAAGTGCAGCGGGGGGGCCCCTGTCCGCTGGCGCTTCACGGCGGAGTCGTCCCCGGGCCGGGCCCCCCCCCCGGGGCCATAGAACACGCCCATGGTGTGCAGGGACAGCCGGTGCAGGATCTGGAGGCTCCCATCGTGGAAGGACAGTGCCAGACCTGGTAGCAGACAGCATCATGGGAGACCAGCAGAGCATCATGAGAGACCAGCAGAGCATCATGGGAGACCAGCAGAGCATCATGGGAGACCAGCAGAGAGCATCATGGGAGACCAGCAGAGCATCATGGGAGACCAGCAGAGCATCATGGGAGACCAGCAGAGAGCATCATGGGACACCAGCAGAGAGCATCATGGGAGACCAGCAGAGCATCATGGGAGACCAGCAGAGAGCATCATGGGAGACCAGCAGAGAGCATCATGGGACACCAGCAGAGAGCATCATGGGAGACCAGCAGAGCATCATGGGAGACCAGCAGAGAGCATCATGGGAGACCAGCAGAGCATCATGGGAGACCAGCAGAGCATCATGGGAGACCAGCAAAGAGCATCATGGGAGACCAGCAGAGCATAAAGGGAGACCAGCAGAGCATCATGGGAGACCAGCAGAGAGCATCATTAAGGGCTAAGGAGAGTGGTTTAAGGTTAAGGGCTGAGGAGAGGGATAGAGGAGTTAAGGTTAAGGGCTGAGGAGAGGGATATAGGAGGTAAGGTTAAGGGGGGCATGCAGAAGATGGACGATGACGTCAGAGCCCAGGTTAGGGGTACCCACCGAGGCCGGGGCAGAACTTGGTGTCAGATGCCACCTTCAGGTCAGTGTTGGAGATGCTGATGGGCAGCTTGGGCAGCGCCACGGCCGAGACGCGCTCCAGGTCGTTGGTGGCCGACAGGATCCGCCACTTCAGGATGGTGGGCTGCTTCTCCCCCACTGGGAACAGCCTCCCATTAGGCCCTGAAGAACTGGTCTGGTCTGTACCGGTCTAGTCTGGCCTGCTCTGTACTGGTCTGGTCGGTACTGGTTTGTACTGGTCTGTCTGGTCTTTACTGGTCTAGTCTGGTCTGTACTGGTCTGTACTGGTCTGTACTGGTCTGTCTGGTCTTTACTAGTCTGTACTGGTCTGGTCCTTACCGACGGGGGAGCGATGTTGGAAGATGTTGTTGACAGGAAGTCCCTCCTTCCGTAGAGACCAGCATTCCACGATACTCCCGCCCTGACAGGAAGCACACAGCAGCACCTACACACACACACACACACACGCACACGCACACGCACACGCACACACACACACACACACACACAGGTCAACATACACTTGTTTGTGCGTTGGGTTGTGTTGTGTGTGTTGTGTGTGTGTTGTGTGTCTGACCTGCTCAGAGTTCTCTCGGGTCAGGAACCTGAGATGGGTGACCGTGGGGTACTTCTCCCTGCGGACCGCGTCCGTCGTGCAGCGCATGAAGAGAGACGGCAGCAGCTCTGTGTCGATGCGACACTTTTCATTCACCATGGTAACCACCACCTAGCAACAGAGGGGTTATCACCATGGTAACACCACCTAGCAACAGAGGGGTTATCACCATGGTAACACCACCTAGCAACAGAGGGGTTATCATCATGGTAACACCACCTCCTCACCTTGTAGAACTGGACCGGGGAGGAGCTGCAGCCATCTGTCGCCGCCACCACGATGTTCCCGCCCCCGGTGAAGGCGATGTCGGCCAGCGCCACGCGGCCCCGCAGGCGGCACAGGCTCTCGCTGGAGGTGAGCAGTGTCCCGTTGGGCTTCAGCAAGGACACCGTCACCAGACCGCTGATACTGACTGCCAGCCAGCCCTCCATCGGCTTACCCCCGAACAGCGTCAGCGACGGGGAGAACTTCACCCGGGAGAACTTCTCCCCGAAGTTGGTGGAGCCGGACTAGAGTGAGTAGTAGAGTGTAGAGACAGAAGGACCAGAGTGTAAAGACAGAAGGACCAGAGTGTAAAGACAGAAGGACCAGTGTAAAGACAGAAGGACCAGAGTGTAAAGACAGAAGGACCAGAGTGTAAAGACAGAAGGACCAGAGTGTAAAGACAGAAGGACCAGAGTGTAAAGACAGAAGGACCAGTGTAAAGACAGAAGGACCAGAGTGTAAAGACAGCAGGACCAGAGTGTAAAGACAGAAGGACCAGAGTGTAAAGACAGAAGGACCAGAGTGTAAAGACAGCAGGACCAGAGTGTTAGGACAGAAGGACCAGAGTGTAAAGACAGAAGGACCAGAGTGTAAAGACAGCAGGACCAGAGTGAAAAGACAGAAGGACCAGAGTGTAAAGACAGAAGGACCAGAGTGTAAAGACAGCAGGACCAGAGTGTAAAGACAGAAGGACCAGAGTGTAAAGACAGAAGGACCAGAGTGTAAAGACAGAAGGACCAGAGTGTAAAGACAGAAGGACCAGTGTAAAGACAGAAGGACCAGAGTGTAAAGACAGCAGGACCAGAGTGTAAAGACAGAAGGACCAGAGTGTAAAGACAGAAGGACCAGAGTGTTAGGACAGAAGGGTCAGCACGAGGCCAGCTGACCGTCAGTGGAGCGGCGGCTGTGACGGCGTTACCATCTCCACGTGCAGGGCCAGCTTCACCCCGTTGTGCAGCCAGGAGAGGGCCACGATGGGCTCCCCGGCCAGAGCACTGCCCAGGGACGACTCCCACGAGCTCACCAGGTGGTCCGCCATCGCCCAGCACTTAATGGTCCCATCGCCGTCCGCAGACAGCAGCCTGGAGCCTGGAGCCACACTCTGATCACTAGTGGCACTAACACTCACTAGTGGTACTAACACTCACTAGAGGTACTAACACTCACTAGAGGTACTAACACTCACTAGAGGTACTAACACTCACTAGTGGTACTAACACTCACTAGTGGTACTAACACTCACTAGTGGTACTAATACTCGCTAGTGGTTTGACACTCACTAGTGGTACTAACACTCACTAGAGGTACTAACACTCACTAGAGGTACTAACACTCACTAGTGGTTTGACACTCACTAGAGGTACTAACACTCACTAGAGGTACTAACACTCACTAGAGGTACTAACACTCACTAGAGGTACTAACACTCACTAGAGGTACTAACACTCACTAGTGGTACTAACACTCACTAGTGGTACTAACACTCACTAGTGGTACTAACACTCACTAGAGGTACTAACACTCACTAGTGGTTTGACACTCCTGCTCATTAGTGATACGTGTACTCCTCAGAACCAGTGACTCACCTGATCGGTCCCACTCCAGACAGGAAATGACCTCAGCATGCCCTGAGTTAATAGAGTAGACGTCCCAGGGATGGTCGGTGTCTATGATGTGGATCATGTGGCTGACGTCTGAGAACATAGAATACATTTATAGATAAAATAGATAGATACATCATCATTCATCTACATCATTAGCATTACCCATCGTCATCATCGTTATCATTACCCATCGTCTTCATTGTTATCATTACCCATCGTCTTCATTGTTATCATTACCTATCGTCTTCATCATTAGCATTACCCATCGTCTTCATCGTTATCATTACCCATCGTCTTCATCCTCAGCATTACCCATCGTCTTGAACATTATCAATACTCATCGTCTTCATCGTCAGCATTACCCATCGTCTTGAACATTATCAATACTCATTGTCTTCATCCTCAGCATTACCCATCGTCTTGAACATTATCAATACTCATGGTCTTCATCATCACTAGCATTACCCATCGTCTTGAACATTATCAATACTCATGGTCTTCATCATCACTAGCATTACCCATCGTCTTGAACATTATCAATACTCATGGTCTTCATCATCACTAGCATTACCCTTGTCATCTTCTTGGTTCTTGAGGTCGCTGGTGAAGGCCACCAGGTTCCTGCAGGACCAGGAGCAGACCAGAGGAACCGAGGGACAATGTGTGCTGTGGGGTCTCTTCTCCCACTCACACACATAGGCCACCTCCATGACTCACACCCCTGGGATTAACACAACAAACCTGGGATTAGATTAGATTAACAAACATGGGATTAAATTACTTTAATAAACCTGGGATAAGATTACATTAATTTAAACCTGGGATTAGATAACATTAATTTAGATGACATTACGACAAACCGGTAGTTTTATTATACATTGTTCTGTTTATGTACTACCTTCTAATAAATCCCATTAAACATTTATCTGTTTATATTTTATATATTCGGTCTGAAGTGTAGCTAGCTTCATTTAGAAGTAGTTTGCATTACGCTCATTTTCACAGAATGTGTATTACATAACAGATTTGACAACGGTTCTAATATACAAGCTTTGTCTTTAGGGTTATACATAAAATACCCTCAGATAGCAGGATAGAAATCCACTGTATTCAAACAGTTTAACATGATAGGGCCTCCGAGTATATCAGAACATAAGAGTATAGTATATTGGTACATATAGTAGTATATTAGTACATTAGAGTAATATATTAGTACATATAGTAGTATTAGTAGTATATTAGTACATTAGAGTAGTATATTAGTACATATCGTAGTATTAGTATATTAGTATATATAGTAGTATTAGTAGTATATTAGTACATTAGAGTAGTATGTTAATACATTAGAGTATTATATTGGTACATATAGTAGTATTAGTATTATATTAGTACATTAGAGCAGTAAATTAGCAGTATTTCAGGTTTACCAGAGAGCGTTTTGTTTGTCCGACACCAAGGTACCAACGAGGACCCCGGAGACCGAACGGCTGTCTCTTCTGTTGCCTGCTCGCAATCGATAAGTTCACTGAAAATATAAAATAAATATAAACTGTTATTAATTTATTTTAATAAGTGTATAAAAAAATACCCGGTTTCGCCTGAAGAACATCTAAACCCACGTCAGTGGATTTTATCGGAGGTGTTTCCAGCAGGCTCCTCCGCGGTCCTCCACACCCGGTTGCTTGTTGTCGTCCGGGCCCGAGCGACGCGCATTATTAGCTGATCAGGGATCGATAATCACGTTATTATGGATCGCGAACGCCGATTATCTTTCCAGGATATACATCGGATGTGATGCTCGGTTTTGAGACACATGTCGGATACAGTACAGGTTTAAACCGGTTTAAAGCTCCCGGGGGCGGCTAACCGAGCAGCCAGCGCTAGCAGCTAACCCTAGCTAGCAGCTCCTCTGAGGCGTTCTGAAGATCTGTCATCTAAGAGATGATTATACCATCAGGTACACAGATCTATACACATATATATATATATACATCTACATCTATAGAGGGGTGGCCTCGGACTGACACAGCGGGGAGGTGATTCGTCTGTCCTCCAGGTGACCAGACGCTTTAATCAGCGAGGAGGAGATGATATGTTATTGATGTGGTTTAGCTAGAGAAGACCATCTTCTGGTGACAGACCTCTTATTGTACTAGTTAGTGACTAGTTAGTAGTATAACTCTGTTATTGTACTAGTTACCAGCTAGCAGAAGATAATATCCTATTGTCACAACTCTTACTGTACTAGTTATTGACTAGTTAGTACTGATAGTATTAGTATAACTCAGTTATTGATTTGGTTTCAGCACAGCTAGAGAACAACATCTTCCTGTATTGTACTAGTTAGTCACTAGTTAGTACTGATAGTAGTAGTATAACTCTGTCATTGTACTAGTAAGTCACTAGTTAGTACCGATAGTAGTAGTAGGAGTATAACTCTGTTATTGTACTAGTTGTACTGACTGAGTAGTAGAAGTAGACGTGTGTAATGTAAGACTTTTGGTTTATTGGTGCGAATGGATTTAATCTGCGTGTAAAAGGATATAAAGTGAACCAGCCAACCCTTTGCTGATTGGTTTCTGATGCACTGCCTGCTGAGAGACCGTTTGAGTTGTTAGGTTATCAGGATATCTTCTAGGGTCATATGTGCTTATGGAAAGAGAAACCTGGATTTCCGCCCCTGGCGTCTTCTGGGCGTTTGAGCAGAGCACATCAGTCCAGATGTCTCCCGTCGGCCTCTAGACCGCCACCAGGGGGCGTTGAGATATACTCGACTGCGTAGTACTTCTAGTACTCCTGCTTCTGACCTCGATATCGTTGTGCCAGCAAGGAGGAGCTAAGGGATAACAAGATGTCTGAGAACCAAGGCCCCGGGAACAACGTTCCTCTGAACAACAACCGGCTGAGGAATCCCAACATCAACCAGAACCCCCTCATCAACGTCCGCGACCGCCTCTTCCATGCGCTGTTCTTCAAGATGGCGGTGACCTACGCGCGGCTGTTCCCGCCCTCCTTCAGGAGGGTGTTCGAGTTCTTCGTCCTGCTGAAGGTAACTTCTCCTCCTCTATCTGTGACGTGTGAAGGGATTAGCTAAAACGACTCACAGGTTTAGACAGCGGGTAAATCGCTGCTCCCCACACTATATATATATATATATATATTACACACATAACTCCACCCCCCACAACACCTCCAGCTCTACTCCTCCGCCTGTCCTGCTAGTCTCCCGGTCTTCTGGTCTCATGCTGGACTCATGCTGGTCTCCTGCTGGTCTCCTGCTGGTCTCATGCTGGTCTCCCGGTCTCATGCTGGTCTCATGTTGGTCTATTGTCTCCCCAGGCTCTGTTTGTGCTCTTCATCCTGGCCTACATCCACATCGTCTTCTCCCGCTCACCCATCCGCTGCCTGGAGGCGGTGCGGGAGGAGTGGCCCCGCGACGGCGTCCTGCGGGTGGAGATCCAGAGGAACTCCACCCGGGCCCCCGTGCTGCTGATGGGGCGGGGCCAGGAGGAGGAGCTGGGCACCGGGGGCGGAGTCTTCACGCTGCAGCCGGGAGGCGAGGAGGAGGAGGAGGAGGAGATGACTCTGGAGATGTTTGACAACAGCTCGGTGAAGGTAGCGCCGTTAGGGGGGGGAACCACAGGGGACCTTACCATACCACATGGTACCATATGGTACCATGTGGTACTATACCTATGGTATGGTACCATATGGTATCATACGGTACCATACCATACGTACCATACCATATTATAATAATAATAGATAATAATAATAGTTTTTTTACAGCGCTTTTCATAGTAATCAAAGACAGTTCACAATAAAGGAATACATGCAGACAGTACAGACACTCAAACAAAAGGCAAATAAACAACACTACAACATTAGACAACACATTAAGAGAGAGAGAGAGGGTGGGAGATGATTGGTCAGATGTTGTAGGTGGTCAATGTCTAACGATGAATACAAAATGACTTTGAAGAGAGTGCTGGACTCAGTCCAAACTGAGTTCTTCAGTGACTCGTCTTGGTTAGTTAACTTCCGGTCCAGTTTGCTTCCTTCATGTGTTGAATCACTCACATCCATCTCTCAGTTCCAGCTGGACATCGAACCCCGACTGAAGCCCTCGCTGAGCGGAGGGGGCGGGGCTAACGGCAGCCAGGACCTTTCATTCAGCCAGGCTCCTGCTAAAGGTAAGCAGCATGGGCTAGACAGTTCAAAGACAGGTCATTAAGGAGCAGCATGGGTTAGGCAGTTCAAAGACGGGTCATTAAGGAGCAGCATGGGTTAGACAGTTCAAAGACGGTCATTAGGGAGCAGTAGGGGTTAGACAGTTCAAAGACAGTCATTAGGGAGCCGTAGGGGTTAGACAGTACAGAGACAGGTCATTAAGGAGCAGGTAGGGGTTAGACAGTACAGAGACAGGTCATTAAGGAGCAGGTAGGGGTTAGACAGTACAGAGACAGGTCATTAAGGAGCAGGTCAGGGTTAGACAGTACAAAGACAGGTCATTAAGGAGCAGGTAGGGGTTAGACAGTACAGAGACAGGTCATTAAGGAGCAGGTAAGGGTTAGACAGTACAGAGACAGGTCATTAGGGAGCAGTAGGGGTTAGACAGTTCAAAGACGGGTCATTAAGGAGCAGGTAGGGGATACACTGTACAGACCAGTCATTGAGCTAGGCGTTAGACATTGTTGTCGTGTGTGTGTGTGTGTGTGTGTGTGTGTGTGTGTGTGGTGTGTGTGTGTGTGTGTGTGTGTGTGTGTGTGTGTGTGTGTGTGTGTGTGTGTGTGTGTGTAGTCTGGCCCCAGGAGGAGTACATTGTGGAGTATTCTCTGGAGTACGGGTTCCTGCGTCTGTCCCAGAACACCAGACAGAGACTCAGCATCCCGGTGATGGTGGTGACGCTTGGTAAGTTACTGTACTGAGTTTAGAGAGCTTTTACTGTACTGTACTGTACTCTACTGTACTCCACAGTATACATCGTCATCGTACACTCTACTATACTGTATATTAGGATATACTCTACTATATTATCATACTCTGCTCTGTATTATAATGCTCTGCTCTATATTATAATGCTCTGTATTATAATGCTCTGCTCTATATTATAATACTCTGCTCTATATTATAATGCTCTGCTCCATATTATAATGCTTTGCTCTATATTATAATACTCTGCTCTATATTATAATGCTCTGCTCCATATTATAATGCTCTGTATGCTCAGTATACATCGTCATCGTACACTCTACTATACTGTATATTAGGATATACTCTACTATATTATCATACTCTGCTCTGTATTATAATGCTCTGCTCTATATTATAATGCTCTGTATTATAATGCTCTGCTCTATATTATAATACTCTGCTCTATATTATAATGCTCTGCTCCATATTATAATGCTTTGCTCTATATTATAATACTCTGCTCTATATTATAATGCTCTGCTCCATATTATAATGCTCTGTACTATAATGCTCTGCTCTATATTATAATACTCTGCTCTATATTATAATACTCTGCTCTATATTATAATGCTCTGTATTATAATGCTGTGCTCTATATTATAATGCTCTGCTCTATATTATCATACTCTGCTCTATATTATAATACTCTGCTCTATATTATACTCTGCGCTATATTATAATGCTCTGTATTATAATGCTCTGCTCTATATTATAATACTCTGCTCTATATTATAATGCTCTGCTCTATATTATAATACTCTGTATTATAATGCTCTGCTCTATATTATAATACTCTGCTCTATATTATAATGCTGTGCTCTATATTATAATGCTCTGTATTGTAATGCTCTGCTCTATATTATAATAATCTGCTCTATATTATAATGATCTGCTCTATTCTCCACTCTACTTCAGACCCCATGAAGGACCAGTGTTTTGGGGATAGCTTCAGTCGGTTTCTTCTGGATGAGTTCCTGGGATACGACGACATCCTGATGTCCAGCGTCAAGGCCCTGGCAGAGAACGAGGAGAACAAAGGTTAGAACCAGGAGAACCTGTCTCTGGAACCAGGAGAACCTGTCTCTACAACCAGGAGAACCTGTCTCTGGAACCAGGAGAACATGTCTCTGGAACCAGGAGAACCTGTCTCTAGAACCAGAGGTCTCTAGAACCAGGAGAACCTGTCTATGGAACCAGGAGAACCTGTCTCTGGAACCAGGATAACCTGTCTCTAGAACCAGAGGTCTCTAGAATCAGGAGAACCTGTCGCTAGAACCAGAGGTCTCTAGGGCCAGGAGAACCTGTCTCTAGAACCAGAGGTCTCTAGAACCAGAAGAACCTGTCTCTAGAACCAGAGGTCTCTTGAACCAGGAGAACCTGTCTCTAGAACCAGGAGAACCTATCTCTAGAACCAGAGGTCTCTAGAACCAGGAGAATCTGTCTCTAGAACCAGGAGAACCTATCTCTAGAACCAGAGGTCTCTGGAACCAGGAGAACCTGTCTCTATAACCAGAGGTCTCTAGGACCAGGAGAACCTGTCTCTGGAACCAGAGGTCTCTAGGACCAGGAGAACCTGTCTCTAGAACCAGAGGTCTCTAGGACCAGGAGAACCTGGTTTAGCTGTGTGTTGTCGGTGTCCTTCAGGGTTCCTGAGGAACGTGGTTTCCGGGGAACACTACAGATTCGTCAGCATGTGGATGGCCCGGACCTCCTACCTGGCGGCCTTCCTCATCATGGTCATCTTTGTAAGGAACGCTTGAGCTACACTCTGATGGGTTATCTCAGAGGTCCCCTCCTGGAGATACCAGCGCTGAGTTAGCAAGGTTAGGCTAGCAGTGCTGAGTTGGCAAGGCTGGGTTATCTAGGCTAGTATGGCTGGGTAAACTAGGCTAGTAGGACAGGGTTAGCTAGGCTAGGGGGTTTGGTTAGCTAGGCTAGGTGGGCTAGGTTAGCTAGGATAGTAGGGCTGGGTAAGCTAGGCTAGTATGGCTGGGTAAGCTAGGCTAGCAGGGCTGGGTAAGCTAGGCTGGTAGGGCTGGGTTAGCTAGGCTAGTAGGGCTGGGTAAGCTAGGCTAGTAGGGCTGGGTTAGCTAGGCTAGTAGGGCTGGGTAAGCTAGGCTAGGGGCTGGGTAAACCAGGCTAGTAGGGCTGGGTAAGCTAGGCTAGTATGGCTGGGTTAGGTTGGCTAGTAGGGCTGGGTAAGCTAGGCTAGGGTGCTTGGTAAGCTAGGCTAGTATGGCTGGGTTAGCTAGGCTAGTATGGCTGGGTTAGCTAGGCTAGTAGGGCTGGGTAAACTAGGCTAGTAGGGCTGGGTAAGCTAGGCTAGTGGGTTGGGTTAGCTAGGCTAGGGGGCTGGGTAGCTACGTTAACGGGGCTTCATGCAGATCAGATGAGCTAAACTGTGCTGTTTTTGTCCAAGCAGACCTTGTCCGTCTCCATGCTGCTGAGATATTCCCACCATCAAATCTTCGTGTTCATAGGTAAGAAACAGTGCAAAAGTCTGCAGGTAACTCTTCACAGGTAACGCTTCACAGGTAACGCTTCACAGGTAACTCTTCACTGGTAACTCTTCAAAGGTAACTCTTCACACTTCTTGGAGGCTCCAGAGTTGCTAGTCGGTGGGACGGCCCTGATGAGGGTAGGGTTAGGGTTAGGGTTTCAGCCAGGATTCTCTTCTCCCTCAGTTTGAGATCAGGTGACATCTGTTAAATTCTAACCACTTTGGAGCCCTGCCTCAGAATAAGCCTCTATCTTGGCCCAGAGTCCTCTGGGTCTGATGGGACCAGTGGCCTGTCACTCAGAGTCCTCTGGGTCTGATGGGACCAGTGGCCTGTCACTCAGAGGGGGGGGGCACTACTGGGGAAGACCTCCTGGTCCGGGAGTCGTACTCACAACCAAACCACTGGGAGCCTCTGAGCACTGGTTCGGAATAAGTTAAGTTTAAGTTATCCTTTATTTATCCCTTTTTAGGGGGAAATTCTTCCCTGCTTTTTGACCCATCCGGGTGGCCGGTGAACAGATGCACACACAGAGGTCCACACACAGAGGTCCACACACAGAGGTCCACACACAGAGGTCCACACACAGAGGTCCACACACAGAGGTCCACACACAGAGGTCCACACACAGAGGTCCACACACAGAGGTCCACACACAGAGGTCCACACACAGAGGTCCACACACAGAGGTCCACACACAGAGGTCCACACACAGAGGTCCACACACAGAGGTCCACACACAGAGGTCCACACATGGGGGAACACGGCCCCCTCCGGAGCAGTGGGCTGCCGCGGTGCAGCGCCCAGGGAGCAGGTGGGGGTTTCAGGTGCCTTGCTCAAGGGCACCTCATCCGTGGGATGGATGTGGAGCTGACCGAACAGTAACTTGTGTCCTAGTTGAGGGGTGTTAACCTAGTTAACACCCCTCAACTAGTCTACTACATTAACAACTATTAGTTTAGAGGTGTTAACCAGGTGCTGACCGGCCCCCTCTGCCCCCAGTGGACCTGCTCCAGATGTTGGAGATGAACATGACCATCGCCTTCCCCGCTGCTCCTCTGCTCACCGTCATCCTGGCCCTCGTTGGTAAGACCACCACCTCCAAGATGACCTCTGACCCCAGCACTCTGACCCCAGCACTCTGACCTCTGACCCCAGCACCCTGACCTCTGACCCCAGCACTCTGACCCCAGCACTCTGACCTCTGACCCCAGCAACCTGACCTCTGACCCCAGCACTCTGACCTCTGACCCCAGCACTCTGACCTCTGACCCCAGCACTCTGACCTCTGACCCCAGCACTCTGACCTCTGATCCTGACCTCTGATCTCTAACCCCAGCATGACCTTCTCTCTGCTGTCCCCCTCAGGCATGGAGGCCATCATGTCGGAGTTCTTCAACGACACGACCACAGCGTTCTACATCATCCTCATTGTGTGGTTGGCTGATCAGTACGACGCCATCTGCTGCCATACCAACACCAGCAAACGGCATTGGCTGAGGTAAGACTTGCCCCTCCCCCAAGAGGCGCCTGATTGGCTGAGGTTAGACTAGACCCTCCCCGAAGAGGAGACTGAATGTTGTGGTGACGGAGGGGTGGTGGTGACGGAGGGGTGGTGGTGACGGAGGTGTTCGTTGTTTCCACAGGTTCTTCTACCTGTACCACTTTGCCTTCTACGCGTACCACTACCGCTTCAACGGGCAGTACAGCAGCCTGGCGCTGGTCACCTCCTGGCTCTTCATCCAGGTCAGTCCCCTAGACCAGGACCCCCTAGACCAGGACCCCGTAGACCAGGACCCTGTGGACCACCTAGAACAGGACCCTGTTGACCCCGTAGACCAGGACCCCTAGACCAGGACCCCGTAGACCAGGACCCTGTGGACCACCTAGAACAGGACCCTGTTGACCCCGTAGACCAGGACCCCTAGACCAGGACCCCGTAGACCAGGACCCGGTAGAACCCCCAGACCAGGACCCCGTAGACCCCCTAGACCAGGACCCTGTGGACCACCTAGACCAGGACCCTTTTGACCCTGTAGACCAGGACCCTGTAGACCAGAACCAGGTAGACCCTGTGGTCCAGGACCCCGTAGACCAGGACCCTGTAGAACCTGTGGTCCAGGACCCCTTAACCCCCAGGCGACCTCGTAGACCCAGGGTTTAACCACGCCTCCTCCCTGTCCTGACTCTGCCCCTCCCTCCTCAGCACTCCATGATCTACTTCTTCCACCACTACGAGCTTCCTGCCATCCTGCAGCAGATCCGCATCCAGGAGCTGCTGCTGCAGAACCAGCAGGCGGGCGCGGCCAACCAGACCGCCCTGCAGGACAACCTCAACAACAACACGCCCCCCCCGCCTGCCCCCCCCCCGCCTGCCCCCCTCCCGCCCGCGGCCCCCGGCCCCGCCCCCCCGGGGCTGGACTGGGTTGCCCAGACGGCCGCAATCATCACCGAGGTTCTCAACTCCTCTGGCCCCGCCCACAGCCCACCTGGCCCCGCCCACAGCCCACCTGGCCCCGCCCACAACCCAGCAGGTCTCGGGGACAGGGGGGCGGGGTCAGAGTTCGGGATGGGGGAGGGAGGAGGAGGGTCAGTCGAAGATAAAAGTGTAGGCGGAGCTAGTAGCAGCACAGAGCTGGCAACCCCGTCCCCATGCCCTAGTCCTCCAATAGGAGAGCCTTTAAGCATAAGCCCCTCCCCTCAACCCACAGACTGGCTGGCCACGCCCCCACAGGCCACACCCCTCAGACAAAGCTCTGCCACAGACAATGACCAGTCGGAGACCCCGGCCCTCTCCTGATCACACGCGCACACGTATGCACACGTACACACACACACACGTGACGCTGGGATGCCCCTGTTCTCCCCGTTGCCATGGTGAGGAGTTTCTTGGAATCGGACCGGCCACCACTTGTATAGTGGCCTTTGCAAAGCATTCTGGGAAATGAGTGCCTAGGTGTCGCTGTGTGTAGCCGTTAGCTTAGCATGACAGGCAGAGCTACCCTCATTAAACTAAACGGTTAGTGAATGTCTATCGCCACACCCATATGCTCCTGTAGGCCTGTTGCCATAGAGATGAGAGGTGCCCGTCGTCGTGGAGACGAGTCACAAAGTCTCCCATCATTAAAATATATGAAACTGATTCCTGCTGTTCCCATGATGATGTGGTGCCTGAAGTACTACCACTCATCTATACTACCTGGCTCTGTGGTAGTACTGCCTGGCTCTGTGGTAGTACTACCTGTCTCTGAGGTAGTACTACTCTTAATGTATTCTGATTATTTACTCCAGTAAACGTGCACCGATCGCCTTCTCTGCACTCAAATGTCTCCTGGACTCGTCTTTACTGACAGTAAGAGGACTCAGAACACATTTAGAACATGCTCTGGTTAGCATAACCAGCTAGGACAGGCTAGTGTATAGTTAGTTGAACTAACCTGGCTCTGCTCTAACAAGGTAACTAACTAATCAGTGAACTAACTAGTAATGAACAGAACTAGTTACACTCACACAATCTTCAACACATGTGCTTTATTGTACAAAACATTCAGGTTATTACACTAACGAGGTGTTAGGGGAGGAGGAGGAGTCAGGTGAGGAGGTGGGCGGAGAAGCTGTAGAGGTCCTTGTTGACCTTCTTCAGGGTGCGGACCTCCTCCTCCAGCTCGGCCAGACGCACCCTGGAGCTGTCCTCATCCCCACCACGCTGGGGACAGAGGGCAAAGGTCAGCAGGGGCTAGAGGTCAGTGAGGGTCAGCAGGGGCTAGAGGTCAGTGAGGGTCAGCAGGGGCTAGAGGTCAGTGAGGGTCAGCAGGGGCTAGAGGTCAGTGAGGGTCAGCAGGGGCTAGAGGTCAGTGATAGGGGTCAGCAGGGGCTAGAGGTCAGTGAGGGTCAGCAGGGGCTAGAGGTCAGTGAGGGTCAGCAGGGGCTAGAGGTCAGTGATAGGGGTCAGCAGGGGCTAGAGGTCAGTGATAGGGGTCAGCAGGGGCTAGAGGTCAGTGAGGGTCAGCAGGGGCTAGAGGTCAGTGAGGGTCAGCAGGGGCTAGAGGTCAGTGATAGGGGTCAGCAGGGGCTAGAGGTCAGTGATAGGGGTCAGCAGGGGCTAGAGGTCAGTGAGGGTCAGCAGGGGCTAGAGGTCAGGAGTCATGGTTACTCACCTTGTCCGTGACGGCCGTCATGGTGGAGAAGAGCTTCTCTGCTTTCTGAAGATACGACTCCTCCTCCTACAGACACACAACCTGTTAGAGAGTGCACGAACACACACACACACACACACACACACACACACACACACACACACACACACCTGTGTGTGGAGGCCGAGGCGCAGGCAGACATCTCCGGAGTCTGGCCCCTCGGCATGCTGGGAGGACGCCAGGTGGCGGCTGAGGCGCGGCAGCGGCGCGGCCGGCGCCCCCAGAGGGACCAGCATGTTGGCCGGGGCGGCCATGATGGAGCAGGTGGTCACCTGACCTGTAGCAGACACACACCATGTATCACACACGCACACACACACACACACATACACATACACATACACACACACACACACACACCTACACACCTTTCTGGGCGGAGCAGCGAAGGCTCTGCCTGCTCTGGACGTCCCAGAGCCGCATTGTCTCGTCGTGGGACCCGGACAGGAGGAGGGTCCCGTCCATCGAGACAGACAGACAGCTCACCAGGTTCCTGTCCAGGACAACCAATCAGAGGGAAGAAGCACTCAGAGCAGGAAGCAGCACTCAAGAGAGCAGGAAGCAGGAGGAACCAGCAGTACACTTCACAAGAGTCTTAGCCCTACCCCACCCCAGCCCTGGGCAGGTTGGCAGATAGTAATTTGTTTACCTGGTTTGCTAGTTTACTAGTTTACCTGTGTCCTTTGAACACCTGGTTGCCGTCGCTGTCTGACTGGAACGTTTTATCTCGGCTTAAACTCTGAAATGAAACCAAAACATAAACAACCAATCTGTTAAACTACGTTAACACACAAGTTAAACCACGAGTTAAACCACGTCCACACACGAGTTAAGCCACGTTGATTTCCTGTTATACAGATGCTATACAAGCTTAAGGCCCTGTTTACACCAGGACGCTTGCGGTTAAAAACGACAAAATATTTTATCAGAAGTGCCTTTCGTTTAGACGGTGACGGCGTTTTGTTTTATACACTCCGCCATAGCGTTTCCGTCTACACTGCCAAGAGGCAAAACTCTGCTCAGATCTGCTCACGTCGCGTATGCGTTTACGTCACATACAGCCCCAGTACAGGGAAATAAACAAACATGTTGGATTATTTCCATGCGTCGGACCGTCAAGCTGCTCTGGCAGCTCTAATCTAATTGATATCCACACACTTTTGCGTCACCGTATGCACGCAGATTTCCTCCCGAAAACGCTCATCTAAACGCAGAATAAAAAGTGACGACGCGACGCCACTTTTGCGTCTTCTGTTCAGACTGTCATCATGTAAACGTAGCCTCAGATACATCCATCTATAGATAAATAAAGCCAGTGAGTGTACCTGACTACACAGGGACACCTGGAAGATGTTTCCATCACTTCCTCCACAGAACAGGAAGTACTCGCAGGGATCCAGGGTCACCGACATGATGCTGACGTCAAACAGGATCGACAAGAGGAGCTCTCCTGAGCCCAGCTCCCACAGCTGGAGACGAGAGGCCGCTATAACATCTGCTTTAGAGGCCGCTATAACATCTGCTTTAGAGGCCGCTAGAACATCTGCTTTAGAGGCCGCTAGAACATCTGCTTTAGCGGCCGCTAGAACATCTGCTTTAGAGGCCGCTAGAACATCTGCTTTAGAGGCCGCTAGAACATCTGCTTTAGAGGCCGCTAGAACATCTGCTTTAGAGGCATGCAAGTCGGTCACCGGTCAGTCCCCAATCAGTCACTCACCAGTAAATTAGTCAGTCAGTCACCAGTCAGTCGTCAGTCAGTCACCAGTCAGTCAGTCAGCATGCAGTCACCAGTCAGTCAGTCCCCAGTCAGTCAGTCACCAGTCAGTCCCCAGTCAGTCAGTCCCCAGTCAGTCAGTCAGTCGTCAGTCAGTCAGTCCCCAGTCAGTCAGTCCCCAGTCAGTCAGTCACCAGTCAGTCAGTCACCAGTCAGTCGTCAGTCAGTCAGTCGTCAGTCAGTCAGTCTTCAGTCAGTCTTCAGTCAGTCACCAGTCAGTCAGCCGTCAGTCAGTCTTCAGTCAGTCACCAGTCAGTCAGCCGTCAGTCAGTCACCAGCCAGTCAGTCAGTCTTCAGTCAGTCGTCAGTCAGTCAGTCACCAGCCAGTCAGTCAGTCACCAGTCAGTCTTCAGTCAGTCGTCAGTCAGTCAGTCTTCAGTCAGTCAGTCAGTCACCAGCCCCCACCTTGACGGTCTGGTCCAGCGAGGCGGTGGCCAGCCGGGCCTGCGGTCCCATCAGCCCACAGTGGAGGTCGGTAACGGGCAGGGAGTGTCGGGACAGGACGTGGAGCGGCTCGGGGCTGCAGCCCTGGTCCAGCTGCACCACACTGGACACACACCATGATAAACACACACACCATGATAAACACACACCATCACACACACACTATGACACACACAGTACCTGGCGAGGCACCACACCAGGGCCAGGTTGTCTTTGCCTCCGGTGACGAGGTGGGAGGAGTCATCTGTGAACTTCACACAGCTGACGTCCTGGTAGTGTCTGCTGAGGACTGCAAGGAGGCCACCCGTCGAGACCTAGAGATCAGAATCTGTTATCCACTGGTAATGTCTAAACCTAGAGAGATCAGTATCTGATATCCACTGGTAATGTCTAAACCTAGGGAGATCAGTATCCGTTATCCACTGGTAATGTCTAAACCTAGGGAGATCAGTATCCGTTATCCACTGGTAATGTCTAAACCTAGAGAGATCAGTATCTGTTATCCACTGGTGATGTCTAAACCTAGAGAGATCAGTATCTGTTATCCACTGGTGATGTCTAAACCTAGGGAGATCAGTATCCGTTATCCACTGGTAATGTCTTAACCTAGGGAGATCAGTATCCGTTATCCACTGGTTATGTCAAAACCTAGGGAGATCAGTATCCGTCATCCACTGGTAATGTCTAAACCTAGAGAGATCAGTATCTGTTATCCACTGGTGATGTCTAAACCTAGAGAGATCAGTATCTGTTATCCACTGGTGATGTCTAAACCTAGAGAGATCAGTATCTGTTATCCACTGGTAATGTCTAAACCTAGGGAGATCAGTATCCGTTATCCACTGGTAATGTCTAAACCTAGGGAGATCAGTATCCGTTATCCACTGGTTATGTCAAAACCTAGGGAGATCAGTATCCGTCATCCACTGGTAATGTCTAAACCTAGAGAGATCAGTATCTGTTATCCACTGGTGAAGTCTAAACCTAGAGAGATCAGTATCTGTTATCCACTGGTGATGTCTACACCTAGAGAGATCAGTATCTGTTATCCACTGGTGATGTCTAAACCTAAAGAGATCAGTATCTGTTGGGGCCGCCTCACCTCCTACAGGCAGTCAGTCCCCAGTCAGTCGGTCAGTCACCAGTCAGTCCCCAGCCAGTCACCAGTCCCCAGCCAGTCACCAGTCAGTCTCCAGCCAGTCAGTCCCCAGTCAGTCAGTCCCCAGTCAGTCAGTCAGTCACCAGTCAGTCCCCAGTCAGTCAGTCACCAGTCAGTCCCCAGTCAGTTAGTCAGTCCCCAGTCAGCCAGTCAGTCCCCAGTCAGTCAGTCCCCAGTCAGTCAGTCAGTCACCAGTCAGTCCCCAGTCAGTCAGTCACCAGTCAGTCCCCAGTCAGTTAGTCAGTCCCCAGTCAGCCAGTCAGTCCCCAGTCAGTCAGTCAGTCACCAGTCAGTCCCCAGTCAGTTAGTCAGTCCCCAGTCAGTCACCAGTCAGTCCCCAGTCAGTTAGTCAGTCCCCAGTCAGCCAGTCAGTCCCCAGTCAGCCAGTCAGTCCCCAGTCAGTCACCAGTCAGCCAGTCAGTCAGTCACCAGTCAGCCAGTCAGTCAGTCAGTCACCAGTCAGCAAGTCAGTCAGTCACCAGTCAGCCAGTCCCGGCTCACCTCCCACAGGTAGAGGGCCTCTGCGATCCCGGCGGCGAGGAACAGTCCGTTGGGGGCGGCGGCCAGACAGGTCACCGCCCCGGGACACACCATCTTCTGCAGCAGTTGGTCCTGAGATCAACACACCGCGTTAACACACACACACACACACACTAACACACACTTTCGGTACAGTTTATCACCATTAAATTCAGTAGATTAATTAATGTTGGTATATATTTTATGAATAGGGCTCTCTAAGGAGGATTAGGATTTATGGGTTTATTAGGGTAAATGGAGTATATTAAAGTTAGATCACCACATAGAGTTTAGTATTGGCTGTATAGACATTAAGACGGTTGTGTTGAGTATGAGAGTAACTCACATCAGATGAGTATAAGTATTATAGGTAGTATTATTCGGTACTACCTTCCTTTGTATCTCCCACACATTGATGAAGTTCTTGCCCAGTTGGGCCCCCAGGAGCCACCGGTCGTCCAGGACTGCCAGGCCCCGTGCCGAGGTGTTTCCCCCCCGGTAGGAGACCAGGTTGGCCCCGGAGTGGAGGTCCGAAACCGTGCAGTTCCACAGCTGGGAGGACGAGTCCGTGCTCACGATCACTTCCAAGGGCGCTGACATCTTAGCTTCTTCACCGAAAACACGAGCCGGCGAGAGTTCAGAGCGTCACGGCCGAGGTGCATTGTGGGATTTGTAGGAATGAAGTCTCCGGGTAGACGAAGAGTTGACTCGTTATAGCTCAGTAAATAGTGTATATTAGGGTAAATAGCTCAGTAAATAGTGTAAATAAGGGTAAATAGTATATACTGGCCATGCTAGTTGCTTACAAGCTTTCTTTTTATTTCGTGTAAAAAAGTTGAGCATAAATATTATGAACTTCCTATCAAATTCACTTTCTCATTCAAATATAGCGGACTAGCCTCGGACAATAGGCTACATGGGCTATGTATAGGCTATAGGCTAATAGGCTACAGCTGACGTCAATAACTACAGGTTTACTAACAATGACAGTATCATCATCACAATACGTATATTATATATATATATATATAATATATATAATATATATATATAATATAATATATATATATATATATATATATATATATATTACATATTATGTTATATATCAGGATGTTATGATCAAATAATACAAATGTTGTCAATGAATACTGCTTAATTAATTAATTATGTTTGACAAATGTATACACATTTGATATATTATGTTGCCTACATACTTATAAATATTAACAATAATAATTTGGATTGTATCAGCGCCGTCGTCCTCCACCACCTCCTCCTCCTGCTCCTCCTCCTCCTCATCGTCTTCAACAACCTCCTCCTCGTCCTCCTCCTTTTTCCTCCTCCTCCTCCACGAGCTCCTCCTCAACCTCTTCTTCTCCTCCTGGAGTTTAGCCTAGAAACGGCTTGCAACAGAAAGAATACATAATCTACTACTATAGATTATATATGATCACTTTTATCACTAACTAGGGGACTAGGCTCCTAGTATTTAGGTTCTAGGGACCATGTT